>NW_010972731.1:7456994-7540494 GCF_000737465.1 Haliaeetus leucocephalus | reverse complement strand
GGCGGCCTCCGCCCGGGGAACGCTGCCGGTCCCCGCCGCCGCCGCCTTCCCTCCTCACCCGGCGCCGGTTAAGGTCTTCGCCGGCCATAGCGGGCCCCTGCCGGGTCTCCTCACAGCCAGGCCTACCGCCCCCGCGGCGTGGGATAAGGCAGGATCAACCGCCGGGCAGGGTCTGAGGAGAGGGCCCGGCTCCTGCTCGGGCCCCTTGCTGCGTCTGAGGAGAGGAAAACGCTTGGGAAGGCGAGGGGAGCCCCCTCCTCACTCACATCTCTAAGGGGAAATCAGGGCAGGAGAGGGGATTCCCCCCCCAAAAAAAAAAAAACCAACAAGGCCTCGGGTGGGTCACCAGGCCCAGAAGCAGCTCCCATCGCTTCAGGCAATGCGGTTACTGCGCCTTTTCCCCCTCCCGCCAAAGACTGCCGATACAAAATAACGGGATTTATGGATCAGGGGATGCTTCGGGATGGCGGGAGGGAGCTTTCTGGTGGCCACGCTTGGTGATCAGAAGGGGAGCTCGGCGGAGACACGCAGGCATGAACTCGAGGAGCCGGGCGGTCTGGGTGGGTTGGAGCACACGTCGTTCCCCTCTGGGGATAATGACTAAACCTGTGTCCGGGATCGCAGGTTGGAGGAGGTTAGTGGTCTCATTGTAGTTCTCCCTGAATATATTTGTTCCTATCGTAAAACCGTGAGACAATTCAAGGAAACGGGACGTGGCCATTGGGGAGACGGTCCGGGTTGGTGCAGGTCAGGGGAGAAGCTGGCTCACAGGGCTCTGCTCATATTACAGCTGGCTCCGGGTAGTGCTACTGGTCATTTAAAACCCAAATTCTTGAGGAATCCTGCCTTACTAAAGCATAACAAAACAAAGGAAACTCAGAGCAAAATCCAGTTTATAAGGTATTGCTCTTCAAGTGAAAGGAAGGTCAGGCTGAGCACTGCAAACTTACGGACCAGCCCTTTCTCCCATGGAGTCTGTAGCAAAATTCCCGCTGACCTCAACAGGAGTCGGATCAAGGTTTAAATACAGAAGAACGGGGACTGCAGTGAAACACCGAGTAAGCTGCATTAAAAGCAACTTGTTTAGAAATGCTGCAAGTTCAAATGCTTTGAATACCATCTGGTAGCTGGGAAGCCAAGTCTTCTGCAGCTAGCTACGATGCTGGCTTAGCTGTTAACCTTGAGCTAGGAGAGCTAGGCAGAATTAAATTCTGGGTGAAAAAAAATAAAGGATCGGCATGCATCTGACACTATCAGCAGGAGCTGAAAGGATACTTCCCTCTTTTCTTCTTTAGAAGAAAACAGCAATGATGGAAACCTAATGTTTCTGTGTGCATTCATTAATCCTAATGATTAGGTGCTGACAGCTCTAAAGAACGAGAAGAAAGCTCTTGGTTAAAATAAAATGGGAAGAACAAGATTGTTCCTGCTGCTTTTTCTCCTGCCTGCCTTCCTTCCAGGTCTGGGCAGACAACTCTTCCAAGCAGGAGGCAGATTCCTCTCCTTTCCCAGCTCCATCCCAGGTGTTTCTGTCTACGGCATAAATGTACAAATCAACGAACCCAGCAAAGGGCTCCTACAGCTGGCACCCCTGTATCAACAAAACTGTATTTTCTATCAACCAGATCAAGCCACTTAGTGCAAGCAAAACAAGCCAGCCAAGTAAAATTACACTTTTTTTAATTACACCCATGTTAATGCCTTAAATCGCAGTGTTCCTGCTACACTGGTCAGGTACCCGACTGATACAGCTGCACCAGCAAAGACTTGCCCAGGCTGCAAAGGGACCATCCCTTCTGGTGGTCCCCTGAGGACATCCACAGTGAGAGGGGACACATGGCAGTGGATCTATGGCCCTTGTTTCATGCAGGCAACAGGAGGTCACTGCAATTTGTCCTGTGATTTTAAACTCAGGAGATAATGTAGAAAACTTTCCATCCCAGCACTGCCACATCCCTCTTTCGAGCAGACTGTACCACACCTTAGATGTTGACCCGAGCCACTCTATCAAATTGTTCCCAGCCCACACCACTTCAGCTGTGTTGGCAGAGCCAGAGTTCAAGGCCATTATTTGCAAAATGAGTTTGGCATCAGAAGCCGATAGCCGTGGCACCTCCCCGGTTGCTGCACCGGCAGCAGAGCAGTCTGCGTGGAGAAAGCAGATGGCGGCAGCGACTCCAGCAAGTGGGAGTAGAGGGGCTGTTGCATGGCAAGGAGCAGGAGGATAACGAGCAGTGCTGCAGTGCGATGGCTGGTATGCAAGAGACTCTCCCAGCAAAGACAAGGCAGGCGCAGCTTTCCCGGGCTCTGCCCGGCCACGGCTGCCCTCCCAACTAACCTAGCGAAGAGTGGCTGCCAGGAAGCCACAGGAGGGCCTGTTCCACAGCCATAATGTGAATATCGCCCACACAGCGACTACCGCCACGTGGGGTTGAGCACACCACTAATTAGCTAATGAGTTTGTTCGAAATGTCTGGCCACGGTGTGAGTGACAACAGGAACAGCACTTGAAAAGCACTGAACAATGACAAGTACATTCGTCTCTTCTCGCTGACCCCAGCCCCGCATTAACAAATAGGTCACAAACAACGGTGCTTTACAGTGATCTAATCCTCCAGCCATATGTCGGCTGACTGAAAAAATACAGAAAAAAAATCTGCACAGAGAATGCCACCAAGCTCTGCAAAAATTCTAAGGAAAACTTGATAAATATATCCCTGCAGTTTGAAATTTGATTTCCTCACTCTATTGTTTCTCATTTCCTGAGAGCTGGCTTCGTGGATCACATTTTCTGCTTCTGTCTCCAGTGCTTGTAACCAAACAAGACTGAATCTCATTATCCTGACGCATGGCTCTAGCTGTATGCAATCTGATCTCTAAATCACAGTCATTTTTGCTCCATTACCGATTTTCCTTCCCACTCCTAACCTATAGGTCTTCAAAAGAATCAATTCAAAAATAGAGACTAGCATCATCTAATGAAGGTGTGTTTAATGTTCAGCGCTTAAGTCTGTATTAAGTAGCCAAGTAAGAACCTGCCTCGTGTCTCAGGAGGTTGGGCACCCTCCACTCGCACCAACTCCAGTGGGAGCTGGCATTTCTCAGCCTCCCTGGGAAGCCACATGCTTCCACATAGGGTAAATAGGGACTTAAGTCCTTAAGTGCCCAATTTTGGAAATCTGCTAATTCAATGAGAATCTGGGCAAATGCAATCATTATTGTCCTTAGAGCCAAAGAAGTGAGACATTTCTCAACAAGCACAGGCCCTCTTCTGAATTTTCTGAGCCGCCTGCATGTTGCTGACAGTGATACAGAATGTATTCAGATTCATAAAAAGTGATGTTCACCCCAGGTTATTCCCTCCTGGATTCATGAATATTTCATTGAAATATGCAAAGTCTGAGTTACACTCTTGTCTGCTTTGGTTAGACACATGGATCCACAGGGTCTGCAGCCCTACCACACATAGAGGATTTGTCTACAAGCCAAGGAGAACCAAAATAAAAGTTTAGTTCTACCATATTTAGTCTGGTTTCTTCAAACATATTTAAATAAGTGTAGTTACAAGGAACAAAATCAGAAAGACGGTGAATAGAGGAGCATACAGCCCGGTAAGCCTGTGCCTGAGTTCAGCTGGAATTAACCCAAGTTTAATCAGAAGAGATGCTTACGGCCAGCGTGAGGGTTTTAGTTTCATTTGTGATGCAAACAAACTTGTAGAACTGTTTCCAATGCAAATGTTCATTTTGACAAGTTCAAAATTAATACACCTCTAATATGGGCTTTCAAAACAGACCTTTTCTGAACACGTTAGCAAGTTCATGAAAAGAGGAGAGAGAATGCAACCCCAGCACATTCTGCTTTTCTCGAAATGAATATGCACTGACAGTGCAAGAGGCAGTGACATTTGAAATGTGCTTAGTTCTAGTAATTACCAAGTGTTGTGCTTCTTCAGAAGTTAGAGCCATTCTCGTCTGCGGGCACCTTCCCTCATTCCTTTCTCCTTACTGCTCTGTAGGAGCAGTTTCTCCCCATGCCACATCGAGAAGCCAAGGCTACTGCATTGCTTACATTAAATCCCACTAAAGCCTGAGGGTGAAATTCCACAACAGTTTTAACCAACCTAAGTCTGGGTGTTGTGGCTCCTGCCCTTCCTCCACCACCCATTCCCATTCCCTCCCTACCACCAACACCAGCTTATACCATCTGTAGTGAAGACTAACCACTTTTTTGGAGGAAGGGTTACTTCTCAGCCAGTTTAGTTCCCTGAACCAGCTCACCAGAAGGTCAGCTGAGCACCCACATCAGCGGAAGGGAAGGGACAGGACCACTGCAAGGCCCCCTGACTGGTGAGGAGGTATTTTTCATGTTTAAGATACAATCAGCACATTTGACCTAAAGAACCTGGACTTGCTGCTTGTTCCCAGGCTGGGAGTACTTGCAGATTGGGACCATCTGCGTAGTTTTAAGTGGCAGGCTCAGGCCCAGGGTATTTGTAGTGAAGATGGGCTCATTTAGTGTTACCATCTGGTTCCCCAAAGCAAGCCACCAAGTCAGAGCCTGTAAGCCTGTGCTGGAGGACAAGGATTCCCATGCGGTTGGTACAGTTTGTACTATCCCTTTTGACTTCCTCCTTGCCATGACGAGAGGACTTCCTGCCAGGAAGGAGCTGATGGACAGTGTCACCCATCAGAGTTCCTCTTCATCATTCCTGCAGCCACCCAAAGAATGTCACCCAAAGAGTCAGGCCCTCCCTTTTGCCCCAGGCCCATCCTCAGACCAATCAAGGCTTCGTAATAACAGCCAAGCCACAGGATGACTTGTGTTGTTGCACAAGGATCTCATGTGGCCAGGGATTATGCTCACTCTTCACAACTGTTTCTCACCTTGAGGGAAACCACCCTGTGGGGCTCACAATGAGGAAAGTATCAGGAGAGCAAGAGGAGCTGTGCTGCTGTCTCTGTAGCATCACCAGGAAATTGGGTCTCCTCTCCTCCTGGTGGGCTGGGACAGTGATTTAGGCTGGTCCTATCTGGCTGGAGAGGGAGGCAAACAACTTTGTACACTAATAGAAATGGAGGGGAGGGAAGTTAAGTGTACCTACAACCAAGCAGCGGTCACTGCTGTCAGAGGACATGGTACACTCAAGTACAGAGTTTCACATTTAAGCACAAAAATCCAGGGCCCATGAGAAAAGCACCACCTTGCCCACAGGAGGTAGGTGCTGTGATTCATCTACCACTTACCTGGTGTGAATCAGGGGTACCAAGACTGAAATCAGCATTATCACACCACACAATGTCGTGACAGAGACTTGGGGCATCGTCAACAAGAGCTTCCTTCATGTGTGCTCTGCTCCCAGAGCACCTGGCAGTAAGCTACGCCTGGCAGCACAGGCTGCCTGGAAAGCCACATTGGCTTATAACCCTGGGAACTAAGCTGTATATCTACAGCCATTTTGAGCTCAAATTTCATAGCATTGCTCTCAGTCACAATAGCAAAGACCTGAAGCAGACCAACTACTGGAAGCTGCAGGCATTTTGAGCTCTGTCTCTTTTAAACCAAGGGATTGGTAACACAGTGCTGCCATGTCCCTGGATTACAGCTGGATGCCCATCACTGATTATCACAGCTGATAAGCTGGTAGTTTTTCCCCTTGACGGATGAAAAAACTGAGGGCTGTCTATTTGGTTTATGTTTGCACAGCACCCAGGCAGTCGCTTAATTACTTGGCCCAATTTCTGATTCCCACTTCTGCAAGTGACTTCCTCCATTCCCAGGCTCACAAATTGAGTTGCAACTTTCATATCTGCATTCACGATTGCAACTCCGAGCTTGTCACTGCTGCCCCATCACAAAGAGCATCTCATCCTCAACAGGGCTTCCCAGGTGTTTTCATAACGCAAAAACGCTAAACAACAGTGCAGAGCTGTAAATACATGGTCCCTGTGTAATCAACAAGCAGATTAAAAATTTCACCAGCTGGGCCAGAAGAGATTCATGACAAGCCATCAGGACTGCTCAAAGCAAACAAACTGCACAGCACTGCAGGCAAGAATTTCTCAGGAACATATTCAATTCTAACACTATCTGACCAAACTGCTCCACAGATCAGTCCTGCTGGACAACTGCTCTGCGAGCTCCTCAAAACCAGGAGGCTTCCCTGGTTGAAGAAAAATGTCCATCTTTAATGACAGCAGGTTTCAGTAGCCATTTGAGCATCATGGCTAGTCAAGCAGGTTATAATTGGTCATAATTAATACTCCTACAAGCTTCCACATTCTTATAGACTGAGATGAAGAAATACAAGATTGCTCCCTGACCTTGTAAACATCAGAGGAAGTCAAAGGAACCCATTCCCTTCTGATCTTTAGAAATCAAACACCTCTGTGATCAGAGAAGGTAAAAGGCAAACACCAGTGCTGCTGGGAAATGGCTGTGTACAGCCCGGTTTCTGCTGGGGCACAAACCACAACAGCCTCAACATCAATCAAAAATAACTGCAAAGCAAGTTGTTACAGACAGTAGATTTGCTCTATCCCTCAAGAAGCCTCTTTTTATGCTTGCATGCCACTCAGAGCCTGTTGGGGGAATGGGGGGTGCAAACCATGGTGCAGCCACACTAGCTTTTTAGCGATGCTGGAAGTGGCCTTCGGTGAGATGTGTAAACTGAATAACCCAATCAGTGAGGGTGGAAGCCAAATAAGCCTAAAATGCCTGATGTATTGAAAACCCCACATCTGTCACCAGTGGGCCGGAAGAACAGTTCATGACACCTGCACCACTAGGCTTAAAAGTGCTTTACACTCAGCAGGATCTTAACCACTTGGAAAGGAAGGGCTGTGCTGTGCAGATGATTTCCTCCGCTGGAGCCACCAGTCTGACCCTCAAAAGAAAATTGACAGACACTTCCATGCAAACACCCTGTGCATTTTGCTCTCTATTATTCTCCTTGCAATCCTTCATCACGGGCATGTTGTGAGGAGTGGGTCTGCATCAGCTTTTCCAGCTTGCACTTGGTTATCATGAGAAAGAAACATGAGGCTCCAGTGTTCTCCCTCCAGGCAGGGCAAGACCTCCTGTTTCGCTCCGAGATCAGAGCCTGGGGGGAGTCAGAAAACTGGAGATGCTGTCATTCATAGGCACCTCTTTCAAGATGCAGCTTACAGACACAGCTCTGGTTCAGGAGGTCTCTAAGCCCTACGCTGCTGGGTCCTAGGAGAACATAACAAGGAAATATATTTGCTCAACCACTTCCAATACTTGTCCTCCAGCATTCACTATCAACAACTGTTGGTGCTGGGATTCTGGACCAGACACCTTTGCTTTTAAGCAGGGTGGATACTCTTATCTTCCCACACACTGAGTTCCAGCTCTGCACTTCAAACATGCAAGTATATCGTCTTTGAGAGCAAAGGCCCAGTGCAGCACTCACATGCTGTTCCTCAGCTCTCCCAAATGGGCTATCATGGGTTTCTCTCGAAAGCTCCATCCCCATATGCCTTTCCCTAGACTCCCCATTAACTGGCATGTTTTACACCCTTGAGGCTAAAGCCTCTACTAAGCCTAGTAGGCAGGTGGCATGCTTTTTAAGCCTTCAGCACCCAGGGGTGCTCAGACCCCATCCTACACAGGTAGATTTAAACATATGCTAAAATGATTTACTGAACCAGTAAATGTGTCTGCCTTGGGGAGCCAAGAAGAGTGCAGCTGCAAACCACTGGAGGCTGCATGGCTGATCTCAGCTGAGGAAGCAGCAAGAAGATATCAGCTTGGGCTACAGGCCTCGAGTTAATCTCCTGGTCTCCAGAGAAAGAAAATGCAGGTCCCCAGGCTGGAGAAGGGCTGTAGCCCTTTCCCCAGTTGTTTTTGAGGGTCTCTCAGAAGTGACTCCAGTCCTTTGTGCCCAGTGCACTCAGTCCTGGCTGTTCCTCCTGCTCCACAGGTTCCCCGACCTCCTCCAGCCATCTCTACTGGGCCTCCTCTTCCTCCACATCACTGCCAGCCCTGCTCTCCTGCATGCTTCCCTCCACTCTTCCTGATCCACACAGAGCTTGCCCAAGATCAAAATCCTGCCCTAATTGCTCATCTGAGCCCTTGCAAGGAATCCAGTGCCCCTGTGGTGCCCCCAACCTCCTGCTCCCAGGCAAGTCCAGAGAGGCTGAAACCCCAGTCCCTGCAGCAGGGAGGACCAACAGGGCCAGTCAGCACGATACACTCAGGAGCCCCCTCCCAAATGCTTCTCCAGCACAGCAGGACACCATCACGTAACATGAATCTGACAAGACAACAAGTGGACATAACACACCATTACGTCCTGCTGCCACCTAATCGTTAGCTCCACAAGCTGGCGAGGTGCTCAGACGTGCAAAGCCTGTAGCGACCAAGATTGTCAGCCAGCCACAGCTCCCCAGCAAAACCCAAACCCAGTTCCTCTTTCAGCCTGAGAGAGGAAAGGAAGGAGGGAAGGAAGACAGCAAGTCTGCATTTCAGATGCTTGCTGAAAGGAACACTTTATATAAGCACAGACATACAACAGAGTATTTTTCTATATACTTCCCCGGATACTGCAAGTGCATCTGAATGTATGCATATACCATACATATACCTACATGGGAAAGGTTTTTATTACCTGAGCTAAAGTTAGTACCTTACATCACTCAACCCACGAGCCCAGCCATGCTGTTCCTTTGCCATCAGCTTCATGGGGAGGTGGCCCAGGTCCCCAGTTTCCTGGGGATCTCAAACTTTCAATGAAACAAATGCTGTCGTTTCCAGCACTGCAGGAACATTTCTAAAGAAAGCAATGCCTCAACCTTCCACTTAAAATGAAGAATTGCCTTGTAGGAGTGCTGCATGTACATTTGCTGAGAGGCAGAAAGCAAGAGCATGCATCTTGGAGCTATCCCCTGGGCAGTGTTTCTTTAAAACAGTCAGGCCAGATCCTGGTCTCATTTACACAGGCAGATATCTGGAGAGCCTTCAGTGAAATTACCCTGGATTTCCACAGCTGATGTGTCAGAAATTGCAATCCAACACAGCCCTGGGGAAGAATCCATCAGTTTTATTGTGGCCTCCCAAAAAATCTTCACTCACTCTTTCCTCTTGACTTGCACAGGCAAAAGCACTGCTCAGGAATACAGCATGAGAGAGTGCTGTGCCACCAAAGTAATGGCAGCAGCTTTTTTTAGCTTGGTTTTCTAAAGAAGGGAAGCAGATGCAGTAGCACTGTGTGGGTAGGGACAGGCAAAGCCATGCATGTGGATTCCCCCTCGTAACCTTTGAGGCTGTTTGCTCATTTCAGACCAAGCTGATGACAGGCTGGGCAGAGTTTTCACAGCTTCTTCATTTCTAAACATTTCCTGAAGATGAGCAGCTGGGGAGGGGAGAGAGCTTATACTAATGAGAAACAGCTCAACCCTATATCAGACTTCAGAGAATCCACACAGACCTTCCACCTCAAGGCTCAGCTCTATAGGAAAAAGACTGTACTGGACACTGTGGCAGCAGGAATAAATCAGAGTGAAAGCAGAGCTGGGGGCTCTGGGAGCCTTGTGAGGGACTCCTGAGTGCATCTCCTCCTTCCCTGCAGGAAAAGGCGGTGCAGAGCAGCCGGAGCATCCAGGGAATCCACAGCTGCACCTGCATCCGTCACCAGCCAGACACAGAGGGCTTCAGTGCGCCATCTTCTCTCTGCTTCCTCCCTCTTGTATTCCCCATCTCTCCCCTGAATAGGCGGTTTCAGCAGGAGCACAGTGCCCGGATTCTCTCAGGTTTTACAGTGCATCCGGCACTCCGTGAATTATCCCGGTGGGCCCCGCTCCAGCAGCCTGCCTACCTCCTCCTCGCTGCCCGGCGCATCGCCAACCTGGCCAGGGATGCGGCAACACGCACATCCTCAGCCCAAGGAAGCAGCAGGCGAGTGAGCCTCCCCCCTCCGGCCGCTGGCCCTCCGCCTCAGCCTGTCCCCACAGCTGACTCCCACCATCTGCCCTGGCACTGACCGAAAACCTGCCACGCGGGGCTCCTCTTCTGCGTACCCGCTCCCCTCGGCACCGTGAGCTCAGCCAAAGGGAGCCAAACGCACCGCGGCCGAGTCCCAGGTCACCTCTGCACTGGTGGTCCCCCACGTTCCTGCCTGGGAAATGTCCCCCCCAGAGCAGCCCAGCGGTGACAAGGCATCCGCCCAAATGAGCCCCCCCCCAGCACTCCTCCATCCAGCTACAAAGGGGCTGAGCTGGCCGAAGGAGGAACCGCGGATGCTCTTGCCACGCTTCCAGAGGAAGGCATGACGTGAGCTCTGGCTTAATCGGTTATTAATAACTTCTTTGTTAACAAGCCAGCCCTAAGGAGGAACCAAAATTCAACTACTTCTCCGGTGCAGAGCTCAGCCACCCCTCCACAAGCCATCATTCACAATTTCTCCCTACATCATTTTTGTTCTCAGAAATTGCAGACCTCCCCAGTGAGTCACAGCGGTGACAGCATGGTCCCCTCACCTACGCACATGTCGCAAGGCTTCTTGGTTGGTTTTTTTCTTTTTAAATCCTAGAAAAATAACAGATGCCGTTGTTGAGGGAGAGCTTCTCAGAATCTGTTCAAGCACCAGGCTGTGTCTGGATATGACCAAACTCAATGGTTCCCCTAAAATAAACCCTTTGGGAGCCACAGAACTCCCCTGCCCATTACTCCTGCCACCCCACGCTGCCTGCTCAGGGTGATGAGCCTTCCTCCACGGCAAACACTGACGGCAAACAGCCTCCACACCCAAACCCCATGCCTCCCTGCCTGATTTCTTTGGAGCTTCCACTTACAGTGACCCTTCTGATTTCCCTCCCGTGCAAATCAAAGCAGTGGGGTGACCCTGTCCACCTCTGTGCTGCGCTCACAGCATGCAACATGGTGGGTTTCTAGCCCCAACTGTCTGGGGATGGCTCCTGAGGACCTGCAAGAGATAGCAGAGAAATCCCCACTCCCACACATGCTGCAGCACTGGTCTACCCAGATAATGTTGGTATGGGGACCTCACCTTCCCCATAACCCACATAGGCAGCCCAACACCAAGGAGGAAGATTGGAGGCCAGATGCCACAGCAGTTTCTCACCCCAGAAACCTCCATCAGACATTTCCAGAGCAGCAGTCAGCAGGTTCAGCAGAAAACATTGCTCACACAGCTTAAAGCAGAGCCTGGATTGACTTGATTGAGAGCACCCAACAGGTCTCAGAGTTACCCCGAGATATGTCAGGGACCACAGTAAGGTCCCAGGGAAGAGCCCAAGGACCACAGCCACAGAGCACACCACGAGATCTGCTTCCAGCCAGGCACCAAATGCATGATCCAGATGGAGCTGCATGGCTCCCTCCTCACCAAAACAGCGTTTGGCCCTTTCCCAGGAGGCTGGTCCCAGACACCATCCAAGGCTTGCACACCCCTTGAGGAGGCTGTTTGGGATGACCTGCCTCCTCAGTGACCCTTTCCCGCACGTTTGGCTTTGAATTCCACACCTGAGACGTCAAGATTTCCAGTCCTTTTCCAGATTCATCAGCAGGGTCAGGCCCAAGTGCCAAAAGTGAGATCCTACCACCACCGTTCCATCCTTGGGCTTCCCCCACTGGAGCTGGAAAGCGTTGTCCCACTTCCCATCCCACCTACACCGTGGGCAAGCAGGCCTGGCCCTGATTTACTAGCCCAGAAACCCTAATACCAGTCCCAACCACCCATGTTGACCACAAGGAGATGCAACTCCATGGCTGGAGGCCACCGGTTCCTCAAGGGGCCTCTCGTGGCCACATTGGACTGAGCGTGGCCAACTGGCTCTGGGTCTGCTGGCTTCCCCTCCTGTAAATGTTTTCCTATGGGTCCTGCGGGATGATGAGAGGCTCAGAGGAGTCTAATCCTCCCAGCACTAGCCATGCTCTGTACTCAGTTACACCAGGGTGTAAATGGTGACGCAAGCTCCTCGGTGTGGGCTGGGTTTTGTCGAGAAGTAGGGTTATGCACAAGGACAACTCTGATGCTCAGGAGTTACCGACATGGCCTCTGCTCCAGGGGGAAAGCGCTGACTCTGAAATCCTGTTTACGGGCACTGACGTGGTATTTTCTAGCCCAGGATGTTGCTTCCTCTCCGTGCGGGGCCGCAGCGGGGCACCCGCTTCCTCAAGAGGCAGAGGATCTCCATCACATCCCATGCCCCGGGCACGGGTCGATACTGGTCCCCAGGCACACAGGCAGCTCTGGGTGACACAACACCTCTGCATGGTGCAGGAATCAGTGGTGCCGGCTGCTGACCCGTGTGCCTGGCTTTATCCACATGCAGCATCCCAGATGTGAGCTTAAAGCTGGGCTGAATCCCCGCTGCCACCCCTGGACCAGCCCCACTCCTGGGGTGCACTGCCCCATCACCTTGCTCTCCTCGCCCCAGCACCGCTGGCATCCCAGGGGAGTAGCTGGTTCCCAATGAGCAGCCCAGGGGCCAGCATTCCTGCTCTGGCCCTACTCACTGTGCTGGTGCAGGGCATTTATTCTGGTCTCCAGGGACTTGCTGGGGGGCAGCTGGTGGCCGGTGTGATGGATCACCCATTCGCCTCTCTTCTTCACCTGATCTTCCCTTCGTTTTATTCCCCATCACCTCATCTTTCCAGCTCCATCCCCAGCCAAACGCAGACCTGGCAGTGCTGAATCGGCAACGCCAGGACTGCCTCCCTGATGAGGCAAGAGGAGTTGCCCCACAGCTGGTAGACGGACTGTGTGCGTGGGTATGAGGAGAGCATGACGGCCACCTCGGCCAGCCTGCGGTACGCTTTGTACAGCCGCTTGGCTCAGCCGGCAGCTCTTTGCTGCCAGGGACAGGCAGAACCGGAGGCAAACGGGCTGTGGGTTTTCTTCTCAGGAAAACTGCCCGTAATGTCACACCAGCCCCCCTTTCTCTGCGGCTCGCTCAGGGCGGTGTCGTGCTGTGGGTTTCCTTTTGCGGCGGTGCAAGGGGAAGCACAGTGTGCGTTGGGCTGTGCTGCATTGCTGACCTCCGGGCGCAGCGTTGCATGAAGGGGCAGGACCCGTCCCTCTGCATGCTGGCTGCCAGGAGCAAAGTCCCTGCACACACTGGGGTCTCTGGTGTAGGCCAGCTCGCATAGTCCAGTCCTGCCACCATCCAGGTCCAGCTTACAGCCCCACCATGGGAGGCAAAGCCAGGCTTGAGACCCTCCGTCCTCTCCCGTTCTCTCCAAACAGCACCGTGGGCCATGGCACAGCAAGAAGGCACAGAGGGCACCGGCCAGAGAGAAGCTGGGGAGCCCAGGATTGCCTCCTTAACAAAGCTCCCTGGGCCCGCAGCGGAAGGGGAGGAGGCTCCTCTCCCTCCTCTTCCTCCCTCCCGCGTGGGGATTTTGCAGCCAGGTAAACACAGGATGTTGATGAAACAGGCTTGGCAGATTGGGCAACCCGGGAGGCAGCAGGAGCTCCAGGCACCTCCCAGCATCCGACACGAAGCCCAGGGCTGGCCATGCGGAGGGGAAGGGTGATGCCAGAGCCGGCTGCACCCTCCTCGGATTGTCCACAGGGTCACGAAACTCCCCTGTGTGGAGGGAGACGCAGCATGGGCTGGTGGTCAAACCCTGGGGTAGGGTGGGCTCCCAGGCTGTGCACCCTCGGGTGAGCCACTGCACCTATTCGGCCCTTGGGATCTTCTTGCGAGCCGAACTGATGCTCACAGGTTTTGACACCCGACCAACGGCAACCATGTGGAACTTCCTGAGTCCCACTGAACACTGGGGACACGCAGGGCACAGGGATGGGGGTACAGACCCCCCCAGGATCCCACCCTGCCAGGCATCGGCTCGGCACCCGCAGCTCATGGCTGGCATTGCAGAGACAGGCTCTTCCCTGCTCCGGTACAGCATGTGCCGTACAAAATATGGCTACTTGACAGAGGGAAGATGGGGGAAAAAAACCCAACTTGTTTTGATGTTTCTTGGATGTCTCAGACCTGCAGTTAGTCAGTCATTGGCTCCCGGAGTGAGCCTTGCAGGGCTCTGCGGCACAGTCTCTTGGCTCCTTCTGGGGGCTCTGGTGAGTGTGGGATGGGACAGATTTGGGGCTATTCGTGAGCAGGCAGAAGGGTTTTCCCAGGGAATGAAGCAGCTGGAGGCCAGCAGGTGACGGGCATCTCCAGTTTTGCAGTACTGGGATGCTTGTGGCCCCTTTGAGGGGTTCCCTGGAGGCAGCATGATGCTGCTTGGGTACCAACCACCATGCTGGGCTCTGCTCCCCTCCTGGGATCGGGGCACCCCATCCCGCTCCGTGGCAGTGAGTCAGGATGGGGCACCCAGAAACCGGCTGAACGCAGGAGCATTTGCCTCCCAATTCAGAAATGGGGCTGCAGACTGCTCTGGTGTCCAGCCCAGCTCGCTGCTCGGATGTGGGTGCTGCTGTCACCCCTGCAGTGACCACGGGTGTGCAGCCAGGGACAGCGAGCCACAAGCAAGCCTTGAGTGAGCCACGAGCAAGCCTTGAGCGAACCGCAAGCGAGCAGAAGGGACCCAGCCCCTGGGCAGGGACTGTGGCCAGGGCAGCAGAAAGGGAGCAAGGCAAAGGGGGGACGAGGAGAGGGATGTGGTACAGGAGGTGGCTGGGCACCAAATGCCAAAGGAACCGCTGGCTTGGTTAGAGCATGACTGGAGGGGCATGTGGCACTGTCCCCAGCGTCCCCAGTGTCCCCCTGGATACTGCTGCCATCTGCTGGCAGGACCCAATCCTGCTCCGGTCCTGAGTTTGGCCACTGTGCCAAGGCTTGGGGACCCCACTGTGACCCCACTGTCCTGTGCCCCGCTCCCAGGCACACAGGGCAGTGTGGCACCATGCATGGCTCTGGGCTGGACACCCCACGGTGCCCCTCAAGCCTCCCTGCTGCGAGCCCAAGGAAGCCAGGCTCCAAAACTGCTCATGGTATCCATATGAGATATGGCAGGTTGTAACCCCGTGCTAACCTGCTCCCTGGGCTGCAGATTTCTCCCACACCGACCCCCTCCCGGTGCTCAGACACCTCTGTGCCCGGCTTACCCACCACCACTGCCTTACAATATGCATAGGCATACAATACGCCCTTCGCAAGCAAGCCCTCTGCACATGGGCTTAGCATCATCCGATTTGTGCTGGTGGACACAGGGACAGGATCAGGCCCTTGGCCGGCAGCAGGGTGTTAGAGCAGCGGCTCTGCTGTGGCTTCTTTCTCCAGGAAGATTCCAGCTCCGCTTCTCTCCAGGGCTGCCGAGCGGCAGAGGAAGCTTGCACTGGGATAGCCATCTTCCCGCTCCAGTCCTGTCCCCTGGGTCTTGCCGGACTGCGGAGATTCGCCGAGTCCTGTCCTCCTCATGACAGGCGTGCACACACCAAGCCTCTTCCCACGGCCCCCCCTGCCCTCCCCGGTCTTCCCAGTGTCTCTGCTTTCCCTGGGACCAGCAGGTCCCAGGGCTGTGCTGGGGATAACCATTGGGGACTGGGGCCTCACCAGGTGCAGGGACAACCAGGGCCACCCTACACATCTCTCTCCACTTCCCATGGGGACCAAGATCCTGAAAACAGCCTCGGTGGGGTGTTACATGGCGTTTGCTTTTCAGATGTGCTTGGGAAGTGGCATTAAGGTTTGGAGGAGGTGAATCGCTGAGCCCGTGTCCCCGCAGAGGCCCTGCAAGCACCGCGTCTCATCCCTCCCCGGGCAGATGGCAGCGACGTCCTGCTCCTCACTGGAATATGCCCAAGTCCATGGGCAGGGATTGAGCCACAGCTGTCCCTGGTTTAATTCTTCACAGCAAAGCAAAACCAGCGTCCGGCAGATTTTCTGTGTGCTTCATGCCCTGGCCCACGCACAGGACGGAAAGCTGCACGGCATCAGGGACCTTCCCATTGGGAACGATGCCCTGCATGCGAGCCCTGCAGACTCAGTGCCAGCCGCCCACGAGTCGCAGGAAGTTGTTTTAGTCTAAAAGGGATTTTTTTTTTTCCCTAGCCCTGCAAAAACAAGCAGGAAAATATCAACCCCCAAAGGGCCACAACCCAGAAAGCCAGTAACAACTGTGCTGAAACCCCGCTGTTCAGAGCTGGGACCTGGCGCGTTGTTTTCGGTCTGATTTCCAAAGAAACCAGGTGTGTGCCTCCATCCTGCCTCCCTGCATCTCTCCCCATCCTCCCCTCTGTGATTTTTTTTTTTTTGTCCGAAATAACCATTCCCACCAAGCCACCTTTCAAAGGCCATACCAGCAGCTCAGCCCTTACAAGACATCAGAGACTCCCCCATTAACACAACTGGCCTGCTAACCATGCTCTCCAGGCATCCTTCACCCACATCCTCAACCTGTGCATCCAGCCCATCGCCATCCTGTTTGCTTCCAAAACCCCGCGTCCGCCTGACACCGCTGCCCACAGCCCACCGCCGCGGTGCCCCCAACGATGCCGAATCGTGCCCCCAACCGACATGCCCAGGTCCTTTTGCAGATGGAGCACCTGGCATCCAAGCCAGCAGGCACAGCTCCCCCCTTCTCCCAGCACATCTGGGCAGCTGTGCCTGCCGGCACCCTCCCGCGTGGTGCTCACCGTTCCGCTTCGGCAGCGCGCTGACATCAGTGCGGCTTCCTGCCCGCCAGCACTGCCACACCGCGCGCTCGCCCCGTACCCCCACAAACCCCACGCCGTGGGGCGGCGAGCCCTGGGCAGCCCTGTGCTCCTAGCACAGTGACCCCCCCACTGCCCCGGGACCCCTCGCCACTGCCCGGTGACAGCCAGCGCCATGGAGTCGGTGGCTTTGTACAACTTCCAGGCGACGGAGAAGGACGAGCTGCCTTTTCAGAAAGGGGATACCCTGAAGGTATGGGGAGCGGGGAGGTCACCTGCCATGGGGGGGGGTTGGATGCTGCTGCTTTGGGGGACAGAGTGGGCAGATGGCGTGGGGTAACACCGGTGCTTTCATTGCACCTGGCTTTGTTGCCTCTTTGGGGCTTTTTGTGGGGTATAAGGAGCCATCCTTGAGGTTTTCGGGGTGCAGAGCAGCATCCCCAGCAGCAGTGGGTACTGCTTGTCTGTGCCACCAGCCCCATGTCCAGAAAGGTCCCAGCTGGGATGAGGCACGTGGCCTCCCTGGCCATCGGTGCCACCAGCAGCAGGGAGCATGTGCCCAAATCCCTCCCCGCCAGGTGCTGGCATCGGGACAAGTTCTCGGATGCCACCCTGGCATCCCAAAAACCTTCAGGGGGGGTTTAAACATCCCCAGGGGACTGTGTCCCTGCAATGGGGGTGAGGGCACCAGCACCCTACCCCACTGCCTGGCCACTCGCTCATCTCTTCAGGGCTGATGCTGAGATGCTGGCAGCATCTCCCGGACCCCCGGCACCCAGCAGCCCCCCACGGTTACAGCCAGCCCTGGGGAGGGCAAGGGCATGGCCTGGCTGTAACCCCGGGCCCCAAACCTGCCGTGCCTGTCCCTGCCTCCCCGGCGTGTTTTCCCCGCGGCCCCGGCGCCATGCCCCGGGGTTTCGGATCCTGTTTGCACAGCTGTGCTGGCCCCCAGGTCCCTGCGTGGGAGGCTGGAAAATGGTGTTGCGCGGAAGCGGGTGTCAGCACCCCTGCTCGCACCGGAGCGTTTCCTCCCACGGAGCACCCGGCTGCCACCACCCCGGGGGGACGTGGGGGTCTGGCTGCCACCCCAGCTCCTCCAGGGACAGATTTTAACCTCATCCCTGGCCGGGGTTTTGGGGCAATGTTGGACAACCCCCAGCTGCTGGTGGTGAGCCAGACCAACCGTAAGCTGAGGAGGGGTGGGGGGAGCCGCCGGCTCTGTACGGGTGCCCCCAAACACCCCAAACCATGTCACCTTTGTCAGAGCCCCCTTTTCCCCAAGTTTCAGTGGGGGACGTGGGGTCTGGGGCAGCAGTGGGGGTCCCACTCAGCCCCTCTCCCTGTGGGACGGCAGCCGGGCTAATGCCTCCCTGCTCCTTTCCCACCTTAGATCCTCAACATGGAAGATGACCAGAACTGGTACAAGGCTGAGCTGTATGGCTGCGAGGGCTTCGTCCCCAAAAACTACATCAAGGTCAAGCCGCATCCGTAAGTACCATCCCACCGTGTGGGGAACGGAGGCTCGAAGCCCTGCTTTGGTAGCACCCACCAGCACCAGGACATCCTCACCCACCAGCGAGGCAGCAATCCCAATGGTGCATCCCGATGCCCAAAGGTTTGCCACAAGCCAGGGTAGTCCCACACATGGGGAAACTGAGTCACAGAGCTATAGGGCAGCGATGGGGTCTGCCTGCTGGGTCAGTCTGCCATTGCCACCACAGCCAGAGGGGACAGGAGGCAGCAGCATGTCCATATACCCCCGACACACAGAAATTCAACCCTTGCACCCGGCTGCCCGCTAAATAAATGATAATTGGGGAACAACAAAGCGTTATGGGATTATGACTGCATTAGACATAATCCTATTACCGTGTTATTAAAGCCCAGCATAATCCATCCCTGTTTTAACCTGTGTTTTATGTATCATTATCCCCCTAGTAAATCACATTTAAATGCCATAGCAAAACTTGCTCGGGGCTGCAGCTGGGGAGCAGGAACGCGTGGGCTCGGGGCAGCCCAGGGCAGATCCTGTTGCCTCTCCGGCTTCAGTTAACAAGCCAGGATGGGTGAGACACAGCCTCTTCTGTGCAGCACCTGGAGGGGTGGCACTGGGAGATTCTCTGTGCTAAAGTCCGTGGCTGATCGTTCATAAGGCAATTTTAACAGGTAGCAGAGGGTCTCCATGGCCTGGGGCTCCCAAATACGTGGATGCAGCCTTGGCAGGGATGGGAGCCGGGGACTCTGCTCCTCCACCTCGTTTCGGCAGCTGCCGGCAATGCAGGCAGGAAGAGTTTCATCCTGGCACGGAGGGTTTTCTCCTCTGCAAACCCCCCCGTAGCACCTGGCAGGACTGTTCCCATGAGGGGCAATGGGACATGAGGCGGAGTGGGAGAACAGGCAGCAAAATGGGGGACGAGGCACGTGATGTGGCAAGCCAGGCGACAGGATGCGGTCGTGGCTGTTGGCCATGCTGCACTAACCCTGCACGGACGAGGCAGCGTACGGGAACATGTCTGCACCCGCAGCACCCTGCAGTCCCCCCCGCCATGCAACTGCTGTGATAAATTGGGGCTGGGGAGGAGAAAACACTGTGGGGAGGTCCCAGCCCTGTGGGGAGCCCAACGGGGACCCCGCTCCCGCCGGCAACAGGGCTTTCGGTGCCTCCATCCTGCAGGGTGTCCCCGGGTGTCGAGGGGTGCCCATGCAACTGAGCCCACTGCCCTTGGCAGGTGGTACGCGGGCAGGATCTCCCGGCACCTGGCAGAGGAGCAGCTCCTCAAGCGCAAGCACCTGGGAGCCTTCCTGATCCGCGACAGCGAAAGCACCCCGGGGGAGTTCTCCATCTCCGTCAAGTAAGTAGCCATGGGATGCGTATGGACGTGTGGCGGGATGGGCAGGGGTCCCCCACAGCCCCCGCTTTGGGGACCGAGGGCATCAGGCCACCCTCGTGCATGTCCCTGCCACGGTTCTGGGAAGGGGTGAGCAGCCTGCCCTGCCCAGGACACCTCGAAGGGCCTGGGGGCTGCGGAGGTGTAGCCCTGCTGCATCCAATGCCTGCATCCATGCCTGCATCGCTGCCTCGCCTGGGGTCCCTCGCTGGGGTGCCCCTAAATACAGCCATGTGGGTAACATCGGGGCTGGGGCCAAACTGCCAGCACATCCCAGGGGACGTGACCTGGAGGAACAAGTTGCCCAGAGCATCCCCAGGGACAAAGGGATGCAGCATCCCAATGCCGCAAGCTGATGATTTTGGCATCAGCAGTCAGGGCTGTACGAAGGCAGCGTGCCAGTGGGCAGAGCCTTCCCCCGAGCCTCTCACCCCATCGCTGCCCCTTTCCAGCCCAGGGCCAGGGTAGCAGGAGCCAGCCCCAGGCCAGCCAGGCACTTTCTCACGCTGCTAATCTCTAATTAAGCATTTAAGGAGGTTCTTGCCCATAATGAAAGGGAGCCGTGTTCTGCCGTGCGTCACCAGCGTGGCCGGGTCCCTGCCCCTGCCCGGGGGCCTGGCAGCAGCGGGACCCTGCAGCGGCCCCATGCCAACCCTGCGGTGTGGGCACCCCAACCTGCCACCCCCGGGTACACACAGAGGGGGTGCCAGCATGCGGGGCCGGTGAAGGAAAACCCATCCTGCCCCATCCTCCTGCTGCTCGGGGGTCCCGAGAGGCACAGGGAATTTGGGAGCCCAAGCCCAGCCTTTGCAGTCTCCTCCCGGTACGCGCTGAGCTGAGACCTGCAGCTCTTACCACACTTTCCTCAAGTGTGGCCCCTGTTTGCTCCCTGGACAAAGCCACCTGCCCTACACGTGGCCGACACGCTGCCAGCCCTGAGCCCACGGGCATCCCGCTGTGCAGGGGCTGGGCATCGAGCTTCAGCTGCGTGTGTGATGAGCTGTGGCAGGTCTCAGCTGCTGGTCCCTGTTGCTAGTATGCTGGGGACCCTCTGCCGCTGCCTCGCCAGCAGGGCCAGGAGTGATATCGGTGCCGCCGTCACCCCCAGCCATGGCAGGATGGGTGTAGTGGAACCCGTGGGCACATCCACACCCCGCACAGCCAGACCACCCTAGACAGCAGCCCCCCAGGCTTTGCCTGCAATGCCTGAAGGGGGTCTGGGTGCTGCCAGTGTCCCAAACCGTGGTAACGTCCGTCCTCTTTCCGCAGCTACGGGCAGCACGTCCAGCACTTCAAGGTGCTCAGGGAGAGGAACGGCAAATATTTCCTCTGGGAGGAAAAGTTCAACTCCCTCAACGAGCTGGTGGATTTCTACAGGACAACCACCATTGCCAAAAAGCAGCAGATCTTCCTCCGGGATGAGGACCAGACCCAGGAGGTACTGTCAGGGGATGGGGCCATGGGGACGCGCAGAGCTGGAGTGTGGGGTGATGGCATGGCCGGCCGTCTGGCTGGGCTGGGAATCCATATCCGATCCCCTTTGGGATTCCCCCATCCCTCCCCTGGTACCAGGGCTGCCACCGCCCCGCTATGGTCCATGGGGAAACCAAGGCACGGAACGGGCCCATGGGTCTCGCTTTGCCCCGGATTGTGCTCGCAGGGAGGCATCGCGGGGCTGCAGTTCCCAGGGGATGGGGATTTCCTCCTGCCTGAACTTTTCCTGCTCCTCCCTGCCGGCCACAGGATGCTGGCAATGGCTAAGAAACAGCAGAGAGGGACGAAATGGAGGAAAGCAAACAGCCCAGCTCTGAGTAGAGACCAGTTCCAGACCCACCCTGGGCACAGGCTCCCCCACCGCCTTCAGGCGAAGCATCCTGGGGGTCCTGTCCCAAACTCCTGCGTGAGCCCCCTCGAGGCTCAGCTCCCCCCCAGGCTGCAGTGTGACCACAGAGGGGGACAGGGACCTCCTGGCTGTCCGGCTAGCACTTGGCCCTGTGCTCAGGCTCTGCTCAAGGCGGTGTCAAGCCGGAGAGGATGCAACAGCCCAAGACAGGCAGCACTGTGGGGAAGCTGGCAGGGTGGAGAAAAGCCACCGGCGCAGCTCAGCAGGACACGGCAGCTCGTCCTTGGGGCCGGTGGTGTTGCCCGAGGCAGGTGGTAGAGCCCAACCAGCTTGGGATGGGGCGCAACCAGCTTCAAGCGAGCTCCAGCAAAGCCGAGCCCTGGGGCAGCGGTTGTGAAAGTGGCAAAACTGGGTCCTGGGAGCTGGGCTGGGGGCAGCTCTGGCACCCAGAGGGACCCGGGAAGGAGAGGGGTGCCAGCTGCCTCTGAGGGGTAGTGGTCCCCTGGGCACTCAGCTCTCCCAGGCATCAGGAACAGGGTGCCCTGTACCCTGAGGTGCTCCCCTGCACCCCAGGCTCTCTCCTCCACCCCAGGGTGCTCCCCTGCACCCCAGGATGCTTCCCTGCATGCCAGGCTCTCCTGTGCTCCCCAGTCTGTGCCATGCATCCAGGGCTGTCCCCAGCACTCCGGCTCTTCGCACGGCAGGATTTCCTTAGCTCCCATCTGTTGTCCTCAAAGCAGGTACCCCGGGTACCCCCGCACCCTCTATGCTCTGGTCGCCCCAGGTTGGTCCTTGCCATGCGGTGGCATGGCATCCCCATCACGCTGGGGACTCAGGCAGTGCAGCCCGGTACAGAGAGGCTGGCAGAGATGAGCACATCTCCCCCCACCAACCCCTGCCCTCGACTTTCCTCCAGGTGAGAAGACCCAAATTCGTGCAAGCCCAGTTCGACTTCTCGGCCCACGATGGCTCCCAGCTGCCCTTCCTCCGTGGGGACATCATTGAGGTCCTGGACTGCCCAGACCCCAACTGGTGGCAGGGGAAGATCTACGGACGCGTCGGCCTCTTTCCCCGCAACTACGTCCACCCCATCCGCAAGTGAGCTGCCGCTGGTGCTGCGGGCAAGCAGGGAGGACCACGGCCCCCGCTCCCCCCCACTCACCGGACCTGCTTTGTGCCTGCACACAGACTGCATGTCCCTTTGTCCCCACGGATGGTGCCCGTCCCCATGCCGGGATGCCGACGCACGCGGTCCTGCTGGCGTGTCGGCTGTGCTGGAGGTAGAGGCCAAGCTGGCGATGATCCCCATCCAGGGGCTGCCCGGCTCTGGCACCCGAAAACGTCAACCACGGCTCTCCCTGCTTCCCTGGTCCAGGAGACCTCCACCACCCCCAGCCCAGGCATCACCTCTCGCTGCGGGCTGGCAGCATTTCTCCTGGGGGAGGGAGCACAGAGCATTGAACCAGGGCCATAAAAACTTTTCCAGAGCCACAGCCCGGTGGGGTGGCAGCAATGGAGAGGAAAAGCACGTGTGCCCAAAACCTTCGCTCCTCTTCAGACCCTGTAAGCAAAGACCCGGCTCCAAGGAGGGCTGCAGGCGGCCAGGATATGGCCGGGCTTGGTAACTCCACGGAGGGATGCCAGGGCTCAGGGTGCAGGGGAAGGCTGGTCCGGGGGGATTCAGTCCTGCGGGTGCTGTTCATAGCTGCAAATTGTGGCTTTTTTTTAATATTATTTTTTATTTAGAGCTAATAAAATGTGTTTGGGTGACACCCTTGAGTGTGGCTGCTCCTTTTCTACCACCACCACGGTGGTCCCGTGGCCGCATGCCTGCTGCTTCGCTCTGGTTTTGCTTCCCTTGCAGCCCCCATTTGCCCACCCCGATACCTCTCCTCAGACCCCTCCTGGGGACTCGCTGCCCCCACAAATGCCACCCACCCCTCACAGACCCCTGGGATGCACTCAGGTTCCGCGATGCTGAGAACACTCAGCTCATTGCACCAGTGGATTTAAACATCCCATGTCCCAAACATGACAAATAAAAACTATCACCCAAATCCCCATTTCTCCCTCCCTCCCAGCACCCTTCTCTCCCCAGGGACCAGCAAGCCGCTAGGCAAAATAGGCATAGCAGAAAATGTTGACGCACATCAGGACAATGGCGTTGATGCCGCAGACGCGGGCCCAGAACGGGGGCTCTGTGGTGTCCTTGAGGGCCACGGCCAGGGGTCCCTTGGCCTTTGATGGTTGATGTCTGCCCAGGGTGGCTGAGCAGGAACCTGGTGCAGAACGACGGTGAGTACTGGGGACAGAGAGCCATGGGGACCAGCCACCTTGTGGTGGGTGGCACAGCCCCGGGGAAACTGAGGCACGAGGCATCCATGCCGTCCTGCTGCCCACTACAGGTGGGGGGCACTGAAGATGCCTCCCCTGCCAGACACCCCTGAAGACACACTCACCATCAGGGGGTCCCTGGGATGTGCCGTCCATGGAGGGCTGGGGGGGCTCCTGCGAGAGGGTCCACCAGGTGAGATCCTTTAGCTAGAAACCAGGGTGAGACTTGCTGAGAAAACACCCCCAGGACAGACCCCACCATGGGAACCCCCCCCAGCCGAGCTCGGGGTGCACCTGGGTGACACCGACGTCTCCGGCCGAGGAGGTCGGGTGGGTGGACGCAGCCATGGGGGCCAGGGTGAGGGGTGCCCGGTGCCCTGCTCACCCAGGCTGAAGGCAGCGGGGGGGTCAGCAGGCTGCCCCCCACCACGACAGCACCCGTGACAGCACACAGCAGCATGGCGAAGTGCAGGTAGTGGATGTCAGCGAGCAGCCAGGGCCGCTGGTCGGGGACCCCGCAGCGGGGCGCAGGGTATGCCAGCTCCAGCCCCATCCTGGCCAGCCCCAGCACCAGCCCTGCCATCAGGCCCCAGAAAGCTCCCTGCAAAGCAAAGGTCCAGGGAGGGTGGCCGGAGTGGGGACAGTCACCCCACGGTGGGGACAAACCCCCACGTGTCCCAAACCTGCACCCCCTCCGCAGGGGAAGTCCCCTGCCAGCCCCACTGGCCGTGCCACGCTTGGTGGCCATGCATGGCAGCACCTGCCTCCTCCTCCTCCTCCTCCTCATCTTTGCACCAGCCACCCACCAGCTCCCTGGGGAAACACCAGCCAGGCTCGGTTCCTCTCCCCATCAGCATCATCTCCCCTTTTCCTCCCTCCAACCCCCCGAGCCCCCGCTGGGTCTGTGGGAGTGGGGTGGGCAGGAGGCGTTGGCACCAGCCCGTGTCCCCAGGGCCACCCCACGTGTGTACCTGCTCGTTAGCTCGGGGCCAGAAGACGGCCAGGACGAAGACGGCGGTGACGGGAGGAGCCAGGTAGCTGGTGACAGCCTGGATGTAGACATAGAGCTGGCCACCGCTGGAGCTCTGCAGGATGGGGATCCAGACCACGCTGAGGGCCACCAGCACCACTGTGACCACCCTGCGAGCGGCAGCCATGCGGTGCAGGGTGATGTTTCTGTCCCACCCACATCTCCTTGCACCCACACGGCATCACCGTGGCGGTGCGGGGTCCCCGGGATCAGGGGTAGGGTCCCAGTGCCGGCACAGAAGTGCTGGCAGGGGGATGCAGGCAGGTCAGCAGGAGGATGCTCGCTGCCGGGTGACATCCCCAGGGCCATGGAGGATGCTAATTATGCCAGTGCTAATTACGCCATCCCAGGCAGGCGAGCACTCCTCAGGTCCCTGCCCAGCCCCAGGGGCTGCTAAGTTGGACCCCCTCCATGGGAAAACACCAGGCAATGGGTGCTTTTGCTATGAAAAGCCCCCAGCCACGGAGGCTGGGTGCTCCTGCCAGATTTGGGTGATGCTCTCAGCACCCCCACATCTGGCCAAAGCACCCAGCTGAGAAGTGAGGATGTGGGCTGAGCTGCCCAGTGCTCAGCTCCCCCCACCCAGGCTGTGATGGAGGGATGCGTTTGTCTCCCGGTACCACCCTGTCCCCATCCTCACCCAAAGCCCAACTGCACCCCACAGCATCACCCTCCTCCAAAGCAAAAGGCATTGGCAAGACCCCAGCTTTTTGGGCCCAGTCTGAGCAGGCAGGCTGAGCAGGACGCATCCTGAAAGCCACTGTATTTATAGCTCAGGCCGGCTTGTTTACAGCTTCGCAGAATTACCTACATCTCCATCTGCTCATCTCGAAAAGCAGAAGTAGGAAAAAATAAAAGAAAAAAAAAAAAGCAATGAAAGCATCTTTAGACGGAGCCCCCACTGCCTGCCTGGTGCTTTGGAAAGAGGAAGCAGCCTGAGCATAAAATGCACACCCTGACCCAAGGGGTAGGAGAAAACCCCCTGTGCTCAGTACATCGTTAAGCCACAGAGGATGCTAAAAGTTCATAGGAAAAATGCAGGAAAATCTGAGCATGGTGGTGAGCTGGGGGTGCCAGCCGGCCGTGCCCCCCCCCGCCTGCAGTCTGAGATTGGGATCTGGGCAGGGATGGAGGGCAGAGCCTGGCACAGATTGCCGCGGGGACCTGGGGAGGATTTGGGATGGATTGGGTGTTCTCGCCATGGTGCCATCACCTTGGTACAGAGCAGGCATTGAACACCAGTGGGGATTTCCAGCCAGGTGGCATGGCTGTGGCAGGACCTCAAACCCCCAGGTCGAGGAACCACGAGCTCTCTCCGGTCCCACGAGCAAATCCCTTCCCTCTCTGTGCTGAGATGGATGGGGCATCCCCACCCTGGCCGGTCCCAGGGGCAACTGGGACCCCCCGGACAGCTACTCAAAACTAACCCCAAACCACCTGTCCCCGTGCTGGCAGGTAGGAAAACCTCAAACTTAAAGCTTAAACAGGTTTTTTTTTTTTCCTCTCCAAAACATTTATCGTTTGCTATATTCCTGCGGGGCCATACAGCGGCGGGCGATTTGCAGTGCCCTGGCTTGCACAAATCGCCCGGGATCTACTGCAGCAGTCACTCCAGCCCCGGGCGGGCAAAGCCCTTCGCAAACACTCATTAATCGTCCTCGGGAAAGCTCTCCGGCATTACTACACCCCTCGTCACCGGCACCGAAGCCCATGTCAGGGAGGGGCGAGGCAGGCCCTGACACAAGCACCCCGGTTCCCATAGGGGAATCGTGCAGGACCGCGGTTCCCCAGGATCGCTGCCCATCCCCTTTCCCACCCTCAGGAGACGGAGGATGCCGAGAAACAGCTGCTTCCAGAGCCGCTGGACCAGCCGACCTTCCCTGCAGCCCCAAAGCAGCCCAGCCAAAACCCTGCCCCAGATTCCCTCCTTGTTATTGTCTGCCTTGCGCCGAAGACACTCCCCGTGCACCCCGGCACCCCAGCACCGCGCCGGGGCATTCCCCAGCGTTGACTTTGCCGCCCCGAGCGCGGCACTGCGGGCAGGTTCCCGGGCTCCCTGCCGGCACCCGCTGTCCCCCCGGGAGCAGCCGGGACATGTTCGGGCAGCCGCTGCCCTTGGTCCACCATGCTCTTTGCTTCCCCTGGGGGGAACCGGCTGGAGGCTGCGAGGGCACAGCCCTGCCCCTCCAAACACCCCGAAAGCCCCGGCTGCTTTTCCAGCGCTTTCATACATAAAATAATCCAAGGGCTTGTTTTCCTTTCATAAGCCAGGCTGAGCGCAGGCACTTTGCAGGCTCCCGGGCACCAAAGGCAGATCAAAGAGGGCCGGACCGGCCCCACCAGTCTCCCCGAAACCCACGCTCTCCCCGAAACCCCTGGTACCTACCTGCCCACCAAGAGCAGCTCTCGCTCGCCAGCCCCCGGCCTCAGCTTCCTCCAGATGTCCATGGTGAAGAGGGTGCTGCTGCTGTTGAATATGGAGGTCAGGGATGACATGAGCGCGGCCATCATCACTGCGATCATCAGACCCCGCAGCCCTGGGAAAGAGAGGGACCGTCAGGGAGTGGCTGAACCGGAGGCGATGGGATGGGATGGGATGGGATGGGACGGGACAGCCCCAATACTTCGCCCAGGGGTAATGCCTCCCTCTCCGCAGGCACACACTGGGATATCCCCTGGGGCAAGGACGGGGTTTGGGGACACCCAGCTGCACCCCGGGATGCTGGGACCCTGCACTGCCCCAGGGTCACTCACATCCCCCGGCCTCGCTTCCAGGGTCACCCTTGGAGGGGCTGCACAGGCTGTCCTATGCACGAACCCACCCAGACCATCCATGGGTTCCCCCCCTGACATCCAACCCGTGACGGGCTGCACGGGCAGCCCTGGGGTGCAGCAAAGCCCAGTGGAGACGGAGGCACCTTCTCCCACCCACCTACCACTGGGCATCAGCTCGACCACCAGCTTGGGGTAGGCGATGTTGGAGCAGCCCACGGCGGCCCCGCACACACGGGTGCACTCCTCGGGGTCCACGCAGGCCACGGTGTCTGGGGGACAAAGGCAGGTGATGTGCTGGGACCCCTCATACAGCGGGGGCCAGCCCAGCACCCCCTCCCTCCCCTGGCAACCCCTTCCACCGGGGCAGATATCAGCCCTTCGCTACGGCCAGACTTTGGCAGGGGACCAGGTGGAGAAGAAGGGAGCACATCCCGCCTGGAGATCCACCTCTGCCCTCCCCCCAGCCTCATTTCCCCTCATCACCCTCAGCACAGGCAGGATCCAGCCCGACAGCATCACCCTCACCTCCCACTGCATCGCATCCAGCCCAGCTCCGGTCAGATCTACCCCTACCGAGCCCTCCCCACATTAAAGCCGGCAACAGCAGCTCCAGGGGGAGAACCTTCAGAGCCAGAATGGGTCCCGCCGGGACCCAGGGCTATAGCCTGAGGTCCAGAGCCCCACGGGCAGGCGCTGCCCATCCCTGCACACGGGGCCAGGCGGGTTCATGCACCGTTGCGGCAATTACCTCCGCCTGGGCAGCACCCAGCAGGTCTCTGGGACGCGCGTGGCAGGTCGCCAGGACTGTCAACGCCCAATTACTTCTATGTCTCAACGAGCGCTGAACCCTTTTTTTTTATTGTTATGCTCATAAAATATTGAAATGGATGGAAATTAATGTCAGGCATAAATATGGATGGGCTGCCTGGCTCTCCGGTTTGCATCCTTCCACTGAGGAGCATGGGGAGTAGCGTGGTGATGCCTGCACACAACTGGGAGCATCGTCCTGGTCGGTGACCCCCGCCAAAGCGGGGTGCAGTCCTCGACACCCCCCCAGCAGCAGCGGCTGGGGAAGGCAAACACCAACTGGTAACACCTCAGGGCTTTCAGTAAAGGAGCGTGGGGTGCGACGGGCTGCAATGGGGGTGCGATGGGAGTGCAACGCAGGCAGCAGACCACAGGCAACGCTCGGCACATCCCAAGGACGCTAAAAAAGCCCAGCCAGGTCCGCCTTTCCCCAGGGTTAGAGTCAGCACTAGGGCTCCGGTGACTCTCTCCTCCAGCAGCTGTGAGTAAAGCTGCCATCACTGCTCTGTGCCTCAGTTTCCCCCTCTCTAAAACACCACGTTGTGCACGGCTCCATGCAAATGGCTGGCGGCTGGCTGGTGGAAGATGTTCCAGAGGGCAAAGCAGCGTCTGGGTGTCATAGCCCAGCCGAAACGCCTGCCCCAGGGCTCAGCTCTGCCACGGAACCCCTCGGTGGGACCCGGGAGCGTGCGGGAAGCGGGAGCCAAGCCCGGCGGGACGGCCGGAGCCCCTGAGCCGGGAGCAGAGCTCAGCGTCGTACCCCGCTGCCTCGCTTTGTCATTAGGCCCTCTGCTAGAGATGGGAAATTAATTAGGAGCTTGTAATTAATGCTTCCATCTGCAGCTGGGAGGAGCCGGTGCCGGCTGCAGGAGCAGGGCCATGTCTGCGCCAGGTCCTGCCTGTCCGGCTGGGTCAGCCCGGGGCGGCCGAGCAGGGACACCTGCGACAGAAGGGACCGACCTCCTCGGCCACGGCGACCCGTCCCTGCAAACAGGCAGGGGATTACAAAAGAGCTGCCGGTTCTTTCCCTGCACCGGGGCTGCATGCAATTTGGGTGCTGAATTCACCGCGTGGGGTGAAGAGACCTGGGTACCCCATCCCCAGGGGAGTGGGGATGGGGGACCCAGGCGTCTTGGCCCCACGCGAGAGCCGGGCGATGCTCCAGGCATGGGGCTTTGTGGTCCCAATTCCCCCCCCACCAGCGCAGCTGTAGGAGCCAGCACATCGCACGACGGATGGGATGCTGCATTTACGCCACCGTGTAATAAATCATAAGTGCACACACCTCACTAAAGAGACCATAAATCTTGCACAATAAAAATAGAGCCAGGGCAGCTGGCGGCGGCTGAGGTGGGTACAACCGCAGCACGCTCCAGCCACGCCATGCACACCCACGCTTGATGCACCGGCCCTGATCCAGAGCATCTCCCAAGCTACCAGGGCTGGGCCACCCAAGTGAGGACAATGACTGCGGATGAGGTCCCGGAGCTCCCCTGTGGGTGCTGGCTGGGTGCTCGGCTCTGTCACATTTGCTGTCCCAGGTGCAATTCCATCAGCAAAGGCGCCACCACCGCTTGCTCAGCAGGGCTGGGATTTCACCTAAAATATCTAGTTTTGCCTCCAGCACCCTCAGTCTCCACTGCACCCCTTGTTGCCCAGGCCATGGCGTGAAGGTGACGTCCCACCACTGGGAAATCCCTTTGAGGCTGGCGCACCCTTTCCGTAAAGTCATCAGCTCCACCTGAAACACCTCCTGAGCCGATATTCAGTGGGAGCCAAACACTTCGAAGGTTCCTCCCCATGTTCTGATCCCAACACATGGCAGTGACATCCCCGCATCCCTGTGTCCCCCCGCTGCCACCTCCTGCACAGGACAGACCAGGGCTGGGCACAACCTGGCACACGATTTCATACTGGGAGACGGGCAGGAGGGTTGATTTTGCCAGCCTTTACCATGCGCTCGCATAAACCCTTTTACTCCAATGCAAGGGGAGAAAAGCCACCGGTTCCCCTAAACAGCCCATTACTGCAACTTAAAGCTGAGCAGGTGTCAGCTCAGCCTGCCACAGCCTGGCTTTGAGAAAGCTCCTCTGCAGATTCTCCCCTTTCTGCACATTTCTGCCTCGTCTTTCCTTCCAAATCCTCCCTGGGTTTGGCGCTTCGCAACACCACGAGCCCTGGCCAGGGGACGGGGCAGCCGGGACGCTGCATGGCCACCACCGTGTTTGCAGAAAGAAGCGCTTTGATGGCCGAGCACCCGGGCAGACGGGTGGCTTCGCCTCGGGAGCCTGACTCAAGCGGGGCTCTCATTTACACGGCTGCAAATCCAGATGAGCTGCACCAACGTGAGAGAGCGAGACACAGCCCCTGGCACTTTCCTTTTTTGCATCGGTGCAAGAATCTGACCCCGATTCTTGAAATTCGTCTTTATCTGAATTTCCAAGCAAAAAGCTCCAAGTTTCTGGCTTGTGAGCACCACCTGATGAATCCAGGGTAGGTTTTTTGCCCATCTGCCATAGCAAGGTCTAGTGCCATGACCATGTCTATTCTGCAAACCTCACGCCAAAGCAGAGAAGAGTTTAGAATCGAATGGAATAGAATAGAATATTTCAGTTTGATGGGACTTACAATGATCATCTAGTCCAACTGCCTGACCAGTTCAGGCATATTATTAAGGGCATTGCCCAAATGCCTCTTAAATGAGCTTGGAACATCAAGCACCTCTCTAGGAAGCCTGTTCCAGTGTTTGACCACCCTCGCAGTAAAGAAATGCTTCCTAAGTCCAGTCTAAACCTCCCCTGGTGCAGCTTTGGAACTTTATGGCAGCTCCGACCCAGTGCTGCTCCCCGGACCCACCTGGGCTTTGAGCTCCCACACCAGCACAGAGGTCCTTGCGCTCAGCACAGGAGGAGTTAACCGCAAAGCAGAGCTGCTTTCCTGGAAAATATTGGCTTACCAGCTGGCACACTGGGAGAGGGGGAGATTTCAGGGGAGAACCGGTTTGGTTTCGTGTTTTTTTTTTTTTTTAAGACAAACACCCAAACCCCTCCCCAGCCGCCCACCCACCTCCTGCACCCACACGGTCCCGGGGGACTCTTGGTCCAGGACGGACGTGTGAGGACGGCATCAGCCGAAAGAGTTAATGTGCGGGCAGGGCCGGGAATGTGTGAAGGCAGCATGTGACTGCAGGTGGGGCAGGGCGGAGTGATGAATCACTCTTTTGCTTTTCCTCTTTTCACTTCTTGCTGTTACCTGTCCGGCCCCAGCACTGTGCGCTGGCAGGAGCCCGAAATAATCGACCTGCCAGCCAGGGCGATGCACAAGAGGCTGACGGAGACGGTTGCTGCCGTGAAACCCACCGGCTGACCCAGTTCTCCAGGAACGATAACGACGGACGGCATCTGGGTTGAGAAATCCTGCTTTTCTCCGTCCTTTATTAAGCCAATTCTTTGTTCATTTGTTTTCCACTTCTTATTTTATCCGGTATTATCGTTGTCTTGAAAGAGCGGAGGATGAGAACAGCGTGGAGCCGGAGGTAGAGGACCTTCCCGGTGGTGCACAGCCCCGTCGCACAGCCCCGGCTGTGGGAAGCTCCAGGTTTTCCTTGCCTGGAGCCCTCTCGCTGCACGGAGCCAGGAGCAAGCGAGAAACTCAATCCTCCTCCCCGGTGCAGAAGAGCTCCAGCGTGGCAGGAGCCGGCGGAGCAGGGAGCGGCAGGTTTCCCCATCTGTGCATTGAGCCAGGAAGGACGAAGCAAAGCGAATTGTGTAAAGACTGGGGAATAATTAATTCCTTATTTATTGTTGATATCTGGTGCTCACTGGGGGTACAGAGCTCCCTTCGGAGAGCGTACCGGCGCGCGCGGTCACCATGGCTTTCTCCCAGGTGCAGTGCCTGGACGACAGCCATGTAAACTGGAGGTCCAGCGAGTCCAAGCCCGAGTTCTTCTACAGCGAGGAGCAACGCCTGGCCCTGGAGGCACTGGCCTCCCGCGGCCCCGACGCCTTCTATGAGGTCCTGAAGAAGGAGAACATCAGGGACTTCCTCTCCGAGCTGGAGCTAAAGAAGATCCTGGACACGCTGGAGACATACGACCCCGGCTCCGAGTACATCCCACGCCACGGCAGCAGCGCGGGGGAGAGCGAAGGCGATCGCAACAGCCAAGGGGATGATCAAGACGTGGCCCCCTCCCTGGAGTACTGGCCCCAGAGGTCGGACCGCTCCATCCCCCAGCTGGACCTCGGCTGGCCCGAGACCATCGCCTACCGCGGGGTCACCCGTGCCACCGTCTACATGCAGCCACCCATCGAAGGGCAAGCGCACATCAAGGAGGTGGTGCGGAAGATGATCTGCCAGGCTCAGAAGGTGAGGTGTGCCGCGGGGACGGGGCAGGATTTGCCCCAGGCTGTTCCGCCGAGGACAGATCCGAAAGTCCTGCTCAGCCAGGCAATCCCTGTCCTGCAGGGAGGTCTGCCCAAGCAAAGGCAGCGGGGTCAAGTGTTTGGGGTTTTTCCATGTTCAGTCAGTGTAATCAATATTTGGGGATCAGATTTCGCTGATCAGAAGATGCTCTTAGCCTGGTCCAGCACTCCTTGGGAGCAATGCGACCCTTCCCATCATCCGTACGACAGCATCATTAATCCCAGGGTCCCTACAGGGCTGCAGGTAAAACCACCGGGGAGAAAAATGGGTTAAGCTGCTTCCCAGCTGCGAGCCCATGGTCCCAGGCACCCACGATCATTATTCCCAGAGCCCTGTGTGACTGCATGTGGCAACACGCAGGAACCAGAGGAGCCAAACTCAGCCCTGCGGCAAAGCAGCCAAAGCCGCCGGTCTGGCACTGACATATACGAGGGTCAAGTTTGGCCCGAGATTGCTGCGGTGCTCCCAGCTGGCCTTATCCTGGCTTTAAGAGGAAAACAATGAGCTGGTGTGCAGGAGAAGGCTGGGGAGATGCCGAGGGGATTTGGGTTGAAGCTTGTCCTCCCTGTGGCATCAAACCAAGGAGCAGGGAGTTGGGGTGCATGAGCGATGGTGTCAGGCTGGTGTCACGGGCAGGAGGACCAGGGAAGGAGGGAGATGATGGCATGCGTTGAAGGCCAGCGGTGGTGGGCAGAAGTTGGTGGTATTGCCCAGTGACCAAGTCCCCGCTGGGAAGTGTGGAAGAGGTCAGTACCTGCTAGTTTTGCAGTGCTTTGAAGCCCTTCGAGCTCTGTGCATCCGCTCCCTTGAGAAATCCAGCTCCAAGGAACATCCCAACCCTGGGGATGCTCCAGCAGGAAAATGGGGAGACCCTGCCAGGGTGGCTATGGAGCAGGGGGAGACAGGCTAGGATGTGTCGGGTCCACCCAGCTCCAGAGACCCCCGTGCTGGGGCCAGGGACGGTGCTGGGGTTCACAGATCCTGGCAGGAGAGAGGGAAGCCTGGTGGCACGCAGCCGTCAGAGCTTCTCCAGGACCAGGGGGCCGGGGGTCTGAGCACGAAAAGCCCCGGCTCAGGCAGGAAAACCGATTTCCTGATGCATCCGAGGCAGCCGGTTCACAGGGACAGCTGATGCAGGGGATCAGGGATGCTCCGCTGTGGACAGGAGCCACCTCTGGCCATTGTCACCTTGGGGTGCTGGGGCAGGACTTTCCCCAGCAGCAAAAGTTGAGGTGACCTGTCCTTACCTGTGACATTTTCCCCACCAAAGGACTTTGCAGTGAGGACAAAGGGAAGAGAGGGTTGAAGTCCCATGGGATGGAGGATGGGAGAACTCCCCCGCTACAAGTAATGCCTCATCTTCGGGTCTTTCCAGCTGCATCTGACCCGGGCTTGGAGCTCCTGCCTGGCTTAGCTTACTCACCGCTTCCCGCCTGCCCCCACATAAACGGCATCTCCTGAGTCATCCTACCACCCTCCTCTGGCTCAGCAGAGCCAGGCGGTTGAGTCAGGCAGCTGCCAGGCCCTCCTGCCTGCACCATCCCCACCTCTCCTTGGAGCCTCTCCAAGCCGCAGGGACATGGCCACGGTCAACGCTGCCGTGCTTGTCACCGGTACCTTGATGCCCCCCATGAGCAAGGCTGGGCTCTGCCTCTTTGTCCAGGTGGTCCCCACCAGTGGGATGAGATGTGGGTGACACCACTGGTGACATGCAGGAGCCTGCTTGGAGCTTATGGCACCCCAGGAAAAGTAGAGATGGGTGCGTGCTTCAAACCTGCAGTCTTCAGGGTCTGGGGATGGCAGGAGTTATGGGGTCTGACAAGTGGGGTTCTTCCAGAGGTCTCCCACCCTGTATACGAGGATCGCAGTTACTGCAGCTGGACCCAGATGACCGCTGGCGTGGGCGCTCCTAAGCGTGGGGACGCTGGGCTAGACCACCCTCCTCTGCACCCGGAGATTTCAGCCAAGGCTTAAGGTCTTCACAGCAGCTCGGAGGTGAAAGGGTTTGGCTGACGAAGCCGAGAGCGGACAGAGGGATGGTCCGGCTGCCACCCCATCAGATGTCACGTAGGCTGGCCACGTGCCCTGTCCTTCCTGCGGTGTCCCTTGGGCCACCCTGTGGAGATCCCTGCCGAATTGTCCCAGCCCACCGGGCAGCGGCAGTGCTCTTCATCCACCTGCGAAGGAGCACAGGCTTGGGAGAGCTTCAGTACTGCATCCCAGAGGATGAACCATGCTCCCGCCGCTGTCAGAGACACTCGGTCTGAAACGCTCTCAGATGCCGAACACCAAACACCTCCACGCAGGTCGCTGTCTCATGGCCAGAAGAGCAAAGTTCACCTGACAGACAGCCTGGCTGAGGAAAGTTCAGAGCCCACGTGAGCACTGCTGACACTGGGGAGGCTCACGGCGGCTCAGAGCTGGGGCGAAGAAGCCAAGAGCTGAGATGTGAGGCCCCTTTGATGGTGCAGATGAACCTATTTGCTTGCAGGAACGAGGCCAAACGCTGCTGAGTTCAGAGCCTCTGCTTTGCAGAGAGGCAAATGCAGGCGAGCCGGAGCAGGGGATGCAAATGATCCCCTCCTCTTTCTGGGAATAAAGAGGAGAGAAGAGATGCAGGATCCTGTCGCCACGTCCCTGCTCTCCCAGTAAATCCCCATCTTTGTGGCAACAAATGGAGGTGGTCAGCGACATCGTGCACCACTGGATTTCACCCTGGAGACCTTCACCAGGTCCAGCTGTGGCACGGCCATCTCTCCCTCGATGTGGATCCCCACAGGCTGCAAAGCTCACAGGATGGGTAGGGAGGAAGATCTCCCTCCTCTCTTCTTCCCTAGATTTTAGCTCTATCTGACCAGAAACTACAGCAGGCTGAAAACACTGACCTTGGCCAAAAACCACCAGAGACAGCAGTGAGTCTGAGCTCCTCTCTGCACTTGAGGTTCCAGGTTGGGGTTGTGGTGATAGAATTACCCTGAGCAACTTCCAGCAAAGGTTGGGAGGCCCTATTAATTACTGTTTACAAAACCTTCTGCCATTCCTGGATGAAAGGGTCGACAGGGGAGAGCAATTATTAATGTTACTTGTCCCACTTCTCCCTCATCCCAACACGCTTCCTCTAATTGTGCCTTGGTGCCTGCCTAATTTATTAAATGCCCACGTGGTATGCCCCAAAAGTCATTATCTGATGATTCAGAGTGAGCTAATAAAGAGCTGTAATTTCCTCTATAAAACATGATCCTGCAGTTTGTGCGCTCATCAAAGCTGTTCAGAAGAATTCCAACATCATTTGCCCAGTGTCCAAGGGGATGCCATGCTCACCACTCCTCGGGGTGTTGGGACCCAGCACCTGTACATCTGCTGCATCCAATGGATCTTGGCAGCTCTGGGACACTGGGAAGAAAACCGTCACCCACTTGGGCGCTGGGAGCATCTGGCTGTAGATTTGGGGCTGCTCTTCTCCACACCCTCCAGATGAATGGCAAAGGGATGGCAAAGCTTCCTGGGATGACGCAGCGGCAAAGGGGCTTTGGGAAGAAGTGCGGCTCTCCTGCTGCCAGGGACCTTCCCAGCACGGAGCATGCAGGGCACTGAGCGCTGCCCTGGTAGAGGTGATGGGGACAAGGGTGCCAACTCGCTCCCTGTGGCAGGATGGCACGGTTTGCTCCAGACACTCCTATTCCTTGGGCTGGGAAGCAAATACCACACAGGATTTCACTTCTCTGGAGCAGACAGACCTCCATTCTTTGCAGATTAAACCCGGTACCTGGGTTTGGCATAGACCTAACCGGTCCCAGCCGAGGTTTGAGTGTGGGCAGCCCAGCAGCAGACTTTGCCCCTGTGGTCCCTGGACAGTCACCACATTGGGAGCACTGCCAGCGCCATTCTCACTCTCCTGGCCCATTTTGTGCCAGGGCAGCATGTTGGTACGCTGGCATGAGATACCGGTGACAAACCGAGGCCAAGCCTGTCCTGCAGGCAAGACGCGGCAGGGAGGGAAGCAGAAGCGCTGAGCAGCGACAGGATGCACCAGCCGAGCAGGAGGAATCGGGTTGAAAATGTGGGCAAGTGGGTGAGACCTGGGCTGCCTCACTACTACCTGAGCCAGCCACCCTGGGCAACTGCCTGCAGAGCACTGCCTGCTCGCCATCCCCACGCAAGCAGTGTTTGGGATGGGGGACGTCACCGTGCCCTGCCCACGTCCCTGCAAAGCACCTTCCCATCTTCAGAGTCATAGCCGCGAGCCAAGGCCTTGGGAATCCCAGGACCACAGTGGGAAAATACCCTTTTCATCCCAAAATGAAGGCCAATACTATTCTCATCCCCAGTTTATAAGCCCTCAACTTCCCCCGAAGAAAATGCAGCACACAGGCAAAGTGACATGACCATGGCTGCAGGGAGCATCGGTGTCAGAGATGGGAGAAAAGCATCTGCCACCAAACCCACCTCCTCGACCCGGGGAGACGCCATCCCAGCTCAGGTGCCCCTCACCCAGGACTCGCAGCAGACAGCACAGCTCCTCCCCGATTACTTGCTGTAAATGGAAAAGCCAAGCCCTAAGCTTTAAGAGTAGCTTTGAACCTGTCCCACTTTACATCATTGGCAAGACAAGCGCAGCCCTCACTGGGCAACCTATGCAAAGCGGTCACCTCGTTTTCTGCCTCAGTTTCCCCACCAGGACAAGGAGGACGTGCAAAACACACGAGCAGGTGCACAAGGGAGTGAGGATTTATCCTTTCATGGCAAAACCTGTTGAGAGGCTGTGGGGTGAGGATAAAAGGGAATTCAGTTAAAATCGAGTGGCAGAGCTGTAAAGTCGCCTCTCGCTCAGCTTACTGGCACCTCCCAAAATGCTTGTGTGTGGCTGGGCTTAGGGAGGTCGGGGCAGCATCAGAGACAGTGCGGGCTGGGACTCCCCACGCAGCTTCGCTCCTCACCCCATCGCCTGCAGAAAAGGAAGGGAAGAGCCAGCAGTGTCATAATGCACGATCCTCTTCCTAATTAGACATCTCCACCTCCTGTGACACAAAACTAATTAAAAGGCAGCTTGGTGCTTTGAGAGCCCCAGACTGGACGTGCCTGAGTGTGCAAGCTCCCAGCACCACCCTGATCCCTTCCCTCCTGCGGGAGGAGGATCCCAGGGTCTCCCTGTGTCACCCCACAGCGTGCACGTTCCCATGCTGGTGTCCCCCCCAGCTCGGCCACACGCCGTGTCCAGCGGAGCCCTCCTGGAATGGCGAAGGGCTGAGAGCACCCATCTCCTGCTGACCCAGGGCACCTTCCAGGAACAGCCCCAGAGATGGGGGCACCGATGGATTTCCAAGCATGGGACGATGACAATGCCGGTGCCCAGATGACAAGCCGCTTTCCTGCATGGCTGTTGCCACCCTGTGCGGGATGAGGGGAGGCAGACACGGCTGTGGGACTGCGCTACCCATTTGCTACCCCAGGGATTGCATCAGGAGGCTCAGCTGGGCTGTAGGAACCACTGCTGCATCATGGGCAATGCAATCTCCAGGAAAGCAAAATCCACAGGCGTGGAGTGAACTTTGGTGCTTAAGGCAGCCATCCCAGCAAAAATCCCAGCGCGGCTGGACGCGGCACAGATATGTATTCCTATCACACACGGGACTTGCCCCAGCAGCAAACACCCTGGGTAAAAAAGGCAGCTCCGGCTTGCAAAGAACGGTGACGTTGCCATGTGCCAAACCTTACTGTCGCCAAACCGTACTGTCACTGCACAGGGTGCTGGCACCATTGTCCCGGCTCCGCTCCGCTTTCGTACAGCCTGGGAGAAAGGAGGGATGCTGCGCAGCAGGAGCAACACCCCGAGCACCCAGCAGGCTCCCAGCCACGCAAGGGCTGGGCAGCGAGACCAAAAGGGACGTCAGCAGCCCTGATAACAGAACAACCGCCTGCCCCTGGTGCTCTGGCCTCACAGCAGAGAGCTAACCTTGAACCCAACCCCATCGCTGCCAGCAGCAGCCTGGGCTTGGAACAGCAGCCGGTTGCAGGCACTGGGAGCTGCAAACTCCTGGCTGCTTTTAAGCAACCTCGTCAGCTTGCACCCAGACCTGTTTTTTAAAAGGTATTAAAAGTTATTTCAGCCCCTGAATACACCTCAGGAGTATCCAGATACTTTCTACCAAGCTTAGAGTCACTTTTAGCTATTTTTTATATGGTTTCTATCAGCACAGGCATGCATGATAACCCCAGAGACAGCAACCACCCCATGCAACGTGCCCTCGGACAGAGCGACACGTTATTGCTTTGCAGGTTTCTGGTGCTCCCCACAATGGGGCCACAGGCAGTGCCGATAGCAAAGGAACACCAAACTTCTCAACCCAAAACTGGACTCTGAAACTTGTGGAGCTTGTGAAAGGCAATAAAGTTAGATACACCCTCAGAAATCAATTTTTCACAAGCATATTATGCTACAGGCCACCACTGGAGACCAAACCTCCCATAGTGACAGCAGAGGAATGGGACTGGGGATTCCTCCTTTCCACCCTCAGGCTGGCTGGAGCCAAGGGGGGAGCCTGGGCTCCCCCCACACCAAATCCCAACCTCCTAGAGAGAGAGCACGTTGCTTTGGCTCTCACAAAACAATCACTGGCTATATCTTGGGGCTGTCACACAGCCATGCTACCCAGACTCTTCTCTCTTCTCCCCTCTCCAGGTCATCGCAGTGGTCATGGACATGTTCACCGACGTAGACATCTTCAAGGACCTCCTGGATGCAGGCTTCAAGAGGAAAGTGGGAGTCTACATCATTTTGGATGAGACCAACGTGAAGCACTTCCTTCAGATGTGCGAGCGAGCGCAGATGCACGCCGGACACTTGAAGGTAAGGATGGCCCGAAAGGGCTGGGGCTGGGTAACCTCCTCCGATGCAGGGAGATAATCAGAGTTATCAGCCCTGCTCCCTCCTGTCTTGGGGGGGATCATAACCCCCAAACTTTGGGCAGTGCTAGCTGGGTTTAGTCCATGTGTCCTGTAGCCAAATCTGAAGGTGATGCCCAAATCCAGGAGCAGCAGGATGGAGGGGAATGGATGAGAGATGGGGACGTGGATTTCCACCCAGCAAAGCTAGATGCAGAAAGCCCGGGGGGCTGCTGGTACCCAGCCGATGCTGGCTTTGGGGCAGTGGGGTGTTCAGGGAGCTGCAGCCCCACAAGGGTGGGCATGACTCGAGCAGGGCACCGTAAAGCCCGGGGCAAACCTACGTGCTCAGTTTGTCCTGGTGAACAAGCCGGCAAGAGAGAAGGCGCGAGAGGCAGACGCCCTGCCGGGGCCGGATCCACGCTGTCACCAGCCCCATGCCTGCTCCTGCCCCAGGGGCAGGACCGGCAGGAGCAGCTGCCGGCCGGTTCTCTTTGCTTTCGGGCTTTCCCTCAAGTCAAAGGCTGGAATTAAAAAACTCGATTTTCCCCTTTTCTGGAGCCTCCGCCCCAGCACGGAGCTGGGAGCGAAGCAGGGAGGCACCCCCGCTGCCTGCGGCGGCCCTGGCAGCTGCCAAGGATGCCCTCACCACTCTCACCCGCACCGGGCAGCACACCAGTGGCACCGATTTGCCCGCACACGCCGTGTTCAGCCGGCCCCGGAGGTGCTGGCGGCTGCACGTGACATCGCTCCTGCGCACGAATCCTGTTTGAAAAAAAGGGAAGAATAAAGCAGCACGGGCGATGCCTGGCAACAGGGGGATTCGGTCCCCAGCCCAAAGTGCCCCAAAGCCTTCACACATCCCTGTGCGTGCAGGGGGTACAGAGAAAATCACCTGGCACGGTGTTTGTGCAAAAAGCAGAGGAAGACGAAGGGGCAGAGGAGAGGGCAGGGAGTTATAGCAGCCTCAGCAGCAGCGGGAGCGGGGACCCTCGCTCCAGCCGCAGGACAGAGTCCCAGGCTCTTGGCTGGGCACAACGTTTCCCATCGCCAACATCAGATGCAAACACGCCGGAGCAGCCCAGCGGTTTCACTTCGGGGCTTGCAGACACCCCTCTCCTGGCTGTTCTTCACCCGCCGGCTGCGAGCGGCTCGGCCTCGCCTGTTGCTTGGCAGAAAAGCGATTTTTCTGCACCTGACGTCACCCAGCCCCGCGCGCTGGCTGCCAAATGGCTGGCGGGAAGGCCCATGCCTGGGCAAGCTCGCCAAATTTGCTTACGGTGAGGGCGAACCCCCTCCCCAGCTGGGCAGGATCACGTAGGAGCCACGACACCTTCACGCCAGGATGGAGCGGGACTGGGATACAGGGAGTGGGGGGAACTCGGGGACCCCCAGCCCGGGAAGCCAAAAGCACTAGCCGGCCGAGCCTCATGCCTTCCCCAGCTGCCGAGCCTGCCGGCCCTGCTTAATTGCTGCTCACAACAATTAAAGCAGACTCAGCTGAGCTTTACCCGCATCCAAACTCCCTGGAGAGTCTGGTATCCTGCAGATTGCTGCTGCTCCGAGACCAGAAAAGCCAGAGGTGACGCACGCTGGTGTTTTAATGTATTAGCAGCCCGGTGGCAGGACTGGAAAAGCAGGAGAACATCTGCAGAGCTCGGCAAATGTCTAGAAGTTGGGATTTGCCACATATTACAGCCAATTTGCTGGCATGGGATGCAGCAGGGCAGGAGGCTGTGAGGAAACTAGGGCAGTGTCTGGAAGCTGCTTCGTAAGCCAGGAGATGCTAACAAAACATACATCGTTATCTGGGTGCCTTCTGCGCTTCACAATTAGCAAGCTGGCTTGGGCAAGGCGGTCGCTTCGTTGAGCAACGGCGAGTGCTTGGGGAGTGATTCACCCCGTCCCAGGCTCGGCAGCCGGCCATCGCGCTGGGCGCTCGCTCGCTGCGCGCTCGTCTTGGGAGAGATTAAATAAACAGATCTTACTTAACAGCAGCGATACGCCGGGAGCGAGGAGGAAGGGAAAGGTAAACTGGCACCTGGCTTCTGGGGAGCTTTGTTCCCCTGGGTGTTACCTGAGAAAAACCCACGGCTGCTTTGTGCCTTTGTGCAAAAGTTTGGCTCTGAGCGGGAGAGATTGATGCCCTGGGAGACCTGCGAGCCCAGGATGCCCAGGCTGGTGATGGGCAGAGGGCTCAGCCTTGGGTGCAAGTGTTACCCAGCAGCCGGCTACTGTGCAATCCAGGCAATACCGCTCTCTCAGCAGCCCCGTGTGTAGGGATAACATAGGACAGGTGTGGGAATTGCCACTCCAACCTGCTTGCCAGCCAGCCCCCAGCACCCCCACACCCCACCCCGGACACTGGGGTGCTCAGCATCAGTTTCCCTCCAGCCACACCAGGGAAAAATGTGAGCGCTAGAAAAAAAATCAAATGCACCAAAAAAAAAAAAAACCAACCCCAAACTTCTCCACTCAGTGTGTAAAACTTCCCTGGAAATCCAGTCAGGAAAGTCTTTACTTTTGCATCATGCTAAAACCAGTGTTGAATCACCGCCCCTGCTGCCAGGCACAAGGGAGCAGACCAGGGGTACCCAAGTTCGGCTTGTACCTGGGCTTAGGGCTGTGCCAGGTCATGGTCTACAGGGAGAGAGCAGAGCCCAGGGAAGCAGATAAGGAAGGCTGGAGGTGGGGAAGACAAAGACTTTTGGTGCTTTTTTTTTTTAAAAAAAAAAAAAAAAAAAACACCACAAAAAACAACCAAGGAGGGCATGACCTAGTGATGACACAGTGCCTTTAGCAATGGCATTACCAACATCCCAGCAGGAACAGGAGGAATGCAGGTGCTTTCATAAGAAAATATTTTCTCCCCACCCAAGGGAGACCATTTACAGTGAAAGATGCTATCTGCTCAGCTGCAAAAATATGCTGGTGCTCTCCACAGAGATACACGGAGACACGAGTCAGACTGAAGTTAAAAACCATTTTCTCAGAGCCAGGGCTGCCCCTCTGTGCCCAGGCTCCCTGGGGGGAGGACACCCCGCTCCCCAGCCACCTCCGCAAGGACCTGCATGTCCTTTTTGGCCCACGTCTCCAAGTTTCGTTTCCTGGGGGTGAAAAGATGTTGCCCCACCATCTTTTCTTTTCCCCACCTACCCCTAAAAACCGGGCTAGATGCTCAGATTTAGGAGCATAGCAAGGGGGGAGCCTGGTGGAGGACAAGCCCACTGCCATCGGGTCCGCGTGCGGTGTCCTAGGGTCACCACCTCTCCCTAAAACCCCTCGTACATCTCCCGCTGCAGTGGAGGTGAAAAATCACCTCTCCCCTGGTGGCATTTGCATAGATCGCAGGAGATGGAAAGCATTTGGTAGCACTGTCCCACACTGCTCACCCACAGATGCAGGCAGCATCGAGTTCAAGAGGTAGAAAACACTGTCCAACACACGGGCAAAGCAGGAAATTCTTGAGTCGGTTGTTTGCTGCGTGGCCTCGGGCAAGTTATTTTATCTTCCCATCGCTGTGGTCACCTCTAAGCTGGCCATGAAGAGTGTTTCCCAGTCCTCGGAGGGGCCATGGAGCATCCACAGGGGCATCAATGGAGGGGTGAACAATGCTCTGAAGACCAGCCCTTTGCTTCTGCTCCCTCTCATGCCTCTGCCTTTGCTTTGCAGAACCTGCGAGTCCGGAGCACGGGGGGGACAGAGTTTTTCACACGCTCGGCCACCAAGTTCAAAGGGGCTTTGGCCCAGAAGTTCATGTTCGTGGATGGGGACCGGGCCATGTGTGGATCCTACAGGTAATCAGCGGTGTCTCCTCTTGCCCTCTCCATGGAGGTGTTGGTCAAAGGACCGATGTGGACCCACGTGGTCCAAGTCCTGGTCCCTGGCGCAGCATGGCCCCAGGACCCCATCCCAGACTTGCTCCCCTCCTCCTAAACTGGGAGATGAATTTGCAAGGCCAGCCTGAGATTTGGAGTGGGACCTAAGAGGTCCTCACCACCCACAGCCAGGTCTAGGACACCCCTCCTTCCCGGAGGTGGTGGGACACAAGTGCTTCTGCCAATGGATGTGACGAGCACAAGGAAGGACAAAAGCACCAAACCGCAGCCAGCCCTAGCTCTCATGTTGACCTCAGCTTTTCCAGTTAAACATTTCCTACCCAAAGTATTCTCCAATTTGTCCAAGTGAAAACTTAGTTTGGTACAAATAGATCAGTCTCAGTAAGCTTTTCAGCAATAAAAGACAAGTTTCATAAACATGGAACTGAAACCTTTCCTACTTTCTGGCCACAACAAAAACCACATTCATTTATGAGTCGCTTTTCTTAACTAACCCAAACTGAGAAAGGCAAAGTAGCCAACACTAAAGGGAAAAACTAACTGGCCCACAGCAAATGTCTTTTATTTTTACTTCAAGTTCCAGTGTGCTCAAGACTTCAATCCTTCATTCTAATTTGGGATGAGAGCTATTTCTTCCATCTCATTATTATTAATGTTTACAGTGAGATCATGTCCCTGCTAGCACCATCAATCCCCCAGGGAAAGCCAGGGTTTGGGAGAGGCGTGTTATTTACCAGCGAGTGCTCAGAGAATTTCCACTGTGTTTCTGTTCCAGCTTCACCTGGTCTGCTGCAAGGACAGACCGAAACGTCATCACGGTCCTCTCGGGCCAAGTGGTGGAGGCGTTCGACAAGCAGTTCCAGGAGCTCTATCTCATGTCCAAGGGGGTGAGCCTCAAGTCCATCTCCATGGGTGAAGAGCCTGAACCCGAGCCCGTAACACTGCCCTCTGTCGTGCCGGTGACCCCCGCCAACGCTGTGGTGAAGAAGCTGATAAACCCTAAATACGCCCTGGTGAAGGCCAAGAGTGCTGACCAGATCAGCAAGACTTCATCCGAGAACCAGGACAAAAACCAGAAGACAGACAACAAAGGCAAAGCCCTGCCCGAGGGCCAGGCGGGTGACAGGCACGGCGATGTGGCGGACCTCTCCCTGCTCATCCACCCCGGCCTCCTGAATCTGGAGAAAGCCAACATGTTTGACTATCTGCCCACTTGGGTCGAGCCTGACCCCGAGCCTGGGAGCGAAGTCTTGGGCTACATCAACATTATTGACCCCAAGATAAAGAACGTGAAGCTCTCGCAGATGAACCGCATCAAAGTCTGCGACGTCTCCCAGGCCAGCGCCCAGCACCGGCAGATGCTGAAGACCAGGGAGATGGAGGCCAAGAAAAACTCAGACAGAGAGCCACTTCTGGTGTCCCCTTGCCAAAGACAGACCCCACAGACCCCCATGGAAGCTCCTGCAGCCCCTGCTACCAGCCCCATCGAAGGTGCTAGCTGGACAACGAAGCAAGCAGGAACGTTTGCTGCTTCACCATTGGGCCACCGCTTGAAGCCACCGGAGGAGACACTGGAGGACGTCAAGCCCCCGGTTCCAAAGCCAAGGACCATCCCTGTTGGCGTCCTGATGACCAAAGTCATTACACCCTGCGACAGCGGCACTGCCCCGGAGGGTGACACACAGCCACTGCTGGCCGACCACGTGGGTGTAAAGCAGGAACCGGAGGAGAACCCCAACAGAGCTTCAATGGAGACCTGCCATCTCCAGCCAGACCGGCTGGTGGCAGGACCACAGGAGGACAAAGGGCCTCCCTGTGCCCACAATGGGCTGGGAGAAGAGGAGGAGGAGGAGGAAGAGGAGTACATCACTCTCAGTGACCAGGAGAGCTACTCCAGCAGCTCTGCTGACCACAGCTACCGCCGCTCCAACGCCTCCTCCATCTCAGACGAGTACTTGGAGGTGAGGGATCGCTACGGGCCGCTCCGGCGAACCAACTCGGACGTCACCCACAATGGGGAGATCCTTCCCATGCAGAGGAAGCTCAGTGACCCTCACATCAGCCGGGGAACCTTCCTCAGCCCCCTGGGGAGCCTCCCATCCCTCAAGCATGTCCGTGTGGAGGACATGATGAAGAGAAGGAGCAACGCCGTGGAGATTAGATGCGTGCTGCCCCGCACTATCCTGGATGGCAACAGCTCCTACCCCAGCAGCGCCACGCAGGTAGGACTTTTTACTATAACCTTCCCTATTTTTCTCCACCCTACAAAGGTTGCAAACCTGGAGGTGACCCAGCCAGCTCAGCCAAGGCGTGGTGTCATCCCTAGCTTTGGTGTCGCGTCCTAGATGCTGAGATCAGACTTCCCATAGGGGAGAATAACGCCCTACACGCGGCGATGGTAGGAGTCACCCAAGAGGTGCTCTTGGTCAGGGAGGTGGTGGCCATGCCACAGCTCTTGGTGTCTGAGAGTGCAATAGGAACGGCTCGTAAAGGGGAGGTTTTCAGGAATTAAAGGTTATCCCATGGCATCAGGCTGTGGGACAGAGCCCAGCAGCTCCAGGCACAGCCGTACGGAGCTGTACGGACTCCGTCTCACAGCCCATCAGCAGTGGCATCGTGCCCAGCCAGGGACAGACTGTGCGTGCAGGCGTGTCCTTCTCAGGCTTGTTTTCTAGCTCCTTGCAAAGGTGATTAGCATCAAAGTAAAAGCATTCGGACACATAATTAGGCAGAGCAAGACAGCAGAGAAACAGGGACAGCAACCTCTGTGGGCGAGCATTGCAGTCAGCAGCTTCGTGGCTGATCCACGAGTGATGCCAGACCTTGTCACCACACCAGGACGCATGACAGCACCCTGCTGCAAGACCACAGGGTGCACACCAGCATCCCCGCTGCTGGAGCATGGGGTGCACACCAGCATCCCCACCACGACAGGAGCATCACCCCATCCAGGCAGGGGGATCACAGGGTCAATCTCCTATTTCCAGCCAGGCGCTGCAGCCTCTTGCACCACTACAAAACATTTTGGTTCCTCAAGGCTCCCAACCCCCTGTTTTTGAGGCATTCAAACCCCCAGTGCTAAATCAGCAGCTAAAATCACTGAAGCCACCTGAGGTTATCCCAGCCAAGCATCTAATCTGTATTTACAGGGAATTAAATTTACTAGCCCAGAGTCCACTTGCTTCTCCCTTCCCAGCCAGTGGCACAGAGCTCAGAGCAGGGTTTTAACCTCACACATCAACTATCCCCTTGCACCCTGCAGAGCCAAGCAGGGCAAGGAGCACCAAGCCCTTTGATGCTCCGTGACCCAGGTCCCGGGTGCCACCTTGCTCAGAGTGGCCGGGTACGTTAGTGTTCCTGCAATAACTTGTTCCGGCCCTTTGATGAAAGGCAGATAATTAACACACCACCAGGGTTAGGAAAGCCAGCGCTCAGCTGATGGAAATGTGCAGAGAATAATTTCTCCCATGCGTAAAAATAATAAACCAAAGCAGTCCTCAATTAACTCTCTAGAAACCTCAAATCCAACAAGAATCGCCATCAACACCCACCAAATATTTTTATTCCGGGTCCACATTTCTTATGTGTTGGCCCATAGCTGAGTGTAGCCCAAAACGCAGGTGGAGACTCACTTGGGGCAAACATCATGTTTTCCATCACATTGAGAACACAGCAGCCAAGTTATCCCTGGAGCATTGCCTTGCCTAAATTCATGCAACCCTGTTCACACCCGGCTGCACGGTTAATAGAGTACAGTAGCGTTGGCTGATGCACGGCAGGTACAAGGAGTGCACCGGGCACACTCAGGTCCTCTCCTGACCCTCTCCCTCCTGCAGAGCCCCCAGGTCTGTGCAGAGCAGGGGTTTCCAGATAAGCCCGTCTCCCATTCATCACTCAGTGACAGGCAAAATACCCACCCTGCCAGCTCTGCACTGACATGGCGAGGCCCTTACCTGGGTACAGGACCCTGCTGATCATCCCCGGCATGATGATAACGAACAAGGGTAACATCTTCAGGTAGCTGGCCAAGATGGAGCCGGCCTTGGCGTGACTCAGGCTCTTAGCAGAGAGCGACCGCTGAACGATGACCTGTGGGAGAGCCAGGCAGGACAGCTGAGCAGCCACCAATGCCTCCTATTCCACATCAGCCTCCTCCTTGCCAAACTGCATCCCAAGCATCTCCAAACGCTGGAGCCACTGGGCATCAGGCCCAAATGCAGTGAAGATGTGTACCCAACCCACGGGCTGGGTTTCTCTCCAGACCAGCAACGGGTCGGTGTTACGCCATAGCACCACAAAAGCCCAGTGCGACCACAGCAGCACATCCTCCTGCCAGTATTAACCATTCCCCACCACCATCCTCTTCCCTCTCGCTCCTTCTTTTCCACCTCCTCCCCAAAAAGTGCCCACAATGAAATGGACACTGAGTCCAGCCTCTTCCTACCACAACTCCACCACCCACACTGCTCAAACCATCACACCTCAAAACTCTGGCCAAGCCATGTCCATCCATGATACAGCCAGCCCTTGGGCTTTGAGGCAAGCTCTCTTAAACAGGCAACTCCATAGGAAATGCTGACTTTAAAAGAGCTCAGACTCTCCCAGAAGACTTACAGAGAAGTGCTCGGTACCCACCAGGATTCAGCCACTCCTGAGCAAGCACTGGCTCATGCCACTGGTGCCGGTTCCTGGGGTGGGATGCTCGGGGAAGCCGTGGTTTAACTTCTGCCCGAGAGCCAGAGCATGTCAGGACCCTCAGGACCCACCACCCAGCTCAGGCACCATGTGCACCACATCAGGCACGTGATGACCTCGCAGGGAGAGGAGCTAAATCACCCTTAGTCCTTCTCACCCAAAGACATCTCAGACCCTAACACTGATTTTAAGCAATCTAGTTAAATCAATCTATCATTACCTAAGCTAAACTGCTTTAATGCAGCCCTCCTGGTCAAAGCGGGAGGTGTCTACTCAAGGACCAGAGAGACCATTGGGACATTGGGACTAAATGACTGAACACCGAGCTGATGCCAACAGCACGGTGAAGATGGTCGTGCCAGCGGCACGGCGGGGGTCACGGCAGAGGCAGGGCAGTTCGGTGCAGCCGGCTCTGCAGCCTCCCAGCCCCGGCTCATCCTGCCGTCAGCACCTGCGCTCGCTAGATCCAATCTCACCCGGGTAACGTCTGCACAGGGTGCAATCACACCTCCAGATTGCTGCGCAGACACGCCCGGAGAGGAAGATAAATATCTGGTGACCACAGCCATGCGTTAAGGCCTTACTCAGTCCAGAATTAAGATTAATGGTGCTCAGACCCGATCCAAACGTGTCTCTCAACCCAGCTAATCAGAGCCACCCCCGCAGTGGTGTTGCAGCTCACTGTTGTCTCCTGATCCCACCTCCTCTCCCAACCTTCCATCCTTTCATCTAATCTCGGTAGCCACCTAATCCCACAGGCTGGGTCTGGATGACTGAATGCTCTCTGGGCCTGAAACGAGCGCTTAGATGATTAAGATGGGCGTTCAGGCTGCTGCTGGAGAGAAGGTGTTGAGATGCCGCTGGCGTCCTTGGTCCTGGATCTCCAGGCAGCGGGGACTTGGCTCAGGACAGCCTCCGGGCTGCTGAGCTGCTGCGATGTGCAGGACAGTGCGTTGCCAGAGCAAGAAATCAGAGGAGCAGCAATAGTTAAGACTTGAGGCAGTTTTGAGCTGCCGCCGGTCTCAGAAGAATTTGGGCAAGGGAGTACACCAAGTGGCAGAGGGATTTGTCCATGAGGACCAAGTCCATGGCACAGGTGTGGGAAGGTGTGTCCTTGCAGGGGGACAGCATCCTTAAAACAGCAGCAGCTCATCTCTTTCTCTGCTTTTTAACAAACAGGGGACGCACATCTACCGCTACCGACCTAGGAACCCCGCAGGCAGAGAACAAGGCAAGGAGGTCTCCTGCTCCCCAACACAAGAGAAACCCTCTGGGGCCACCAAATACAGAGGGGATGGAGCCGAACCCAAAAAGACCATTGCAGGCAGCCAGCCCTACTGGCAGAGCAAAGCCTTCAGCCCCAGCAAGCCCACGCAGCCTGGCCACCTTTCACCAAGCAACACCAGAGCATCAAGCAAACGCTTAACCTCCTTGCCCGAAAGCCAGAAGACAACCGAGGAGATGAGGACACCCCTTGGCATCCCGCTCTCCAAACTGTCCCAGTCCAAGCACCTCAAGAACAGGGTTGCGGGAGCCCCGGGTGCTTCTATTGACTCCAAAAAGAAGCCCCCTGAGACCACCAGCCAGAAGGACCACTAGGTGCTGATGCAGGTGGACTTCCAGGGCGAGAGCAGTAGTAGAGTGTGCCTGGACTTCAGGCAACACCATGTTACATGGGGCAGGGGGATTCTTGTTTACATTTACCTGGTCGGTGCACCAGTACCACGTGGCCATGATAGACAGCCCGAAAGTCATCCCGGTCCAGGGCAGATCTCCAGAGACTGGGTCTCGGAAGAGGTGCATTGCATCGGCTCTGGGCAGGTGGCAGGTAGTGTTGGGAACAATCTTGGATGGCACGGCTTTTAAATAGGCCTCTTCCAGGTTGGGGTAACCTCCGATCTCATTAAAAGCTGGAAAGCATCATTGGAGGAGGCTGGTTAGTCGAGCAAAACCCAGTGGCCCATGAGATCAGCTGGCAAAACGCTTGCCAACTCATTAACTCAGAAGCGCTGCCCAGAGAGGAAGGGCTCGTTTGTGATCTATCATGTTTTCTTCTAGTTATTTAAGAGACTTCTATCAGCATTTTGCACAGCAGGTCCCATTACAGTCTGCCCTCCCTTCAGAGGGTGACCTGTGTCCTGGGACAAAGGCTCCTCAAGGGACCCACCTCTTTTGACCTTGTACTGTAAAAGCAACCTGTTTATTAAAGCTCCCCAGTCCCAGAGCAGGGGAAACTCACCTAGGACTATTAAAATGAAAGATTAGGTAGCCTTTGACTTGATATACTACAGTTCAAGGTGCCTTGGCACAAGTGTCCAGCCAAAAGTTTTCTACCCCTCTGAGCATTTCCTTAGCAGCCCCCATGCGGCTCCACCCCCAAACCTCCAGCAACCAGTGAAAAAAAAAAAAACAAACAAAAAAAACCAAAAACCCAAACAAAAACAAACAAAAAAGACCTTCACTGCATTTTTCCTAGGAAATGGGATCCAAGGTCTGGGTCTTAGCCTGAGCCCTGCTGAGGAGCACATGCCACGAACAAGCCCTAGCAAGCGAGCCTCTGAACCCTTGGCAGCTGCCTCGGTGCTCCTCCTGCCCATACCGCAGCCGCCAGCCCCCAGCAGCAGCTGCCAACCAGCCCGGGGCTCTGCCCTGGCCCCCCACTTCTTCCCTGCTCCTGGGGGGGCACGGGCTGAACGCTCCTTGCAGCTCCCCTCGTACCTCCAAGCAAGAAAATTTTGGAGCCAGAGGCATTGTTTTTCAAAGGAGGGAGGGATGGGAGGCACCCGCCCCGCTCCCCCCCCATGAGCCACGGCCACCCACGCGGCAGCCGTGGAGGAGATAAGGAGAGAGGTGCATTGGCACTTCCATACCCACGGCAGCTGCTGATGCTTGGGAGAAGAGAGGAGGCTCCAGAGCCTCCGCGGGTCTCATGGAGGGGAGACTCAAAGCAAGACTTCCGAGCATCCCTGGGTGGCTTTTCCCCAGTGTGGTCCAGCATCCTGCATCCCTTCTGCCCCCGTCCATGAGCTGCGGTCCGGACCCTCAGCTTGGCCCCCTCCATCATAGCAGCATGGGGTGAGAACGTGCTCCTCAGGAGCTGCCATCCTGCAGGACAGTGTCCACCAGTGCTGCTGTCTTTAGACCAAGAGCAAAGCCCTCAGGCGTTGGGTGCTGGACACTGGGATTGCCATCAAGTGCCAGCTTAAGCAAATCCCAATTTCCAAAACACCCATCCTGCTCTGTTCCCTCCTGCCCGAGGACAGCCCTTTCCCTGCACCCCTGCCATTTCCATCACCGACCTGCAGCCCTGTCCCCATCCCAGGGCATCCCCCTGACCTGAGGCTTTTGGGGAGTTTGCAAAGGGGCATCACCCACCTTGCCCCCCCTGCCGTTTGCAAACCGGCCCCCGTATTTCACGGAGAGTCAGCATTTGTAAGCTTGTCCTGCCCTTGTGCAAGCAGCCCTGGCCCCCCTCCAGCGCTTGGTTTATCCAGGCACCGGCTACTCCCAAGCTTTGCATGGGTGTTGGGCACCAACAAAGGCTCTCCAGAGGCAGAGGGCGAGTGCTGAAAGCAGAGATTCGGGCCCGGGGGTGTGGGCCTGCTCCCTTCCCAAAGGTGTTCACCGGCAAGTCACGACACCTACGCCTGCTGAGACAGAAGAGCGGAGCAAAAACCTCAGGGCAGCCAGAGCTCAGCCTGCAGATGCCAGGCTGCAGCCTGCGGGCTCCAGCAGGATTAACATCCCTGCGGTGAATGCCAAGTAGGGTGCAGGATGGCACAGTCCCTGTTATCCACGATGCCAGAGACTAGCAGAGCCACCACCAGCACCACCACTCACTGAAATAGCCACCGAGCTCTCTGTTAAGCAAAGTGATTTGTCTACAACCCCTCGGTCTTGCACCCACTTGTTACGTGACTCTGCCCAGCATCACACCCAAGAAGATTTGCACAACCCTTCTGCTCTCCCTCGGGAGATGCAACCTTGGAGCCAAGCAATATGGTTTTTTGTCCCTTCAGCAGCAGCAGGGGAGACAATGGTCCAGGTAGAGCGGACCCGGAGTGATCGCAGCTTAGCAGATGAGCATTAACATCACTGCTGCAGCTGTCACAGTCTGAAGATACAAACAAGGTCAAACATGGAGAGTATTCTTTATTAGATGAGCTTGACAAGAGCTGGAGAAAACCCAGCACCCTTGAGGCATACCAGCCTCCAGGTCCTGAGGTCTCCCAAGACCTGAGGAAAAAAAATTGTGTGACCAGCAGCTTGTCTTTTCGCTCCCCTGGATCAGTCCCTCTCCCAAGCACCCTCACCTCCCTGCACACACCATGCCATGCTTGCAGGTTGGCAAAGCCAAAAAAAGCTGGGCTCTGCAGTCTCCGGAGGGGATTTTCCAGACCTTGCCTACCTGCCCTCCTACTCTGGCTCTGAGTTGCTGCACCCAGCCAAGCCTACCAGACACAAGCCTCAGAGAGCCCCATGGCCAACTACAGCTTCAGACAACGATCAGCAACGTCCAAGCACCTCGTCTAACGCAAAGGCTGCCGCCGCCGCTCAGATCTGCTTGGACAGGCAACGTGCTCCTCCGCCCGGCGCAGCTCCTTGCTTCTGCTGGGTTAGTTAGTATTATTGTCACTTCTCCAGGAAGTATCTGTCCTTTCATTTGGTGTTTGTAAATATATCTTGCTGCGTACAGGGCTCGCCCAGAAGCGAGCTCTGCTTTTGCACAGGGGAGCAGCCGCGGGACCGGGCTGCCTGCAGGTTTGGAGCTGCTCCCACCTCCACAGCAGAGCTCCTGTGCGACACTGGGTCAAAGACTTTCCTACCTGCCTGCCTAAGCAGACTTCTCCAGGAGATGGTGGAAATCATCTCAGGAGTGCCTCTGGAAATCGTCCTCTGTAGTTAAACGCCTGCCTTTGAAGCTGGGACCTGACTTTTTGCCTCCTACTCCTCAGAGCCAAGAGCCCCGATGGCAGAACAAGGCTGATGAAAGCTCCCAGCCTTGCAAGGGTACTCTGCGGTTAAATGTACGGAGACACAACAGTGCTGAGTGTTCAGAAAGGACTGGTGATAAACCCTGCTCACTCCAGCCAGGAGGAAGGCACGGCACTGTGCTCTGCATCCCCAGGCAAACCCCTGCAGCGGTGCCTCGTACCGGCACCACCTTCTGCCATGCATGTCCCCTTCTTCTGTCTGAAGACCCCACTGCAATGCTGCTGCAAGTTTCCCGGAGCAAAACTGGAAACGCTGCTTTGCCATCAAATGCTTGATCAGTCTCTCAGCATGCATGGACTAGAGGCAAACATGCAGAGCAGCGATGACCACGGGAGGGTCACCAGTGCTGGGGACAGCCCCACGTGGGAGACCAGGGGGATGCTTCATGGCATCTTCACCCAGAGGAAAGATGCCATGTAGTAGTAGGGGAAGCAGAGGGGACATGGGGGGACCACAGACTTTCTTTAGGTGATTGCTATGGGCCAAAGTCCTGCTGGGCATCTTGGCCACCGAATTGCTCAGACTGTCTTCTTATTTATTTCCAAGACCGCCAGAGTGGGGAGAGAAGGTCCCCCTGAAAGGAGGATCTGTGCTGTCCCAGCTCTTACCTTTCACCGCTAGCACGATGGCTCCGAGGACCATGATGAGCGTCTGCAGCGCATCGGTGTAGATGACGGCCGCCAACCCCCCTGCACGAGAGCGATGCACAGTGTCGGGAGCGCTGCCAGCTTCAGGCTCAGCTCGGTCACGGAGTCCCAATAAAGCTGCCCGCGCTCACGGGGACATGCCTGTTACCTGCCTTGTCCTGCTGACGCTGCCGTGATGGGGGGCTGCAAGTGGGAGCGTGAAGGTGGAACAGCTCCTCGGTGGGTCTGGTGTCGAGGGGCGACAGCACCCCACGCAGATGGGGTGGGGGGAGCAGCTGATAGCCGAGGGGGCTGCAATCTCACCTGGGGCATGGAAGGGGAGCCGAGGGATGGCAGGAGGGGAGGGATGCAGCCCCACATCCCTATGGAGTTGGGAGGATGCCGGCCAGCCCCAGCCCTGGCTCTTTGGATGCTCTAGCAAGCTGATGGCATTCAGGATGTTGATCTCATCATTCATCCCACCTCTCCCTAACATCGTACTGGCTCTCCCCTTCATACATCCCTCAGCTCTCCTCCCAACCCTACAGTTTTATTTTTCCAGCACCTGATGCTTAGCGGGGTCCCCCTTGGCCATCCAGCCAGCAGCATTTCTCCCTTTCCATCCCAAGCTCTCCCTCCGGACCTGTTGCAAACCCAGGACCTGCTTACCTAGCCAGAAAACAATTACTCAGCACACACAAAAAAAAGTATTAAAAAGTAGCGGAGCTAGAGAAAATGGGTCAAAAATTGAACCAGTTTCAACCCCAGTCACTTAGTCACATCCCAGGAATTCAGGGCTGCACCCTCCCCAGCCATGACTGGGATTCGGAGAGATGTTCTCAGGATCAGGGTGATGCAATGATCACACCCTCTGCCTGAGCTCACGCTGAAATGCCTTACTTCACAACAAGCCTTGTGGGCAGGGAAAAAACTGAGATGGGATTTGCTTAAAACCAAAGCCTTGCAAAATCCACCATGTTTCGGATATACTTAAACAGTTTCCCGTTTTGATGGCTGGGACAAGATAGTGAGGGAGAATTTACTGCCGGGTGTCTCCACTGGCACTACCAGGGAAAGGAACGTCCCAGCCAAAATAATAACCAAAAGGGCTGGCAGGGATACACAGTCCTGCCGTCCGAGAGAGGGACTGCAAGCCAGGAACCCACAATTTCCAACTCCAGCTCCAAACCCTCATCTCCTCTGGATCATAGAAAACCGTATGGATTGACTGTCCACAAAAATAGCTGGTCCCACAACAGGGAAGCATGGGCAAGAAATATTCCTGAAAGCTTTGTGGAGGGAGGGCAGCAAGTTGCATTGCAGGCAGGGCAAGTGGGAAGGAAATGAGTTGGGTAAAGGGCTCTCAGATTGTAGATTCCATAGTAATAGTCCTGTAATAGGAGAAGCCCTGATTATTGCTGTTACAAATAGGTACACACACAAGAAAGCATTTAACTACACGATGGAGGAGGAGTTATTACAAATGAAAAGCCGTAATGACAAAGGAGGGGTCATGCATTGAGTCATTGCCTGAGCTGATGCTCAGATAGTGGCTGGATAGGGCAGAGAATATGAACCCCATTAGTATAAATCCCCAAAGACCTTCCAGGAAAAAAAAAAAAAAAAAAAAAAATAATAATAAAAGCAGGAGTGTAAGTGGTGTGGTTCAACCAAAGAAGAAAGATTGAGGTCAGCAGATGCTGAGCAACCTACCCGCAATGGTGTAGAGCCCCGTGACCACCAGCATCAGGACAGTGGAGAGGTAAAGGTCCCAGCCCAGGCAGACTTGCACGAAGAGGGCCCCCGAGTACAGGTCCGTCTGTGTGTGGAAGAAGAAACACAGGGGCTGGGACGGGTGACATTCACTTGGCTAGACGGCACCCGAGGGGTGTTGCAATAGCAGCACGGCAGGGAAACGGTCAACACTGCGGGTACAGCAAGGACATTGTACTGCACGTGCCAGGAGGACACATCCTGAAGCCGGTGCTGAAGCCCGGGGTCCCACGTGGGTGGCCATGTCACCTCTGCAGATGGGTGTCACAGGCCACCTTCCCCCAAAGAGCGGAGCGAACAGCTCCAGCAGTCATTTGCAACTGGGCTCAGCTGGATGCAGACACTGGGATGTAAGGGTCAGAAATGGGATGCCTTGGGGCATCAGTGCTGCCGCAGCCTTTGAGAGCAAAGCGGGCAGTTAGAGATACTCAGCCCGTTACAGGATCACACCCTGACCTGAGCTACCTCCTCGCTGCCCCAAGTACCTCCAGTTCCTTCCACCGCTGGCAGCGCCCTGCTCTCCAGGTGGCATCTCACCATGCTTTCTGCAGAGCCCTGGAGACGGGGCACCTGGTACCAACCGAGGGGCTGTGCTCCCCCAGAACACCAGCACCCTTGGGTGCTCCCTGGAGGCAGCCCAAGCCACCCCCAACCCAGCCCAGCACACCCGTGCTGTTTCTGCACCCCAACAGCCCCTGCGGGGCCAATGCACGGGGGCGGCTGTAGCTGGTATTTCACGTTCTGCTTGGCAGGATTCGCCCTCCTGGCACCCATGCTGCCGACAAGGAGACTGCCAAGGACCAGCTCCCCCCTCCCCAGCTGCAGCAAAACGGTCCGGGCCGTCAGACCGGTCAGGAGGGCGGCAGCGAGCCTGAAAATGCTGCTGGGGGCAAGAGGGGATCTCCTCCCAGGTGCAGGGACTTTTGAAGGTGCTTGCTGGTACCTGCAATGCCTTTAATGATGGATGGGGCAGCTCTGCGCCACATCGTTTGAGCCATTTAACGGTGCTCAGGTGGGTGCTAGTAGGGCAGAGCAAGGTGCTGCCCTGCTCCCTGGGGGCTGCAGCAGCATTTCAACCTTTGCAGCCACTCCACAGTGAGGACCACACATGGGCAGCCCCAGCATAGAGCGCAAGACCCCCAGGATTGCCGTTCCTGAGCCTTGCCCCAGCAACAAGCCACCTCTTGCTGAGCATCTCTGGGGAAAAATATCTCCTCCTGGTTTTGCACAGATGGGGAAACCAAGGCACGGGCAAGTGGCAGAAGTTGCTTTTGGCCCCGACGGAGAAGCAGCACCCCAGGGGTCCTGCACCCCAGCACAGACCAGCACAAATGAATCCTCCAACACATTCCCTGACCTTTGCAGCCCCCCGGCAAAGCCCCTAGAAGAGGTTTGGGGTTTCTGCTTGGCCACAGAAAGACAGACCGACTCCACATCCAACACGCTGCCTCTACCAGCCCCAGCATCTCCTGCACCCGCGTCACGTCCCACAGGGATGCCAGGAGTGTGCCTCTGCCCAGAGGAGCGTGCGCAGGCCTGCAGCTCACTCAGCTGCCAAACTCCCTCGAGATGATTGACATCCCAAAAGTGACCTGTGGGAGAGCTGGACCCACACAAGGAGGTCTGGTCATGGTCTCATGGGAATGAGATGTACAGCAGAGACTCAGAGGGAGCTGGGGGACCTCCTCCAGCAAAAGCACTGATGCCATGGGAGCAAAGGACCAGGCGCAGCAGGCAGTGCCCATGCTACCACCACGTCTCCACCCACAGCTGAGATCCAGCCACCCCCAGCGCTCAGCTGGGGTATCTTCACAAAGACCTTGTTTGGAGAAGGAAACGAGGCCAGAAGAGGCAGGAAAGGGCAAGACGAGCCGACTCCACGCCCTCGCCCAGAGCCATGACGGCTTCCCACAGCCAAGACACCAGCTCTGATTTGACATCTTTCTTCACACACCTCCCAGAAACCATCCCCCAAACAGCAGGGCTTTCTTGCCCGGTCATGCGGCAGCAGTCGCTTGAGATTAGTAACGTGGAGGACCGGTGCCATTTCCCATATCGCACCTCCTTCTCCTGACTCTGCCCTCCCTCCTCCCAGCGCTGCTCCAGCCAGCTTGCCACACAGCTGAGGACCGTCATCAGGTGATGGAGAGGGGCCACGCAGGATTACGCAATGGGAGAACCAAGGTTTGTGCCACCTAGCAGGGCTCCGTCAGCCAGAAAACCCAGTAGGTGAGCACACACCCAGCTTCAGCACAACATGAAAGCCCGTTCCCCGGCAGATGAGCCCACACCGTTAGGCATAACGTGGATTAAATCACAAATCAAACCGACCAGAAGAGCACTTACACCATGATCTTGAGGATCCTAATTCAGGGACTGTTCCACAACATCTGGACCAGGCTTTACACCGCAGTCATGCCCGGCATTCCCAAGGGAGGTACCATGTGTCCTCAGCTGCACTTGGGCTTGGCCATGTCTCTGGGACAGCCCTCGCCAGCACCAAGAGGCAATTCAGCCCTGGAATGTTCTGCTGAAGAGGAACCAACTCGTGGGCAACCATGGCAAAACCTCTGCCAGTGGCTCCTCTGATGCCTTTCCACCACAAATGCAATCCAACTACAGCTTGATACCACAGAGACCACCAAGCAGCCCTACAAGAGGACAACCAAGCTGTTCATGCAGTGCAAGTTTCAGCTGCAAGGCAGAAAAGCCCCAACCAAGGGCCCTCAGCCATCTCCTCCCAACGCAACCTGAAGTGGGAACGCAAAATATTTTGAGCCGCCCTAGCACAATGCCAGCCAAGCATCCTTGGCATTTTCTGGAGCTCCTAGTGTCCCTTGGAGGGATCCATCACTTGTCATCTCAGCACCAGCCAGAAAGTCATGCCTCCCTGTGACTGCCTCCTTCTCCAGCAACCCTTCCCCAGAGCCCAGCTGTGAAGACTCAGCCCTGGACAAGATATTTCATAACTGCTTCTCCTGACTTTCTCAATGCTTAATCATTTTTGCAGTCGTCTGCAAATGAGTCTAAGCCTTTGCTATGAGGAAGCAGAGGTATCTCCACCTCCCTTCCTGGTAATTCTGCTAGGGTGGGAAAAAATAAAAGCGCATGTGACTGAGTCGTTAATAAGACATCCCAAATACAAAAACAAGCTAATTAAAACCAGGCATGACCTATTCATAAAATAAGTCCTTTCAACTGTAAAAGGAGAGGAGAAGCCTTTGAAGTCAGGTCTCATAATCCAGTGAGAACCCTGCCTCCACCGGTGACCTCACTTGGAAACTCGTTCTTACCCAACATCGTTAATGCCTTCCCAATGAAAGCTGGCTTTAGAGACAGCTTGGATTTAACAATCGGTGAAGCCGAAGTCACAGTAGAACAAGTTACCCAGGGTACAGAGGAGTCTCCAGGGGCTCTTTACCAAGGCTAGGACGCCTGCGCAACTCCTCACGTGTTCCTAGCCAGGGGGACACAATCTCTCAGCAGGACTCTGGGCTGCCCCGCTGCACCCAGCCATGAAACACAGAAGGCTGGGGTCCACCAAAGGGTAAATTCCAGGAGAGGAGAGACTGGCATCCCTTCTGCCCCAAAAGAAGAACCAAGGAATGAGCACTGATGCCATGTCTCAGCTCGGGAGAACGTGGAGCGGAGATCCATCCATAAACGCAATGTCTGTAGGGAGAGGAGGCAGGCAAAGCCCAGCTAGTCCCAGGCTTCGAGGCAGCCCCCAGTAAGGACCAAAGGAAACCCCCGCCGAGAGACAGCACTGCCTAATTTCTCTGAGTTTTGCACTCTGGTCCCACACTCCCCGCTGCAGCCACCACCAGGGACGGGACACTGGGCCAGTTTGGCAACGCCCTGTGTGTCTGCAGACATTCATCCCAACCCACTGCTGGAAACAACCATTGTTTGTGAGATTTACCATGAATGGAGCCAGATGCCAAGATAATCCCCTTATTAGGCTGATTCCTTCTCTGTTGCATCCTGAGTGACTCAGAGATCAGAGAAAACTCAGCAGACCAAAGCAACTATAGCACTGGCTGAGAAAAGGCACAGGAATAGACATTTGGGAGTGTCCACTAGGCTCCCAACACAAGGCTGGGCTGAGAAGGGCCAAGAGAACCGCAAAAGTTCCCATCGGTGCAGGCACTGGGCAGAGGTCATCTACAGGTTCATCTGGTGTTAGGCAAGGGGTGACACCACAACGGTCTCCCAAGCTAAGAATGAACTTGTAGGACATCCATCCCTTCTGGGCAAAGCCATGGAGACACTGGAAACCAAAGGGACCAAGCACATGCCCATGGCATGGTAGGGAACCATTTTGTAAGAGAAGAGGGGACATCTGTGATAGTCTGGAAAGAGACTCAAAGGCAACCAGCCCTCAAACTACCGGTAATTTCTTTCTTCAAATTCAGACCAGCAAGAACTACATCACCAGAAGTCCTATCCCAGCTTCCAACCTTTCCTTTTAAATGCCAGCAGGGATTCACACAGATCCCAGGGACCAACACCACAGCCACGGATGCTCCAGCATCTCCCTCGAGCTCCTGCTCGGTCTTCGTCAGGAGCAGAGGAGAGATGTCTCCTGAGCAGCACACAGGAGGGGAGTAAGTAACAAGAGTTTACTGGACATTAGGAAAATCAGGGAATAATCAAAGCGTCACTCCCCAAACCTGCAAACTGAACTGGTGCTCCTGGAGCCACCAGGCTGATTTCAGGAGAAATGCCATAGGACTTTCAACACCATAAATGATAACGATATAAAGAATATCAGTTTTATGGGAAGAATGCCCTCCAGCATGACAGGACATGGTTTTGTGGGGGGAGATACAGGTGGCAGCTGCACCGACGGAATCACCAGCATCACCTCTGCCACGCTGAAAGCCCTTCATCAGCAGGAACACGGGAAGGGCTGCCATCTCCCCTGCAACCCGCCTTTTAAATCCAAAGCGTAGTGACTTGCCCAAAGTCAAAGAGCAGCTCACAGGAAGGAGACGGGGGTCTCCTGAAGCTGGGGACATCACATCACGCAGCACGGGGGCCTGTCCGACGCGGGTTTAGCCTCTCCCTTCACATTACGCGCTGATGGATGTGCACGGCCAGCACCGTTTGCAGTCTGCTCCATCCTCTGCATCCCTCGGAGGGGGACCCAGAGGATCCCCCCACAACAGCTCAGCCCAGGGCCTGGGGTTGCAAAGCCACCAGGGAGAAGGCAGAAATGCCGCCCAGGGAGCGATGGCTGCATCCAGCCAAGCTGGTGTTTGCGAAGCACGGAGCTGGGCGAACGCAGCGGCAGGCGCTGAGCGCCTCGCCGTGGGGAAACATGCTCCGGCACCGGCCTTCCTGCCCTGCAGACAGCCGCTTCTGCAGCCAGCCACATGCAAAAACATATTTCTTGCAGCCAGTCACCTGCAAAAGCATATTTCTTTTAGGCGGTGAAACGCAGAAGCCCTAGCAGACCCCAGGTCAGATCCGCCCGCTCCAACAGAGGCGGTGGTGCAGGATTGCTCCCTCCGGCAGGTTTTCTCCTCCAGATCGTTTCTGAGCTGTTTGCTCTTGATCTCTGTCTCGCTGTCTCCAGCCCCCCCAGGGCTGTCTGTGCCCGGCTCTCTCCTGCTTGCCTTAGGCCTGGTGTCACAGGCTTTTTAGCTGTTTTACCTCGGATAAACTCTTCTCACGGTTACCAAGAGGGCAGCAGGAACAGAGGCTGCACACAGGGAACCGTGAATGAGGCCAAAATGTGGGGGAAACATCCCTGTGGAAGAGTCCCTGAAAATCAGGCACTTTCTCTGTACAGGCTGGGCATCTTATAGCTGCAGCAAGGCTTCCTTTCCTCAGAAAACCTGCATGCCTTAAAGCAATGAATGCATTCCCAATTCTGTCCCCAGCTCTGCCGGGTCCCTCGGGGACACCAGAAAGCATCACGGCTGGAGCATGGAGAAAAACCCAGACGACACAACCCAGCCTCCAAGCACGTTTCACCCACAACCTCTGCTACAAGACGAGTGCACCATGAGTTTGGGAATCCTGACACACAGCCATGTATCTGTCAGGGCCACCTGGACATGAGCATCGCTGCTGGATCTACCTACAAACGCACGAGGTGTCGCAGACAGCATCTGCCCACGAATTCCCACCTCTTGTCCTGCTCCCTCTTGGAGCATCCTGCAGCAGCTGCTCTCCCCTGCCTTGGCTACACAAGGTTTGAGCCCCAAAATAGCATTTTCCTTGCTGGAAATCAGTCGTGGGTTTGTCACAGAGCTGAGCGGGAGCTACTCACAGAGATTTTGGTGAAGATGGAGAGCAGGAGCGACAGGCCAGAGAGGTACATCCTGATCCTCTCCCCTCCAAACCTTCGCTGGAGATACTCCGGCATCGTGACAATCTGCCAGGGGGGAAAGAGAGTGATCATTGCCCTGTCCAGGCCCCCTCCTCTGGGGATGGTCCCGGGGAAGGCAAGGGGACAGCTGCATTCCCAGAACAGGGCTTCGGAGTCTCAAAGGACAGTGGTGACAGCCCTCTGGGGAGCAGGGGACCTGGCTGGGGCCGTGTTCCCCACAGCAGGCTCAGGGCAGCTGTACGTACCCCAGATGAGATGTAAACCGGCACGAACACCCAGGCTAGCGCCAGAAGAGCATAAGTCGCCTGTTGGGAAGGAGGAACACGGCACAGCCAGAAAAAACACTGATCCTGCTGCAGCTCAACGTTGACTGCAGTGCTAGACCCTGTCCACCACTCCTGAGCCAGCCCTGGCTCACCCTCAAGTGCACGTTTACATCCCTAAATGGCTTCACAGGGCGGGGGGGGGGGGGGGGGATCATGGTGGAGACCCCCCCCAGCATCCCCGCCTGCAGGAGCCCGCTCCCCTCAGCCCTTCAGCTCCTGACCAGATGTTTCCCACTAACTCCTCGAGCACCAAGCAAGCCCAATGCCATATTTTTGCTGCAGAACCCAAGGACTTTGGATACAACGTGCAGGGAAGCAGGGAATGGGTGACCTATTCAGCCATCTCCCTGTCGGGGTCATGGAGGGGCTGGACTGGGAAGCTCTGCTCTGAAATGTCCTTTTCCCTGAGCACGTGGACCTGAGTTGACTCCAAACTCACTGTACGTGCACTAGACATGAGCTGGAGAAGCTGAGTTAGCAGGGTTGCATTAATTACCCCCTGCACAACTCCTCCCAAGCCTTTCGAGACATTGCGTGAAGCTGCTGTGAAATGGGCCATCTGCAGCGACGCAGCTCGAGAAACTCATTTTCTTAATAACGCGACACGTTTCTTACATTCCACTCGAAGCCAGTGACAGCGATTCCCCCGGCAGCACCGGTCCCTGCCAGCCCGATGAAGAGCCCCGAGCCTTCGCTGCTGGCGAAGAGAGAGGCACCGATCTGCGGAGGAGCAGGGGAGGTTCTGTGGGTGCTCACAGGCGGGGTGCCCGGCCGCCGGCTCCCCACAGCTTGGCACGGCGGTCCCACCAGCTGGACCAGCTTTGGTGCTTCCCCAGCAGCGCAGCCCCGAGGGGATAACTCGGTAAGAGGAGGCGGCAAAAATAATGTCTGAACAGGAGCAGCAGAGCGCAGACCTCCCTGCCACTTCTAGAAGCAAAGTGTGGCCAAAGATACACTGCATGTGATGAGGGATGTCTACGTATTTGCAAGAAAAACCCTTAACAGACTCCAATCCAGGTAGGCGTGAGCCCCAGCAACAAGCACTTGAGCTCGTTCAGCTCATCTGGCCATGCCCAGTGGGTTTTGGATGGACTTTCTTGTCTTCAGGAGGATGAGGAGGAGCCACACGTTGCTGCATTTGCCACGGTGGCCACGCACCCTGCCCGGAGGTGGCCCTGCGCAAGCAGCCAGTGCCAGACATGGGAAAGACCTACAACCAGTTTGTCAAGATCATACTGAAATAAGAGGAGGGAGAAAAACTTGGGACACCCATGTCTTGTTGGAGCCACCAGGAGCACACAGGGCTGGTGGAGATAGATGTTTGACTTCAACGACCCCTGCCCAAGTTCGGAGCAGCCTACGAGGAGACCCAACAAGCTGGGTGGGCTCCAGCACCCTTCATGCAATGAGAAGGGAAATGCAGCTCAAAAGACACGAATCCTGGCAGAAGGAGGTATACAGGGTGGGGGAAAGTGTGGGGCAGGCAGTGGAGAAAGCAGGGGTGCAGAAGAGGGAATTTGGTGGGATGTCCCTGCTGCCCAGGGTGTCACAAGAGGGACAGAGATCTCTACTTACTGGCCACCATGCCATGTCTCTGCCAGCAAGGAAATAGCCACTGACGGTGTTCCTGTTCACCCTGCAGGAAGACTGGGAGGAGGAAAGATCAGCACAGAGCACCCTTTCCCTACAAACCCAGACAAGGCACCAAGAAAGCAAGAAACCAAGTCTCCCAGACAAGAAGCCAAGAGACAGGAGACTCGGGATAATTAATGGGAGCTCTGCACCTCAAGCTTAATTACACGAAATGGTGGCTGCACCCCGAGTACCTGGAGCCATGAATAGCAAAGGAGGCACCCCGAGAGGGGGAAGCACGGAGGATGCGCCCATCCTACCACCATCCCGAGCAGACAGGTTGGCTAATAGGGCCCAGCTTTGGCTACGATTTTTCTGCAAGGCAGAATAAATGGCTTTGGAGAACCTTTGTCTGAAACTGCGGGTAGCCGAGGGCTTTTTCTGTTAAGCAGGGCATTTGTCTCAACACCCTTTAATAGACAAGCGGCAGATCTGCTTACGCCCAGCAGACCGGAGGCTGGGTGAGAGGTTTGTGCCGTGGTTAATTCCACCTTGTTCTCAGGCTATAGGAGTCTTTCTGTAGGGAGTGAAAAGGGCGGAGGGTTTGTACAACAGAACAGAGCAAATGCAGGACAACACACAAAATACGTAACAAGTGCAAACTACAACAAGAAAATAATAGAGATTTTCAAAAGATTGCACGCAGAAAAGCCAGCCCTGAAAAAAAAAAACAAACCAACTTACTCAGAAAACAGAAAGGGAACAAGAGAAAATATTCTTACCCATATTCCCACTGCAACGTTTAAGGAAAAATAAACCACTACGACAACAAGGTCAGCAATGCTGAACTGCTGCGAGGGGGTAAAGGATCCAGCAGTGGAATTGCCCTCCATCATTCTTCAGCCTCCTTCCTCATCCTCACACAGACAGTCACTGAATCAGTAACTCATTAGCAGCTTGAAGGTATTTATCATTAAACAAGCCAGCAGTAAGAGCTTCACTTCCAAAGGCGCTTGGGTGGGCAGCCTGGCTGTCCGCTGCCTCCCTCCCCTTTCAGTTTCCCATCGCCCTTCCAGCTGGCACCCGAGGGACCCCCAGTCCCGGCAAGCACCTCTTGATTTCGGTGTCTCACAAATGAGCCACTACTTAATCCCCATTTCCTTGGGCTTTTCTGCTTCTTCTGCACTGATCTTGAAGAAACTGCAGGCTCCAGTCCAAGCTGCCCCTGCAATTAATGCATTTCTGCAGTGCAGACTCTCAGGATAAAGGCCCCCAGCAGCCTCTTGCAGAGGTGCCTTAAATCTAGATATTGCTGGACAAGAAACAGCGAAGGCTTTTGTCTTCTATGAACTGTAAACCGAACCCCAATATTTTTCTTGCAGATAGTAAGTCTGGAAAGAATTTGCATGATCTTCTGCCTAGTTAATTACTGTAGAAATTGCTGGTTAAAGCAGGGTTTTTAAGGTGTTTTTTACATTTGAAGGATCCCAGAGAAATACTGCTAAGAATAGCTGGCATTTCTGGTGATCCAATACTTTTGCTTCTGGGAAAAGCACATAGAGATTAGGCAGCTCTGCAGTTATGTGCTGTAATGAAAGGGGTATGAAAAATGTCTGAGGGAAGACACGTGCACTTTGCTCACTTTCAACCACTCCAATGCTATGAAAAGCCAAAGGACTGGCAATCCAGTCTCACGATCGCAACTTGCTCCCAAATTCTTGAGTCCTAATCAATACAATAATTGCACTGCACAGAACTAGGCAAAGTTGGGGGTTTTCTACGTGCTAAAAGCAATGATCAAACACAGGAGTGACATGAAGATCCCAGGTGGAGCCTCAGCACGCCAGCAAGGGCTGACCAGCAGAAACACTCACAGAAGAGATTAAGCCTTTCCTCCAAAGGCCAACATGAAACAAGCAGCAGGAAACAACCTTTGAATTTTAATATTTCTGCGCATTTAGTAATCATGCTGTTTGCTGCGCTGGATGCTTGGCTGGCTCATTTCCAAATGGCAGCACGCTTTCCAACCATATATCACAAGGTCTCACTAATAAAATAAACACCCTGCAACTAATACACCCAGCACTGAGACGGGTCAGCGTATTTCTCCTCTCTGAAATAGCCGCTGAGGCACCCAGGAGCAAGTCTGCACACTTGCGAGAGGAACTTAAGTTCCCCCTCACTGCTCAACTGGAATTTAACCTGCATTAACACATTCAAAGTGCATGAAAGTGTTAATACAGCCTGGTGTACCTATTAACATCGCTGAAGTGTTTAATAACCTACTGTCATTGAAGTACAACCAGGTACAGCCTTGCATTTGCTCATTTCATAGAGAAAGAACGTACCTCTCTGGACAGGACCACAAAAATCAAACAGAATAATCTTATGAAAAATAAGCTCACAGAATGAAGAACAGCATTATCTGAACAGAAACATGAAGTTGCCTAAATAAAATCACCATCTCACTTGCTGAATGTACCAACAAGACCAAGTACTGTAAATCTTTTTGCAATATCTAGGTCTTCTAGTCACAGGCCTCCATTGTGCCCAGTGCTGTAGCAAGACAAGGGAAGGAAAAAAAACTAACCTGTTTTTATCCTTAAAAGCCAATGAATCTTCCAAAGCCCTTGGAAGTTTATCCCGAGCAGAGAGAAATGGTGTCAACAAAGGTTAATTTCACTTCTGGTTTTGAACATGCCTTAAGTTTTGTACTCATTTGTAGGACATTCTGATGGTGAGAGATTAGACCAAACAACCCCTAAACGCTCATTAATTCCACCACCATTTTGTCTGCAACAGGTCAGGAACTTCCAAGTCTCTGAGACTGGAAGCTCAGCATGGCAGCTAGCTGGCCATTCCACCCACATGTACCCAAGTACGGTTGGGAAAACAAACCTGAACAACTTAGGCTCTGCACTACGGCCATATTTTTTAGTACATCCATGCATTCAGGCCAGGATAGAAACCTCTGAAAAACCAGTCTGCTGTTTAGTCTAGAAAAGAGGAGGCTGAGGGGAGACCTTATCGCTCTCTACAACTACCTGAAAGGGGGTTGTAGTGAGGCGGGTCTTGGTCTCTTCTGTCAGGTGGCTGGAGATAGGACAAGAGGAAATGGCCTCAAGTTGAGGCAATGGAGATTTAGCTTAGATATTAGGAAAAATTTTTTTACTGAGAGGGTTGTCAAACATTGGAATGGGCTGCCCAGGGAAGTGGTTGAATCATCATCCCTGGAGATATTAAAAAAGTGAGTGGACAGGGTACTTCAGGACATGGTTTAGTGGGCACGGTTAATGGTTGGACTCGATCTTGAAGGTCTTTTCCAACCTAAATGATTCTGTAAGACAGGTTGAAAAATGACAACAAGTATCAGTATTAGGGAAAAGCAGCCTCTCCTCCTCATTTGCAGGTGTTTGGCTACAACAAGCAAAACGCACGTTACTCCCCTTACTGCCAAGAAGCCTGAATCCCGTTCATATTCCACAGTAACACGTTGGCATAAAAGAATCAATTAACTTCTTGATTTCTTTCAGTAACATAATACCTACAAATCATTTTTAAGTGGACACACTTTAGAAGACAAGTTACTAGTACATGAACATTTTTAGAAAGCTCACACAAAACAAGTCTTTATTCTTTGTTGCAGAAAATAAATACAGGTGCATATTTCATATGCTTTTCTATAAAAGCACTCCTACAAAATCACTTAACTGCATACAACAATACAACCTTTTTGGCTTTTAAAATGCAAATATTATACAGTCACTTCATTTTATTATCTTTTAAAGCACTTGTAGCAAGCAGCTTTGGAAAAGGAATGCTTAATTTAGAAGCCAAATTCTTGCCTCAAGTGTTTTCTGGGTTTTTTTCCATCATGTATATAGTGCAACTAACCTAAAAGCAACTAGAACAGTTTTTTTTAAAATGTTTATTTCCCACCCACCCCCAAAAAAACCAACCCTGCAAAGGAAAAAAAAAAAAAAGCTCTTAAAAACTGTTCTACCTTGATACTTAAACCAAGAGAAAATAAAAAGTGGCTCAAATATTAAGGTAAGCATGATGCTTCACAGCTCATTATCTGTTCACTTCCAGTTTGGCCTGGGGTGTTTCTTTAAAATAAGAAGCATTAATCATCCAGTCCTATATTTCTGAAAAGGTACGACATTGACTCCCCATTATGGATCCTGCGAATGGCTTCTGAGAGGATCATGCTGATATCCACAGTCTTGATTTTAGGGCACTGGAGTTTTTGTATTTCATGTGGAATTGTGTTTGTAACAACCACCTACAGAAAGAAAAAAATCATCAGAAAGACGTTAACTCCATTACGTTTTCCACCTCCCATATTAGAACTGCGAAAGGGAATGTCCACCCACCAGACCCCTGCTGATGAAAATAAGATTTTACATTACTGTCAGGGTCAAAATCTTAGGAAGACCCATGGATTGCTACAGGATTGCATGTATCCATGGATACTAAAGGCACTGTCCTTCCTTCCTTTCATTCTGCCATGCAGGTCCAAAGTAAGGTACAAAAATATCCCCCGCACTGATGGGAAAAGTCTGCTAATACTGCCAGTCCATCATCTCACTACTTCCCTAGTTTCCCACTGCTATAGTTTAAGGAGGCTTAGATGCTAATATTCTAGCACACAACTCCATGGTAAGAAAGCCTGAACCCAGAAACCTCCCAGCTAAATTCTTAATGCCAGTATATTTTAAGAATCAAATCAGGAGAAAATTGCTTGCTTAAAAAACCCAAAATCATTTGATCAGAAATTCAGAATCCATGCTTACTTCATCGATTGCAGATTCCTCTATCAGTCTGGGAGCATCTGAAGATAACAGGCCATGTGTGGCCATTACAAAGATCTTGTAAGCCCCCCTTTCCTTGAGGGTCTCTGCTGCGGCAAGAAAGCTGTCAACGTCATCTATGATGTCATCCTGTCAAAATAAGATTGAGTCAGTGAAGATTCACCATGTCCTCAGACAGATCAACACAGCACACCCAGATTGACATTACATCTTCTTCAAGTATAACAGTTTACGGCCAACACAAAACAGCCATTTTTATTGATGCTGTTCTTCAGACACCTGAGCTAGATGGTGAGGGCCAAAGAACAGAAAAGCAGAGTGTCCAAAACTACTGCAACATCAAGGGGCAGAGGGATTGCTCCATGAGGGGAAGAGGGAAAAGCCCAGACAACTGACATTCATTCAAAAACCAAACTAACAGGAAATTGGCCTTTCCCATGACAAGCCCAGAGATTACACTCTGCTTCAGAGAAACCGTAAGATGGCATCATCTCTACTTCACTGGCATTTCCAAACTCACAGAACAGAAACATGGTGATTTTCCCCTAATCTGATGTATAAGCACCACCTGAAACTCCTCACCTTCAGGCAAGCACTTGAACAGAAATTTATCTGGCCTGTCCATAGAAACAAGGTCCAAATGCTGCTTTTCAGCACAGATCTCTTCATAGTTCACATGGTCACCTTCAGTAAGTGTGCAGAATACTGCCTCATGGTGTAAGTGCAGTATCAAAAGTCCACCATCAACCAAAGTTTAGTTGCTGATACAGCAGAATATCTACTTGATTTCTGCAACTTTAACATGTTTAATATAATTTATCAGAAGTGATGGCATCTTACTTACCACGATAATAGCTATTCTTCCTCCTACATCTCCAACAACTGTGATGGGTGGTTTTTCCTTGGGAATCAGCACTAATTAATGGCAATTTTTTTTAGATGGGTAGAAAGGAGAAAGAAAGAGAAAAGCTTATACAATTTACTTCAAGTGTGGAAATGTCTGCTTTGCATGGGTCACCACTGTTATAGAGAGAAATGCAGCAACAATTATTTCAACCATCACACCATTACTGGGGAAAACACAGCAGGATTTTAATACATAGATGATTTTTTTAAGCTTAGCCAAAGCATTAACTACATTCATTTACACCCAAATTCTTAACCGATTCAATTAATTCTTAATTTTAGTACAGAGAATAGAGTGGCTTGCAGACACAACCAGTTCAATCACCCTACTGAGATCCAATGAAGTCTTGCTCGCGCAGCTATAGATCACATCCACATTCAGCAAGGTTACTCTGTAAAGGCCCGTGACATTACACAGCTACGCACAAAACCAGTGTCAGCTCAGCTTATTAGCTCTGTGTCCCAGAAAAACTCCAACAGGAAAAATAAATGGCAAAAAAGCCAGGCCTCTCTGCCAGCAGCTCTTCTGACTACCCATAATGACACAGCCCCTCCCCTACACAGGGCACAGACCTCACATACAGCCTCGCACTAAAACCATGGAGAAAGAGCATCAAAAAGGAATCTTTTTTCTCCCTACTAAGAAAGAAGTAATCTTCTTTCCCCCTAAAGAACCACTCCTCTTTGATGGTCCATCACTGCCAGCCCCATTCCCCAAACCCACAAAAAACAATAGGTGAACACTTTTACACACAAACTTACTTACTGGGTATCTCCAAACTGGGATGAATAGCAGCTACATTTTTGGCTGTAGGTGGTGAGTGTCGACCATCCACCATGTCAGACTCAGCATCTTGAGCTTCCCCATGAATCACAGCAATTCCCAACCGTAAGCGCTCAGCAAATGACTGTGCCCTGCAGGGAAAGGGTTAAAAAAAACAGAAATACATTAAATTTAAAATTATTTACATGCATACAATCCTAATCTATTTCCATTTTATTTTTAACGTTTCAGAGGAAAAATGGAATGATCCTAAAATTTTAGGAAAACACATAGAAGAAAGCCCTTGCCCCTTAGTATCTTGTTTTCACCAGGCTTGTGAGAGTCAGAATAACCTTGCAAGTACTGATACTGCCCTTGAAGCAGCAGGATAAATGCTGCAAGTCACATAATTCTGATTACTTCCTTTGCCCAACAGTCAAAAAAAACATTTCCTTGCCTTCAGCATTCTTGAAATCCCATGCTTTAGCAGGTCTCATCTAACCAACCAAGAATAGCCTAGATGTCTGGATTGTCTACATTTAATAGGAAATAAATATTCACATGAAAACAGAAAACAAGTGTTCACCTATTTATTTTTAGCAAGATTTGCACTAAGTAAAGACAATATTCCTGACCTTCTGACACATGACCTTAGATATCCTACAGAAAAGAGAATCCAGATGAACATTTTGCCTGACAAACCACACCTCAAAAGTTAAACAGCCCAGATTTTTTACAAGCTTACAAAAACCTCCTTCACCATGCAATATTTTTTCAACTAAAATTAGAAATTTATGTAAAGAAGTATAAGGTTAGCTGGGGGAGTGGGGAAAGCAGAGTCAGGAAAATAGGAATTTCACAGACAGTGCTTATATCCCAGATACTGGAAGCAGCAAGTGAAAATTAGCAGATTCATCCTACATTACCTTGCATACCCAAGAGTTTGGTATCTAGCCTAAACCCATGATCTAGTATCCTTCTGGTGAAAGTGAGCCTGGCAGGTTGAGAGTGAGTCACTTTGTTCTAACATTAGCATCTAAGACCTGTGGCCTGAATCACCTCCTTTACGCTTAAGCCTTGTTTCACTATCCAAACAACTCAAAGTCCACAGAATAATTTGCCCATCGTAATGCTCAGTTAATTAAAAACAAAGAATCTTCTGCCCTGTGGTTATCATACAGTGAGGACATTTTTTCAAGTGGTTAACTACAGATAAATTATGGTTTCAAACATATTTATCTTAAGAGTTATGACGAAGGCATAATCCTATCAACAAAATCATAGTAATTACTCTAAAATGCAATATTAAACTGAATAAAGTTCAAAGTAACAGTAAAATGAGTTATTCATTTTCCAGTGAGCTCAGAAACCACAGAAACATTCTCAACTTCATCAAGTGAAGGTTCTCTTTCACAGTAAGCATTCATCTGAAAAGTGTTTTTCTTGATTAGGCTGACACATTCAATCACCCTTTTCCAAATACAATGTACCTCCCCAAATACTGCTCTTAAATGCTCACATGTACATATGAAGAAGCTAAACAATACAGCTCTGGGGTCCTCTCCTACACAGATCGGTTACCTGTGCAACTTATCTGTCTGATCAGTTAAAGGTATGTGTAGACTACTTGCTGGCATGCACAATTACTTGATGAGCATGAAAACAAATGCCTGCCTACACCCAAGAGGGAATACTGACACCAAGTAAAAGAAACAGTCAAAGACAAGCAAATGTAAAATAACTGGCCAAAACAGAAGAAATCACATACAAATTACTCCTGGAAAACAAAGATGATGAAAGATGAAAGTTGTTCCCCTCACTACACTTCTACAAACAGAAGTATTTCTGATTTGCTGTATAAAATAACAAAAACCTTTCCTACAAAGAGTATCATGATTCCTTGGCATGAAAGTCTAGATAACTTTTCAACAAACTATTGGCTTGTCACCACAGCGAATACAGTATCTCTTAAACCATTGTCCAACTCTTACACCACCTGCTGAGAGCAGTGTAATTCCAAAGAGTTTAGGAATAGTCAACCAAAAAATCTTCATGGGTTAAGAACAGTTGTTCAGCCAACAAGGACTTCAAAATCAAAATCATCTCAAACGTCAAATCGTGTTTCACCATACTAGTTGGTAAGCCATCTGTATTTAGGATCTGATCAACCATGTTCTAAGTTATGACCATGTTAAGCAATTACTCTGGATTAATAGCATTATACTTCCAGCCATTTTAATTAATTTACAGCAGGAAATTTATAATGAAAATGCACACAAATATAATACAATTAAATACCTTCTTTATCCTAAGCACTGTACTGACCTACCTCATCCTTTTGTTTGTTTGTTTTTTACTCTCCTTAGATTTATTATGATTACAGCAATGATGTAAAAACTACACATCTGACAAAGTAGAATTGGGAGGGATTTGAAGGCTGCATCTTCTAATCATTGGATATCTGTCCTTCACTTGATCCTAAGAACAAAATCACAATAGAGATTTCCTGCTCTAACACAAGAGAGCAGATCTTACCCACCTCTTTGCAGACGCAGGTGATTTGGCCACAATTACAGCATTCCTGTAGTCTGGTATCTGTAGTAAATAACAGATAGCAATGTCTACTTCATATCTTCAGACAAATTTTAACTCAGTAAGAATCAGAGAACTTTATTTTGCCAGAAGAATTTTAAGCATCGAACATTTTACCTAACATAAGAAAGCAACCTCAAGAATCCATGGTACATGATCAAAGTTCACAGCTCAGTAAAAACAGGTATTTAGAAAATTCAGATATTAACTTAAAACTGTACCTTTCATAAACACCATGTTACATTACAGATTACACAAAAGTAACTGCTTTAGAAGAACACCAGGGCTACATGGACAAGTGTTAAAAGAAACAGGAAACCATGAAAATTGAAGTTTCCTGTTCAACTTAATTTGTCTTGTGCATGCACACAGCAGTCTTTAATCACTTGAAAACATAGCATTTTATCTACTTCCTATTGTTTTTCAGTGTACACCAAAAAAAGTAACACCTCTCTGTCTCTCCATCACATCATACTGACTCTTTATATGGATGATCAAAAGGGATAAAAATTCCGCATTCACTGCACTGATCCTGGAGTCACAGTCTAATATTGCTGCAAACTGTCTTCTATGCAGATCAGCACTAGAGGATGCAAATGCCAACAGCAGCAAAGTGTATGGCCAAGAAGTCTGGGCTTCATTTCAAGGTCTGATGGGTACTTCAGTCAGTCTTCACAAGCACAGTCTACTCCAAAGTTTGCTGCCGCTGCCCTGCCCCACTCTCATACTGGCCTTTCACTCCCGACTCCTCCTCTTCATTTAGCCAGCATTTTAGTCCCCATCTCTCCAAAGTTTCTTATCCTCGTCTCCATTTTCCCTACAAACAGCAACTCCACATTAGACTGGTCTTTCCCTGTCCAGAACTTCTTGAGCATTCTGCCATTCGCACTCCCAGCCCTCCTTTCTGACAGCAATCTATACTCCCTCTAATGTCTGATCTTACCCCCTTCCTTGCAAACTCAGCATTTTCCTTCACTGTGCTGCCCTGGGACGATCTGTCTGCCACAGAGAGCAGCATACAGAGAACCTGTCCTTCCATCAGTTGCTGTAACAATAGTCCACAGCCACTCTCAGCTTCAACAGCTAGCAAAGTCCTACAGAGCAGATTCAATCCTCGAATCCCAGTGTTCAGGGACAGGAGACACTTTACTAAATACGTGCAAATTGATCTGTTACAGTTGTAATTTCACAAATTCGGAGGGGTGATACCCTGACATCCAGTTCATTGCCTTGCTGCCAGAGGTCAAATACCAGTTCCAGAGCATGGAAATACTGGGGTTTTTTTCCCCAAACACAAGCAAGGTAAGTTCTTCTATAATCTTATCCTCAAACATACAAACCACACTGGCTGAATATTTCCAAAAGCACTCTAGCTAGGAAAGGCATGGGAAAGAAAAAATTAAGTTCTGAATTTGGGCATGGGCCTAACCAACTGAAAACAAGAGCTTTCCTGAGGACTTGTCAGGCAACATTAATAATCCGCAATGCTACTAACTCCACCTATAATACTGGGAATTCAGCATGTTCTGTCCTTTATAAACACTTAGTTATACAACAGGCTACAAAGATTAACATGATGGAAGGTATGGACAAGGCAGGGCCTGCCACTTGACATAATAAAGGCTTTGATCTTGTTCAGACATCATTGCCTCATTTTTCCCCTGCCAAATTATCAAATTTGTTCTCAGCTCTTTAAAAATGAAGTCAGAAAGCCAGAAATGTCATCCAAAACATAGTAAGTCATCAACAACTCCTCGTAACAAAGAGCTACGTCACTCTAAGATTAACATGTACGCATAGGAAAGAGAAGACACTGAGTATTGAACATTTGCTAAGCATACAAAGGAAAATCACCAAATTATTTCTATACCACATTAATTTCACTGATTGGACTGTCTTCATCCCAGAACACCAAGTAATTCTCTCCACACCTATGCGTAAATTCCCAACAAGGAACAACTACAAGCCCTCATCCTCTTAACTTTCAGTTAAATGCTTAAGTGACCTCCGTTCTTATCAAGATCGGCTCTATTTCATGCTACTCAATACACCCCATCACAACTCCCATTTGAAACATTTTTCATGCTTTGGCATTCACGATGCAGGATATCTGGCAAGCTGTTGCCACCATGAACTTGAGATGAATACTAAATTCTTCCTGAGCAGCACTGGATGAAACTTTTAAGAAAAGATACTATAAATGACCTGGCTGGTGAAGGTACTTGCCAATATAGATCCCATGTGATCAGACACATTCAGTTAACTCTAGTTTTAGCAAGTCATCTCAAGGACAAGCAGAGGAATGAAGAAATGAAAAACTGAAAGTATCTTTTTAAACCTCTCTACACATACTTCAGCAGATCTCAACAAATAATCATTTGTTAGACTGCACAGCAGTGCCAGACTCAAAGCTGCAACAATTCTTTGTAAACCATCAAGAGCTCATGTACCAAAATGCGCTTCAAAACTAAACCAGGAACATGATGTTATCGACCATAATCCATACATTCAAGCAACATATAAAGGCATAACTTGCCCTGTGTCTGCGTATTTGGTTTTCCACTTTTTTTTTCCTTTTTTTAAACTTATGAAGTGCTTACAATGTGCAATGCTTCTTCCCTGGTATACAAGATGAAGGACTGTGGCAAAGCCAGAGCCTGGAATTTTGTTCTAACATCCTCTTTGACTCTAGTACCAAATCAACTGATCACGACAGATTCAAATGGTAACTGATTCCCTAAACAGATTTTAACACTGTCATAACAAAATCATGTCAGTTTGGGTTTTGGTTTTTTTTTTTTTTTTAAATTGAGGCATTCATATCTCTTATAAAGAAATAGCTTGGATATAAAAGTAAGAGTGAGCTAAACCTTTCCTCTCACCAGGAAGAAAGCATTTGCTTTATTCCAAATTACAATTAGTCAGAGGCATACTATGCATCTTATACCTACAATTATCATTCATACAATTTGTACGTATGAATCTACCAGGAGCACTTCTCAAAGCACTTATAAGATGGAGAAATGGACGCAAAGAACATCAGAAGTTAAGCCCCTCAAGTCAAGGCATGCTGAACAAACAGCAGGTGAAGATTTCCACACAAGAAGTCATCTGTTCTTACTTTCAGAATAGAATCAATAGGCTCTCTCACTTAACCTCCAAAGTGTTTTCATAACGCAATATAAATTACACCTACACAAGCAGTCCATCCTATAAATGTCAAGGAAACTAGAAATAGGAAAGGAAGAGTGGATATCAAGTGCAAAAAGATCCTCTTTTTTTTAAATACTAGTTAGTGGAATATATCTAAGACAGAACAGTATCTCTGCATGGATAAAAAACCACCAGCTCTTCATGAAAGCAAAACTTAAGCCTGTGGGGAAGAAAAGAACCAACTGCCTCAACACCATTCCTTGCCCCAGCATGACCTTTCCCCCTTTAAAATTCTGTTTGAAGATTTAGTCTTTTCAGAGGAGTTTGCTTCAGAAGCCTTGAGACATGACAAAAAATAATTTAAAAAAGCAATGGTAATGGCAGGCATTCCTCACCTCTTCTTGGATGTACTGTAGTAAAAATGGAGACGCTCTCAAGTTATCAACTGGAATATTGAAGAAGCCCTGTATTTCCTTCTGATGTAAATCCATGGTAATAAGATGAGTTAGTCCTTTTTAAAAATAAATAAATAAATAAAAAGACATACAGAGAAGCACATCAAGAAAAGTAAGAGAGAACAACAGACACACTCTTTATTTCTCTATTAAGTTTCACTGAAGTTTGTCCAGAACAAAATCTCTAAGCTGCATTAGAACAAGAATACTATACTCAGTGAAAGTACATAGCATATTAACTATGTCCCTCTTAAGTACACCGGCATTATCATGTTTTGAGATTTCCACAGTGTCCTTTCAAAAAGAACCTCAGAACACTCTACATAATTGACTCAGTAGTGCCACACTGAGGCAGGTAAGATTTTTCTCAACAGATGACAAAATGGAAGCACTAATAAGATAAATTGTCCTATGCCCCATAGCAAGACCCCAGCACAGCTAATGTTAGAGTACTGAAATCCTGAAAAATGGGCCCAAATTCTAATCATCAAAACATTTCTCTCAAAATAAGAAACCAGATCACACTGTATTCATTGTAACTGCCCATTTTTCCCAGAGACAGGAGCAAAACAAAAGGAGCAGAAAAGGCTCTTATTGAAGGCTGTGAAAATGAATAATCTCATTATCCCACATCATCTCAAATGTAAAAGACAGACACAAAGCGTATTCATCCAACAGGTAAAAAACAGGGTAGAAATGACAAAACACAACTGTTCAAGAGTGTTAGAAAGGCAAAGAACAGTATTATGAGAGATAGATATCATAGCCCAAAGCAGCAGAGTCCAGCAGACTCATTTTGCCAGCTCAATAGGACACAATGTAAAATGGCTGTTACAGGCTTGGGTTTTTTATGAACTCATCATTTGGAAACATTTCTAACTACATTCTCCTTCCTATATGGGTTTTAAATTCACAAAAAAAATGGCAGTTATTTTTAGACTCCCAACTTGTGCACAGACCTCTAAACCTGAAACCTGACAGCAAGAGCCCCCATTGCCCTGATTATTTCATACAACCTGAATTCTTACCAGCTTTGCACATCATTGAAGCCAGTAGTTTAGAGACAATGGAGCCCCTTTTCCTCATCTTGCACTGTTTGCTGTACGGGAAGTAAGGAATCACTCCAATAATGCTTTTGGCACAGGAGGTTTTACAAGCATACACCATGATCAGGAGTTCCATGATCGTAGTATTCACATCCCTGGAACGAGAAGCATCTAGTTCTGTATCTCATGCATAAAAATCCCATATTCAACACAATATTTATACCCACTCCAGGGATTTCACTCCAATGCAGTAGAAAGTATGGTGACTGAGCAATCTTCACTAAGAATCCAGCTGTGCACCTCAGGACAGCAAGTGCCCTGGACCCAACATTTTAATTCTTCATTAGAATTACACTTCATTTTTTTCTTCACTTGGCTATTTTGGGCAATTCAGCAGATTTTGTTATACCATTTTCAGGCTTTCAGTAATACAGCATGTTGCTGTACCAAAGCAGTCCACAATTTATCTTCAACATCTCCTTCTATTCTGCACAAACCAAAATATATGTATATTTTTTGATATAGATAAGCTTTTTTTTTAAAAAGAAGTTTCAGGCTTTAAGACATATTCCTCTATGCTAAATATTTAACAATTACCATCTATTTTCTGCCCTAAATGAAAATATTGAGAGGGTATCTTTTTAGATGAGAAATGGTCATCAACTAAGAGACCTACTATTTCTGTTGTCATTAAAAAAAAAGGTCTCAGCATTTGTAAAGTTCTTTTCACATTAAAAAAAAAAAAAAAAAAGTTGTTTTCTGAATCAGGGGACACACTGCCTAGGAAATGCTCCTCCTACATTTAGAACTTTGTAATGGTGCTGGAGACAGGGTAGCTGAAAAGGGAAGAATTTAAAGAGAATGACATAAGCAAAAGAACGCACTTAGCAAAAGAATGCAGAGACCCAGGGAAAAGTTTCATTGACATATTCACTGAAAATTAAAATAACAGAGGTTAGCTTATACTGAAGTCTTCTTTATGCACATATCAAGAAAACCCCAAAAACAGTAACAACAAAAAAAAACACAAAGAGAAGCCTCTATCTAGTTAATCTAAGCTTATTATAGTGTATCATACACATAAAATGCAAAGAAAAATTAAAATAGAAGCATTCCTATGGACAACTCATGTCAAAACGCTAGCACAGTGTCTTTAAACAGTTACTCACTTTGAAACTGTTTGGATGATAAATACATCCTTTCCTCTCACAGACTCCTGAATCTGCACTCTTGTTTCTGCCAAGAAGAGAAATATGTAATATTTGCAATAGCAAAACTCAGCAGAGTCTACGAAAAGGGTAGCCAATATATGCACATCATAGTTAGGTTAAGTTTCCAGTTTTGCCAATTAAATGCTCACCTCTGTTTGGCTCTTGATAAACCTGAACCTTCCCCATCTCAACGCCTAAGCGCCTGCAGGAGCAGAAAAAAGAAGTCGTCAATATGGGGAAAAGAAGGGCAAAACAAATGCAAAACCATACAATGCAATAGTTACTGAAAAGGCTATATTTCACAGGAGAAAACCAAGAAAAGAAAATCCCAAACCATAAAACCAGTAATTATAGTGGATATCTCTTAACAAAGCATCTACAATTTCCAGAAGCTGCACTGCAGGCTAAGCTAAACTAATTTTCAAGTCAAGCTCAGACGAACAAGCAGTGGAAAGAAAATAATGCTTGATTACTAAATCACGTAACAATTTCTCATTTTTCATATATATTTCTATATACATTCTATATATGTTGCCTTATATATATGTATATACACACAGCAACATACATATACACAATGCTTAAAAGACGACTTTAAAATCATTCTCTATAGAAAAAATGTCAATGTAGAGTAAATAGGAAATACTAGTGAGCTCTACTCAATGAATAACGGAAGACTAATGTCTGCTATATTTACTCCACTTCAGTATTAGCAGACCCTCATCACTAGAAAAAGGAGACAACCAAGTATGCTACGCACTTATGCCCAAGTCCTTGCCATGCATAACTTGAGTTCCTTTGCACTCTCCTTTCTCCTCCTATCTGTACCTAACTTTGGGTACATAAACCTCAGGAAGAAATCCATCATGTGCTATACTCCTGGTAATGTTGTGCATCCCAGTACCATTATAGTAGCATGGTAAAAATTTACTTAAGTCATAAAAGTTCTGCTGAAGTTATTTGTGCATTTAAAGCTAAAGAAATGTTGCCATCTAAAATATACAGCGAGTGGGACGGACGCAGCTTTGCTGTCTAAGAAAACTCCACTACAAGGAGAGTAAGAAAATTATAAAAACTTCTGCTATGATTATTTAACACTATCCAAACACTAATTTTCCCATGTGTTCTCTGTAACCTACTGCAGCCAATCACAACCTGCCACTGAACAATTTAAACACAAGTTATTTTGTTATTGATCTGTTGAAATACACTGTAATACAGTGCACTAGATGTTCTTGCAAACCGTGGCAGTTTTCCAACGTAACTTTCCCTAAACAGAGAAATCAGTCTTTACTAAAATAAGTCCCATCATAGTAACACCAAGATCCTAAGCTGCCCTGCAGGAAATTTTACTTACTCAGCAATCCTCTTCGATAGTTCCATGCATGACGAATTGGAATTAGCTGAAAACAGCACTAGTCCACCCTTGGTTATATTCATGATGGCCCCAATTTCAGTTGATGGCACACAAAACATCAAACCTAAGTTGTTTTTCCACTTCTAAAAGACTGTAAGAGATCAAAGGTCTGTTAAGGCCACAACATTAAAAACAAAAAAGAAACAAATTTTTTCTGTTTAGAAAGTGAGTTTCCTATAAGCCTGTATTTTCTAGCATTCTTAGTATTTGTTATCACCACTTCAACAGTACCAGCAATATACCCTTACAGAATGTTGTGACCCACAAGCCATACCATTTACTGACCTAGCTCAGCATACCTAACTAGAAGGCACAAAGAAGGGGAGCTCAGCCTGCCTTGCCTTCCTTCTCCTGCCCCCAAGCTTTACATACCCTCCAGCAGAATGCTTCCTTGCAGGCCTCCAAAGATACCCCCAGACAACTTCCTAACTTCAACAGTTTTTTTCTTGGGGTTTTTTTTCTTTTTTTAAATGTTTTCCTCAGGCTATCATCTAGTAACACAGATTCTCTCTTCCATCAGCTTGTCATGAGCAACATTTATTGACTTTTTCAAGATCACAAAGCCAGCGGGAGGTAGAACTGAGCTAAACAGAGCTCTTGGGTTCTGGCTCTGCTAAATTAGCTAGAAGAGTCTATTTCCATAGGTGCGTATCTTTCCATCACTTGGCAAAAAATCATAAACTTACAAATAAGGATGAAAGGTAAGGAAGAGTTCAATAAAGCTGGTAGGTGTAAATAATGACCTCTTGCACAATGCATCCACTTGGTGAAGCAGTTGTTATCATTCTTTGATACTAATATTTCTCCTGTGAAAACAGGAGAAAAATATCAAGAGGAAATCAATACAATTTTTTTTCCAAATAAAGGCACAAACCACTAATCCCAATGAGGATTTGATGGGATTCCATCTCGATACTTTTTATTCTTCTTTGTAACATGACATTTTCGTGACTTCTTCTACTATAACATTTTGTTCAAATAAAACAAAATAAATCACACTGACCAGCAGCCACTGATAAGACCAAAGTAGCATTCAACTCAAAAAGTCCTAGGCTACTGCACTTCACTTCTGCTGTATAAATAGTCCAATCCTTCATCATCCATTTCAGCATTATGTAGGGGACTAAAAATATCAAATACGAGTAGCATAATTCAAAACAAAACAAAAGTAAATAGAAGTTAGGATAAATTAATAACTTATTTCCTGGCAAACATCTCCCTGCTGAGAAACATAATTATCTAAGAGGCACACATAAGGTGTTCCAAAAAGCTGATGGTGTATCAACTATTAAGTACTCCAAAACAGCACCTAGAGGAAAAAGAACAGTTTTCATCTTAGAGGAACAGCTGGCTAATTCTATAAAGAAACTCATTCAGCCCACCTTTACAACTAGACATACTCCTGCTCAGTTTGACCTCGTCACAGAAACTGTACCTGATTTATTCTCAGTTAAAAGCCAAAGTCAAGTCAGGAACTTCCTAACAAAAATTTCTTCATGAAGCATCTATGCTGTGCTCAATTGCTGTGAATGAAAACCTGCCTGTCATCAAAACTTTCAAACTGTGCAGAAAGAGAGCACAAATAGCGACAACTTCAGCAACAGAATTTGAACACCTAGATGTTTTGACTCTACTAGAACCTGGTGCTCCCCCATATACCAGCAAAGCAAGACCCCACCCCTTTCAGCCTTTGCTTTCAGATGAGAAGGTAAAAAAAAAAATCATCGTAGAAGGCAGTATGGTTACAGACATGCAGTCTCAAGCTCAACTATATCCCTATAACCCTCCCCAACTAAGTACCCAAAAATTTAAGGGGAAACTTATTTCTTAGCTAGTGTTTCTTCCTTTGTTCTGCTGTACACTTACTCTCTGTAACTCCCAGCTGTCAACTAAGGGCCATCATTCATCAAATATTCATAATGGTGTTAAAGATACATCATAAATCCAACAAAGTGAGCATGTACTAGAAATGCTTTTAGGTCTCAAACATCACCTGAAAGCACCCTGCTTGTGTGATTAGATGGGAACAACATAGAGACAACTTTCAATGTTACTAAAAACATTCACATGGTGTTTTGAAGACACAGTTTTTTCCAATGTGTTACCTTCTTTGATCCACGGATTAGGGAAATGAGGAGTTAAGAGATCTGCTGAAAGACAAGAGTTGTTGGTTCCTGATTATTGTTCAGGGTGCATTTTACACCACAGTGAGATACTGACATATTCACAAGCAACACTGAACATATCTCTTCACATAACAACAGGTCAAGGACTTTCTTGGGGATGTACTTCAACAGCAACAAGTGGCCTACAGTGTGCGGGGGGGGGGGGGAAGTTGCATTTGTAGATGTATCAACCTTGAAACAGGTGTTGGGATGACAGAAAGCTCACAAAACTTTATTAGATGTGTAAAGACATGACTGCACAAGGGTACATGGGACTATAAACTCTCTGGCTTGAGGTGGACAAATCTTCCAAGCCTGCATTAAATTTGGGAGAACACACGCACCACAGAGTAGGCTGCAGCCCACAAACTCCTACCCTTTCTTTTGGGCTGCACACAATTACACAGAGACGCCATGATGAACACAACAATTACTGGACTGGGTACACATGACACCCTACTCCCACTGGCTTTACACCTCCAAGAACTGAGCATGTCCACACAGAAAGCAAGAGAGGCAGGAATAACTGTATGGGATAACGATGGTGCTAAAGAATTGATCCTCACGGGCTGGAGGGCAACTGAACCCTCTCGCCCATCTCCCCACGGGGAATTTCCCCGGCCCAGAAGGGCCCTCCACACTAACCTATCGCCCTGGGCTAGACGGCAGAGGGCAGACCCTTCCACCCCACACCTCCCTACAAGTCCTTCAGCTGCTCCAGGTGGGTTACACACGCCCTGGGAGGGGAAGCCCGCCCAGGCACCCCAGGGTACCTGAGGATCCCTTCCCTCCTCCCAGGGGAGAGGCCTGGGCACGCCGCCGCCCCCAACGTGGGAGCGAGCACACCGCTCCCCTTCACCTGTGGAGCTGGCGGACGGCGAGGAGCCCCCGGCAGCCCAGGAAAGGGGCCGCCCAGGAGAGCCCCCCCCCCCGGGCCCCTGAGGGGACGGCGACGAAGCCCGTTCCTCAGGCGGCGGAACCCCGTGTGGGGAAGGGGAGAGAGCGCTGGGGAAGGGGGATGTCCTGCCCTCACACAGCCGGCTGAAGTGGGCTGAGCGGGCGGGCGTGCCCCTTTCCTGAAGGCCTTACCTGCCGGCTCCGGCCCCCCGGCCCCGGGAGAAGGCAGCCCGGCCGGAGGGGAGGGGGAGAGGCAGAGGCAGCGGCGGAGCTCAGCCCCTCCGGTTGTCCGCTTGCAAGATGGCGGCGCCGCGCGAGGGGGGGGGGG
>NW_010972731.1:7411348-7456984 GCF_000737465.1 Haliaeetus leucocephalus | reverse complement strand
CCCCCGGAGCCTTCCCGCCGCGGCCTCGCGGCGCGGCTGAGGGGAGTCGCTGCCGGCGCCATCTTACCCCCTCGCCCCCGCGATGAGGAATGGGATACTGTAGGGACCCCAGTACCAAGGCCGGATTTTAGCTCCCCCCCCCCAATAAAGAAAGAGCACGATGGGTGGGTTCCCCACCAGGGTGGCGAGAGCCCCGATTAAAAGTCCATACGACATAAAACAGCAGATCTCCACAAGGTGCTGGATTTCGGAGCTCCCACGCCTGCATCCCTGTCAGAGGGATGGCCGACCGCCACACTGCTCTGGGTACCACCACCACAGCTGTGGGTCCTCGCCATCCCCGCTGCGCACCGGGGTGCTGGCTGGCCTTTGCTATCAGACCCAATGGTGTTTCTAGAGGAGGAAGATTTTCTGGAAAATAGATTAAGAAACAAATCAGTGGTCTCTCAGTTCCCTTATACTGTCTAGAGCATACACAATTTGTCCGGAGTCCCATCAGTGCCCTCCTTGCAACATAAATAGGTTAAACTGGGTGAAGATGCATTTGACATCGGCAACAAGACGCTGATTTTAGTCACCCCGTTTAAAAGCCCAGCTTTATCACTAGACAGCACCCATGACAGAAGTTGAGTCCTTTCACTGCTTTGACTAAGTTACAGTCAGCCTGCAGAGACACAGGAGGATAAAGCTCTTGCCAGGGCTTCCCTCTCTAAATAAAGAAAAAAAAAAAAAAAAAAAAGCACCATGTTTTCCCACTAGCTGGGTAGCTAGAAGCTGTTTTAAATTACTCTTTTCAGTATGCCCAAGATGAACAGCATTTTATGGATCAGAATTTTACTATTTAGTGTAAAGGTACAAATCAGATCCTTTCTGCTGCAGCTTTTCCTCAAAAAAGGCAATTAAACTTAATTATTCCTGGACTGCAGGATGCATTAGAGCAAGGCCTTGAGCACTCCAGCAGATAACCTCTGGTACTGGCCTTACCATGAAAGAGGAAGAAAGGCCACAGCTGCCAGGACTGCTCACCAAATGTGCCTGTAAAAGGACAACATTTAGATTTATATTTTCAAACTGCAGTTTCTGCCATTACGAGATGCATTTTCCATTTTAAATATTCATGGGCCAGCGTTTCCCCGTATTTCACAACATTTGCTTATTGCTTCACACGTTCCAAGGTTTCATCAATTGTCTCCTTTTTTGCTTTTTCAACAGACTCGGAGCTAGGGAAGGAGAGCAATTTAACCTGGAGCCACTGAGCAGCTGCCAGATGTAGAGCACTCCACTTGCAGCACTCACACAAAAGCAAAGGCATCTGTTTGAAATATGTGAGCAGAGAGGCCATAAGCCTCTTTGAACCCTCAGAGATGCAGCAGTGATCCTCTGCCTTTCCTAGAATCTCTTCTTAAGAATTACACTTAAGTGTAAGACAATAGACCTCTCCTAACATCTCGCCACCCCCACTGTTCTCAGTCTGTATTTTTCTGCCTACAGGCTGGTGCTTCCACAGTTGATTCAGGGTCGTTGACCCTAGTAGGGTCTTTTTTTGTTTTGTTTTGGAGCTTTTCAGACAAAGGGGAAGGGGGTTTTGAGCATTTTGTTAGCCTTTTCACAGAGCAGCAGAGATTTCTCTCTTAGCATCACTCTTCATCACAGGACTTCACCACATGCCGGCATGGCAGAGCAGTTTAAGGCAGGACAGCTAGAAACAACACATGGTGAAGCACTGACCCATAATGCAATTAGCAGCCTTCCCCAGAAGCATTTTTCAATACCCTAGGGCACCCAGAATTTGCTGACTATTTGATTTATGCTGCCCCAAATTCCTGACATTGCTTAAGCAAACCACAGGACCAGGAACTAAAATATTCTGTCTTCTGATCCTTTTTATAAGGCTGCTGCCTTTGTTTTCTCAGAGCAAATCAATTTCTTTCCCACCTCTGTTTTTCTCGTCAGAGGAATGTGACTTTAAATCTCAGCTCCCAAGGGAGAGGGATTTGTTAATTTTACAATATGTTATCCCAATGCTAGGAGTTTAACAAATAGTTGCTCCAAGATGAGCACCTGGATTTTATTTCATTTATAATGATTCAATTAGCAGTCATCTAAGGAATTCTGAAAATCTCCTGGGTGTGAATATACTGGCTCACAGAGATTTGTTGCTCTTAATCCAGATGGAACCCTGGCAAGCAGAGATGTGCAAAAAACCGCCACGCCTAGTCCAGCCAGGGTGAAGGGCACTGCTCATCCAGTGCTTGGCTGGACGACAGCCTGCATCCATCACCTGAGAGAAGACAAATGCTACTGTCATCCAATCTCCTGAGCTCCATCCATCACTGCTCAGCCAGGTTGGCTTTTTGTTTTGTTCTAGGGGTTTTGTTTGTTTGTTTTCAAAAAAAGGTAGATGTTAAAACTCACCTACCAAACCACCTGACAATTATCAGACATGGTACACCAAAGAAACATTTTGATTTGATCCTAATGGAGCCCTGTGAATAGGTTTGGTCTCCCCTAATGAGAGAGAGAGATCCTACAAGGCATCCTGAAAACATCCTCTACCCTACTCAGCCCCTCTGAGCCTGCTGGGAGGTTCTGCAGCACACAGGCACTTCCACACTCAAGGCCACCACCTCCCTCCTCCCCTGCCTTCAGCTTTACTGCCTTGGGAGAGACTGTGTCTGATTTCGAGAAGATGCTGCCTTGGATATTACCCAGCTAGGGAGGCAGAACTCAAAGCAGCTATAAATGTATTTCTGAATCAAGGGAGGGAGGAGTAATTTTATAATTTCTTGGGAGTGATCTGGAAAATAGCATTCTCCACATCTGGGAACCTAAAGTGCCTTAAAAAAGGCCCCAGAGCAGAAAATACATTGATGTGAAAGGCTATGTGAGTAGATAGCACTCTCTTATTGTTTTATCAAATATTAGTGCCTGGCTATCTACAGGAAATAGGCACCGACTCATTGTGTTACAGTCCTGTTCCTCCTGAGTCACAAAGCTTTGACTGAAAGACTCACCAAGTTCAGTTTGTTTTCCTGTTTCTAACCGTGCTCTCAATTCCGTGTCAGTCTGCAATGACTAACAGATCTGCTGCATCAGCTTCAGCACAGGCACGGGGTTATCTCCAACCAGCCTTCAAACAAAGAGGCGAGAGGCTTGTTGGAATACCCAGCGTTTAACAGGTCACTGCACAGACAAACGTCTCAAGCTGGATGAGAGGGCGAGGGTTGGAACAAACACTGCCCTGAAACAAGAACCGGCAGTAGCGCCTTTTGCTTTGTTCGCGGATTCTCTTTGCTTTGCGGTGTTTGTGTGCAGTTCTGACCTGCAAAGTCTGCATAACATCCAGTTAACATCTATCACCTTCTGTTTACAGATGTGGTTTGCCCTTTGATTTGCCTTTAGACAAAAGCAGTTGAACTGGACAGTGAAATCATGTCATTTTAGGGAACATGAACAGCTACAAAGTTAGTGCCAAACACTAGTTAGTGCCCTGTTCCTCTCTGTCCTACCTACTGGATCCTAGTGTGACTTGCCATTTACTGAACTAAGCTACAGCTCCTCTACAAACAGAGGGTGCGCATGCATCGTGCCCTGTACAGGCGTTTCGTGAACATACAGGAAGGGCTTGAGTTAGTCACTACAGAGCAAGCCTGCAAATTAAAGCAGAATTCAGTACAGGAGAAAAGATCCTGTGCTTTGCATACACAGCTGCACAGTGGATATACTGGGGGGTATAAAGAAAGATTTGGTACCAACCCTGCCCCACACAGCTAAGCACAAGCTGGGAAAAGTGCAGGGAAGGAGCAAAGTGCAACCAGCAAAGAGCACCCTGTTCCCTTCCCAGTTCAGTGCCGATCAGGCCTGACCCTGGATCGGCAATAGCAGGTTAACTCCCATGCTGGGTGGGACCCTCACCCAGCTGCTACGCCAAGAAAGGCTGAGGAGACCTGGGTAGCAAGGCTTGGCCTGCACCACTTACTAACACTATGACCAGTATCTCTCCTTCACAGAGAAGCTTTTTACCAATACCAGTCCTGTAACTTGCCATATTGTTTCCTGCCTGACTTCAGCAAGCTCTGGAAGAGGTTCTGCTGTCAGACCTCCACGCATGTCTTTTGCTTTACCTTATCTAACAAATTGATTCCCCAAGTTTAATAAGAGTGGGACACTTAAAAATTTTACTCACCAGGAAAGTTTCACCAGAGGAAAGGCATAGGGACTTCTAGGTTTCACAGAGGCTTTTATTATCTCATTAAGTTCTCCTTAATGAGAACTTCCTCACCTGCTGCAGTCTCCCTCTCATTCATTTGCACCCACCATCATGCTGATGGTACTTTCAAGGCTGTCTTAGCTCCCACCCCTTCCTCCCTCCCTCTTTCCTCTTAACTATTCTGAGCCCAGTTTCTATTTCCATGCTCTCATCCAGGTCCCAAGGAGAAAATACCTTCTCCTCTTGAGCTACTGCTTGCCACGTCCTCCTTGGCTGGTTTCCTCCCTTATATCTCTGCATCTTCTCCCAGCTCCAGAGTCACCTGCTGTACTCCTCCAAAGCAAGGCAGCGAGAGCTCTTGTTGAGATCCCTGACTTACGTGCTTGCTAAAACAGTGTAGAACTGCCAGGCATAGCAATAATCCACAGCTGTTGAGGACCTACTCTGTGCTGCAATGCACCCCAGGCTTTAACTCCTTGAGATTCTTGATGAATCCTCATCTAATATCCTGTCTTCGTTACAGAATCAGCTGTGTCACAAGACCCAGTTACACCATGGTTGTCCCTCAGCATGCGTAAACCACCACAGTTATTTTCTCTTGCACTAAAGATATAAGAACATCTTACCATCCTGCTAGACCCTAGTCTGACCAAAACTGTAACACTGATGCAGTGCCACTTAGGCCTGTGATTGAATCAAGATAGGACACAGGCAGGCTGTAATTTGGATTCTGCCAATTCTCTTTTCAGCATACAGAGGTCTGTCATCCCTCACCCAATAAGGCCTGATGACATAATTCTTCCCATCTACACCAGCTAGTGAAGTATCACCGTCCCTTGCTACCATCCTTGGAGGGCAGCTCTGGACCACAGCTTCAGCCAGTGCAGTTTCTGCAGTCAGAAGGCACAGCCTGTGACAAATCCTCTAGCCAAAAATCACCTGCCAAGTCTTTCTGAGCTCTTCACCAAGATGTTTTGGTGATTCTGTATTTACCTTGCCCAATATCAAATTATTAGTGACCTCATCAGACTGCTCACCCTGGTCTGCTAATTCATACCAAACTCTCTGACTATCAAAACTTGCTTATTCTCTCAGCTAAGGCTCCCCCCTGCACAGCCTGAACCCCGCACGCCCCAATGGCTCGCTCTGCCCGTCCCAGCCCACTGTTTGTATGAGTGGGGCTGTTGGATCAGCCCCTCCATGGGACCAATGAAGGCCTCACACCAGCAGGGCAGCAGGTTCAGCATCTTTCTCAATCACTGCAAATACTAGGGGGTTCAGGCTGTTCCACCCATCCGATCGCATCTGAAAGAGCCTTGAGAGCAAAGCTGCGTCAGAGGGGGGCACAGCTGCCAAAAGAGTCATTCAACTTCTTTGGATTGTTTGCACACCTTTGGAAAAAAATTTCCCCCCTTTTTTTTTCATTCAAGCTTTTCTAGATAAGCACATGACAAACACAAGTATCAGAGAGAATGAACAGCCTGACTTCCAGTTAGGAATGAAGGACTATCACAATTATCACTGTGATGATGAGATAGTCTGAACATGAGGGAACTCGATACAATGGGAGATTTATCTTGGAACCAGTCCCTTGGCAGCCTGACCCCATACTGGTGTCAGCATGGTTTCTTATTGCAGAAAGGCTAGGGATCAGACCTGGGATGACAGACCCATCTCTATCTCAAGCGCATCCTGTAACACAGCAATGGCCATTACCATCGATCAAACATTCGCTTCCCTCTTATTTCTCCCAGCAGTATTTTGGCAAGTGTTCTCAGGAATGGCTTTCTGAAAGCTTTCTCAGTCCGTTCCCCATCATGCAGGGAGATGTTCAGCTTTGTAAAGATACACTATTTTGCTTAGGCATAATAATGTGCCACTTAGAGCGGAGGTAACTTCTGGGAGGGATATTGCAAGAGGGAGAGAGAGCAGCTTGGTCTCAGGTCTGGGTTCGGATGGGGTTAGCCAGTGAAACAGAGCTGCTGTGTGAAAGGAATGCTGGGCTAGGCTGGGATGCCAGGAAGGAGATGGTGCTCTGTAGGTTAGTTACCTACCGGTATTCCAGTGGTAATTCTTCAGATCACCCAGACACTCTGCTTCATTTAAATCCTGTTGTCCCATGGGAACCCTGTACCCACCTTGAATGTCCAAATGACCCAGAAAATTGCTTTCTTTCCTACCACAAACCAGGTAAATACTTCAAGTCTGGAGCTTCAAGGGTGCGGGGATGAGAGAGGCATGACAGGAATCTGAGGCCTTGGTCCAACACTCTCAGAGACTCTTGTCACAGGGAATTACGTGGGCTCTGCAAACAGATAAGGAAAACCAGAAACAGCAAATGCTGGTCTGCACAACCTTGACACTGCAATCGATGCTGTAGTTTATCACCAGGAGCAAGTAAATAGCCCCTGAGTTGCATGCTGCATAGCAAACATTGCAGTTTTATCTGGATGACAGGCAGCAATTTGTGGCAAAGGGTAAATCTCTCTGTTCACTCATGCTTGACATATGGATGGTCCTGTTACATTCCCTGTTCTCAGTGGGCTTATGCATGATTTTAAGGTTAAGTACATGCATGCCTGTAGGATCACAACCTTCATATAATATTGCCTGGCCCAGCAGACCCATAATTAATCCCTAACATGTTCAAGTGACAGCTCTCACTTGGTAATGTCATCCATGCAGAACAACGAGGTACGTGTAAATTCGTCAGTTCGTGCTGTGAGTCAGAGACTTTCCAGCCATCGGAGCAGTGAGGCTCCAAGGCAGGTTTCTGGCAGGGTGAACGGGACAAATGGTAGCTTTGACCATTTTACAGGCAGATTGGGCAGGCCAGGAGAGGGAGGTGTGATACAGTCACCTAATCGTTCAGCTGCCTAGGATGGGCTGGGAATGACAGCACCTCAATGCCACCGTTCCCTTTTACGTGACCAACATTTTCTACTATGAAGATTAAAGCAGTTTATAGGCTGATCAAGCCTAGGAAGAAAACGCCCACCATCTTCATCCTGAGCAGTTTGCAAATGTGAAACTGGAGTAGACCCAGCTCAGCCACACTTGGTCTTCTTTCTTCTCCAAACCACTCGTTCTCAAATGTGCCAAAAGGTCTGAAACCCAACGATAAGCCAGAGCTGCAGGCTGGCAATCAGATCCACATGGACAGAGTGCCCCAGGCAAGTCCTCACACCCAGGTTGAGTCCTGTCTACTTCAGTCATGAGAGTTGCTGCTAATGCCAGTGGTTTCCAAATTCTGAGTATTTAATCTTTTTATCTAGTTGTTCTTTTACCGAAGATGAGCATGCTCCGTCAGGTTGCATCAACAAGTGTTTTATCACACAGGCAACACAACAGGCTGGGTATGTTTTACATAAGTTTAATGGGGTTTAATATTCATTCACCAACAGTACAAAATGTCAGATCTTCACTATTTAAGGGCCAGAAACATGTCAAATGCACACACACAGACAAGCATTGCTCAGCAATAGTTATGTTGTACATCAAACCTGAGGAACTGGAGCACAACCAATAATTTGTCCTGCCACACATCTGGGGAGAGAAAAGATGAGTGTCTTACTAGCTATTCCAGACCCAAGAAAAATACATATAGCCATTTCATTTAACCCTATTTCTTTAAAAGCTGCACGTGTAGGAGTGCCTCTGGATGGATCCCACTGCACGTTCAAGCTGCTTTTTTTTTAAAAATTATTTTGTCCTTAAGCTTTAGCAGCCCATGCACCAGACTGGAATGATACATGGGAAAGGATTTTTGTATTTTGTTAACTAATTTAATTACAAGGGACTTATGGAATAGCTCTCCCCTCCCTCTTCTTCTCCTCTGGACAGCCGAAATGCTGACCCAGCTGTACACCTCAGCACAGCCGTACACCTCACCACAGCCATACACCTCCAGCACAGCTGTACTCTGCCAGTGCAGCTGCACCCGATTTTGCTCCCTGGTGAAACCCCAGCAAAGCTGAGCTGCCAGGGAAGTCTGGTAAGGGCAGGGAAGAAAATCTCCCCTTGGGTCGCCACGTGTAAATGCACTGCAGGCAGGTGAATCCAACAGAGATGCAAACAGGATTTGTCCCCAGATGCCTCCCCTGGACGCGTACAAGGTGACCCTGGGCTAGGCAGCGTGGAGAGCACCTGAGAGCTCCCTCCTTGAGAGCCCCAGGAGGAAAGGAAAGGAAAGGGAGCTCTGCCAGCAGAGTCACAAACCCAGCGAATTTTATAAAGGGTCCCCTGTTAAAAACTGGAAGCTGTAAGAGATCAGCAGCGCTGAGGCAACCAAGTCTGACAACTGGCAGCCACCACCCAGGCTGTGATTGCCCCCTCAGCATGGCCAGCCAGGGAGATATTTTGCCAGGTATGATGGACCATAGGGGGATGGAAGAGATAGAGAGACACAAGGCAGCCAAGGAAGCAACACAAGGAGCAAAATGTACTTTGACTTTCCCGCCCTGCTGCAGCCCCAGATGGTTGTTTAATTTCTGTAATATATTAAGTCATAGTAGGTTTGAGATACCTCCAAAACGTGAAATCACACTTCATTAGCATGCGCAGCCCTTCGCAGCCCCCAGTCCTGCGACTATAGCTCTGAAATGAAGGGAAATCGCAGAGAAAAGAACTGCCCCCTCCACACCAGTGCCCGCTCAGACCCTCGGGACCTCCGCTTCCGAAGCAGACCTGGACTTCCGCCGGCTGGTCAGACTGCCCAAGACCGACTCCTCACTGAAGGCCCCTTCAAAGGTCGACAGGATGGACTGGCGAAACTTCTCCTTGAAATCTGGCCCCACAAATACGTACAGGATGGGGTTGATGCAGCTGTTGAAGAAAGCAAGGCTGGAAACCAAGGGGATCCCTATGTAAAGGGCCATTTTCATCTCGTGACTGGAAGAGTTTTTGGATATTTCCAGCAAGGAGAAGACGTGATAGGGGAAATAACAAAGGAAAAATGAGACTGTGACAGCAATGATAATTCTGTATGGCTTCGCAGAGTTGGCTAACTGCCGCCTTTTCAGCTTGACAGCAACGATGCTGTAGCAGATGAGAATCACCGTGAAAGGGATGAGGAACCCACATAAGAATCGCGTTATGATCATCGCTTTATGCCGCATCCTCCACAGCCTCCGCGTTGCCTCAGACGTGTAGTCATCGGAAAGTGCAAAATTATTATAGCAGCTGGTGATGTTCCTGGAACTGACCACCGTGTCCCGAAAGACGAGGTACGGGGAGCTAAGGAGGAGAGCCAGGACCCATGTCCCCAGTGCAATCCTGGCTGCCAGTTCCGGACTCCTGCGGTTGTGAGACCAGACAGGAAAGGCCACAGAAACGCAGCGGTCCATGCTGATGACCGTCAGGAGGAAGACGCTGGCGAACATGTTGAGGAATGCGATGGTGCTGTTCAGCTTGCACAGGAGCTTCCCAAATGGCCAGTGAAAGCCCAGGGCGGTGTAGGCGATGCTGAGGGGCAGGAAAAAGGTGAAGATGAAGTCAGCAATGGCCAGGTTGAGGAACCAGACAGAGTTCACTGTCTTCTTCATCTTGAAGCCTGCGATCCAGATGACGAGGCCGTTCCCTGTCACCCCCAGCAAACAGGCAATGCTGTACACCACCATGGAGAGGATGTGCATGCTCTTCTGCAGGCCAGAGTAGTAGTCATGGGCAGTGGCGTTCTTGGACTGCACGGTGGGGGAACTGGCAGAGAAGGGCGAAGGGGAAGAAGAGATGCTCTCCATCACCGGCAAGCTGGAGTCCTGAAATTGTAATAGCACACACCGCTATTATCTGCAGCTCCTACAGCTCAGGGGAGGAGAACATCTTTGCTAGTGACTGTACACAAAATGTATATGCAAAGCCAGATTATATAACTTAATATATAATTAATATAAAGTCCTTCTCGATAGCATCTGCAGCTGCACATCACAGAAACTACCGCGACCAGAGAAACCGACCCAGGTTTTGCTGCTGGCGTTGGCGCTGCTGGAACACCACCTCCATAAACAGCCTACAACAGCAACCCAACATGGGCCGGCGGCAGAACCGTGGAAACCCAAATCCCTCAGCTATGATGGGTCCTCTTCAGATGACCGATGACAAATTAAGATAGCAAAAACCATCTAGACTGATAAAGATTAGGTTAAAAGACTGTTCCTGCAACAAATACTTCCAGGGCGATGCACTCCAGTAGGCAGAACAGTACCCGAGGTGTATTCTGGTGTAACCGTCAGCCCTTCACCCACAAACCTTCCTCCTGGCGAGCCCACCGTTCTCCTTGCCCTTTGGCACCCTGCCTTGGCCCACCGCCTCACTGGGTTCAGGTCCGGGTCCCGTCAGGACTCACCACGGCACCACGCTCCTTGGCCGCTCTGCCCACAGCGGCTGGTCTCACCTGCTGGCTGACTCCCCTTTGGGACGCTGCTTCTCTCTGGAGTGACTCACGCTGCCTCGTCCCGTTTTGCCATGGCTTGGGATCACGAGGAATTTAGTCGGATCGCTTATTCCCTAATCTTGTTCCTCAATTTGTGGTACGTTGATTTAACCCCTGAAGCCCCGGCGGCCACAGGCTCCCTCGGGCCGCTTGGCCAACCCCATCGGCAAAGCACCAGGAAAACACATCCCCTCTCCTGCCTGTGACACTCACACCCCCCCATCCCAGGCACTGTCCTTCCTCCCGAGTGCCCGGACACCCCACCGGGCACCGGGGCTGCCCTGCGGCCGAGGCGGGGGGAAGAGGGGGACCCATGGAGCACCGTACCGGTGCTGCCAACCCATGTGGCAGCCTGGCAGGCCTGCTCGCCTTGAGACGTGGTTTCAGCCAGCACCCCGACCTTGGGGGTGGCTGGAAGCGCTCCCTGCCCAGCGCGGGGTGGGGGGTGTCCCGTCCTCCGGCTCATGGGGGGAACCGAGAGGTACCCCCGGATCGCTGGGATCACCGCAGGCAGGGCTGGGGGAGAGGGTCGTCCCCCCGCCCCAGGGCATAGGGCAGGCGGGGCCGGAGCTGCCGGGTGACTGCGGGGGGGGTGACAGCAGAGGGGGAATGACGGCAGAGTGGTGACGGCAGAAGAGCTCCCACCTGCCCGGGCCAAGGTCACCCGCACCCCCACCGCCACGTGCTGGCTGTACCGCCAGACCCGCCTCGGAGGGGACCAATAGGACGCGGGGAGGAGGAAGAGCTCGGCTCTGATTGGCCCATACACTTCTGGAGCGTTTTTCCCCGCCATCGGCCTACCGGTGCGAAACGAGGCGCTGATTGGCCGAGGCGCGGAGAGGCGTGCCTGAGTGGTCTAGGCTAGGCGCGCGAGTTCCCGCGCGGTGGCGGAGCGGGACCGGGACCAGGACCAGGACCGGACTGGACTTCGGTGCGGCGCTGCGGGCGGGTAGGGAACGGGACCAGGACCGGGCATGCGGGGCAGAGAGGGCAGAGCAGGAGCAGGGCAGACCGCTGTGGGGTGAGATCCGGGCAGGCAGCGCCGTCCCCCCACTGCCGGTGTCTAGGGCAGGGGGATCGCGTCACCAGGAGCCTGTCAAGGATGTGGAAGGTGATGGAACCGGGATACGGGGGCGGGGGGGTGTGCAGGGCCAGGCGGGGATGGAGCCTCAGGGTGGGGGTTTGCCCCTGCAGCAGATGAACTGCCACGAGGGTGGAAATGGGGGTCTCATCCTGGGTGGGGAACAGGGAGCTTTGTCCCCCCGGAGCCTTCTGCAGGTTTGCTAAAATTGCTGGGTGCAAGTACTGCCGCGACCTGCCCTGGGGGGACACGCTGGACCCAGCTGTCCCCTTCAAAGCCAGAGCGCTACACCCTGCCCTTTCCCTTGCAGCCCTTTCCCTATCCCAATCCAGCTTTTCTGACAGTGAGGATTCCCTCCCTGCCAGGCTCATGGATAGGGAGGAGGCCCACACTGAATGGGCTTCAGCAGCTTGGCACAAGCAAACTAAGAGCAACTGCTTAATAACCTGCTCACGGCCCTTTGCTGGCCTTGCAAGGTTAATGAGTAAAAAGATGCATTGTTTTCAGCCGAGGCAGAAGCTGGACTGTCATGCCTGCCGCGGAGCTTGTGTTCTGCATTATAATGCTAGCAGCCGTGGAACCCGGTGGGGCTGGAGGGCTGCTGCCAGGGCTGGGCATCCCACATGCCACGGAGTCAAGCTGAGGCAAAGCTGCTGCCTCTCAGGTCCCAGCTCCACAAGCCATGCTTGCTTCAGTTAGCATTTGGGGCAGGACTCCAACCTGCTGGGGGTTTGCCCTCACAGCTATGCACAAGGGAAAGTAGCCAAGAGGTTTAGGCATGCTGGGGAATGCAACGCACATTAAAATTGAGATCTGTGGGTATGAGCATTTCACTGCCCTTGAAATTAAACAGCAGTTTTAATAAGACACCCTTCTGTACATGAGGGCATTTGCTAGCATTTCCTAGAAGTCCTAAGAATCACAGATATACAGGAGCGAGAGGGAAAGGCATTGCTTGTGTTGCTGATAAGGTTTGGTCCACATGCAGGTTCATCATGTCCCCAGGTGTCTGACAAGGCACTGCAGAGACGGGGGCGGGGGGACCCCCAGGCAGGGCGGTGATGGGAGAGTATCAGAAATTATCGAAGCACTATAATGAATGAACTGATCTTAAATCAGTGGGGAAACCTGACAGTTGTCTGTGTTTTCCTTAGCCAGTGGGCCGCAGCCCATGGCTGGTCCTTCTGTATTTCCGGGGAAGATGTGGGATGGGAGCAGGCAGGACACAGTGCCGAAGTACCCAGCCCCACTGCCATCTCACAAACTCACCTCTCTGCCAGCAGGTGACCTTGGACCGAGCAGGATGATGGCAAACTCAACGCAGGGAGACAGGGGCCTCCCCAGCGCAGAGCTCTGGGCCTCCCATAACAGGATGGTAATGGAGCCACTCGACACCAATGACCCAGAGGTGAGAGCCCCTTCCTGGCCCCAACCCAGCAGCTGCTTTGTTCATCTCCCGGACAGCCATGGGGATGCTGACCTCCTCAAGCCCATCTGGCGGGGAGACAATCCAAGGCTGAGATAGTGGGACCCATCCATCCTCTGTGCCCGCTCTGCCTGCAGTGAGAGGAGAGGGAGGGCATCCTCCAACCATCTACAGATAACATGGCCATAACTTCACATCTATTGCTCATACCCCTCTGCTCAAAACTCTAATGTCCACACCAGAGCAGCTGGCCCACCAGGCCATGTGGCAGTTGCCCTTGACTCGATAGCCTAAATGACAGCTGAATTATCTGGCAGCTTCCTGACAGGTAGAAACCCAAAACATGGCCTTGACCAGACACATGAACTGTTTGGGATCAGCTGAACCAAGAAGGGATCTCATCTCCCTTCTCCAGCACCTTTCCAGGCTCCTCTCCATTGCCCTGTCCCCTCCAAGGGTGCATCCCCTATGGTGGAGCCTCCACATCTCCATGCAGAGCTGGCATGGGTGAAGCTGTTTCTCTCCTCTCCCAAAGGTGCACAGCATCATCAAGAAGGAGAAGCAGCGGCAAACGCTGGGGCTGGAGTTAATTGCATCGGAGAACTTTGCAAGCCGAGCAGTCCTGGAGGCCCTGGGATCCTGCCTGAACAACAAATACTCTGAGGGTTACCCAGGACAGAGGTAGGGGCTCGGGCTCCGTCCCGCCCAACCCAAAACCTCACAGGGAGGGAGAGGAACCACGCTGCCAGACCTCACCTCTGGGAAAGAAGCAATGTCCTTGTGCTGGCAGCCAAGCTCCTCCAGGGCAGAATCTGACTCTCTCAGCTTCTGTCCATGGCCATGGATGGGACAATCTCAGCAATGTCACATCTGCTGCAGCTGCTGTCCCAGTGGCTGCTGGAAATGCGGCATCACCCTGGTTTCTCCCCAGCTTGGTCACAGGTTCTAAGTAATGAGTTTGGTTTTAACCCCTGCCCCGTCCTTTACCGGCAGGTACTATGGCGGGACGGAGTTTGTAGACGAGCTGGAAAGGCTGTGCCAGAAGCGAGCCCTGCAGGCGTACCAGCTCGACCCCCAGAAGTGGGGTGTCAACGTCCAGCCCTACTCAGGTAATGGGGTGCTCAGGAGAGCCAGGCCAGCTGCACCAGCCTCCGCGCGTCCCAGCACCCGTAACGGGCCCGGTGTGCTCTTGCTGCAGGGTCACCTGCAAACTTTGCGGTGTACACGGCCCTGGTGGAGCCCCACGGCAGGATCATGGGCCTGGACCTGCCCGATGGGGGCCACCTCACCCATGGGTTCATGACGGACAAGAAGAAGATCTCTGCCACCTCTGTCTTCTTCGAGTCCATGCCCTACAAGGTAAAGACAGCTGCTCCAGCCGGAGCCAGGATGCGGTTGTCATAAGTGTTAGTGCCTCTTAACAGTATGGGCGTCAGGCTCCCAGCACCCCCTCCTGCAGGATGACCCTGCAGCTGATCTTCACCCATACCAAGGTGGCTGATCCCTCCTCTTTCTCTCCCAGGTCAACCCCAAGACCGGTTACATCGACTACGACCGGCTGGAGGAGAACGCCCGCCTCTTCCACCCCAAGCTGATCATAGCAGGTAAGGATCAAACTCTTACCGACCTCCCTGGTGACACACCCTGGGTGGAGGTGGCTCCCCGAAGCGAGTAGTGCCCCGGTAAGCCTGTGGGTATCCACGGATGCTGCAATGCCGGGAGGAGACCTCAAATACATCCACACTGGCAAAAGCTTGTGTGCTGTCCCCAGCTGGGCTGTCCCCATCGTAGGGCTGGACCTGGGTCTGTCCCAAGGTCCTTGCGCATCTGCTCCTGTCCCCAACACGTCCTATCTCCCTGCAGGTGTCAGCTGCTACTCGCGCAACCTGGACTATGCCCGCATGCGAAAGATCGCTGATGCTAACGGTGCTTATCTCATGGCCGACATGGCCCACATCAGCGGGCTGGTGGCTGCCGGCGTGGTGCCCTCCCCCTTCGACCACTGCGATGTTGTCTCCACCACCACCCACAAGACCTTGCGGGGCTGCAGGGCTGGCATGATCTTCTACCGCAAAGGTGCCTGACCTGGCTGGGGAGCCAGGAGAAATGCTCCCCCAGGCCGGGGGGCTGCAAGTTAAAGCTCCTTCCTGCTCTAGCTGGGAAGGAGGGAGGGCAGGAAGGTCCGGGGCCTCCCGGGAGAGTCTGGGGAGTTTCCCAGGGCCAAGTGTGGCCCAGATTTGAAAAAGAACAACAACCATCCCTTCTCTGAGTAGCGACAGGGTGAAAGCAGCTCATGGGAGAAGGGTGGCCGTGCTGCCTTGTGAGTAACCCTGCCCTCCCCTCCCACAGGCACCCGCAGTGTGGACCCCAAGACGGGCAAGGAAACACTCTACAACCTGGAGAGCCTCATCAACCAGGCGGTCTTCCCTGGGCTGCAGGGAGGCCCGCACAACCACGCCATTGCAGGTACGCACCCAGGCTGGCCACCAGCTCCAGGAAGGCAAAGGGAGCCAGCAGAGATGTCCTGGCTGGGCTCTGACCCCCAGCAGCAGGGCGGGGGGCTCCAGCTGCTGCAAGGGACTCACAGCCTGGAGATGCTGCAGCAAGGAGCAGCCGGCTTAATCCAGCATTGCCCAAGAAGCAACCAGGCTTTTCCCATCCTGCCTTTTGGCTCATAGCGATGCTGCCAGCCTGGCTAGGGGAAGGGACTGTCCGTCAGTTTGCCCAGCTCCCAGGGTGACTTCTGCCGGCGGTGCCATGCATCCCTGCCAGCTCTCCCAGTGGGAGCCCCCCAAAACTCACCATGGTCTGCCTTCCTCCGCAGGGATCGCCGTGGCGCTGCGGCAGGCCACGACGCCCGAGTTCAAGGCCTACCAGCAGCAGGTGGTCGCGAACTGCAAGGTGCTCTCAGCAGCGCTGATGGAGCTGGGCTACGACATCGTCACGGGTGAGGACAGGTCTCGGCCACAGGATGGGGCTGACCCCTCTGCGTAGCCCGGGGCCCAAGCCAGGCCATGAGGGTGGTGCAGACATGATGGGCAGGGCTCTGCCATCACAACTCCTCAGGACATCCGCAAAACTATTTTGAAGCAGCAGCCCCCCCTCCGAAGGGCAGGTCCCCTTCTGCCCCCAAAACCAGGAACAGGCCCCACTGCAGTCCAAAACCTTTTTTTGCTGAAGTTTCACATGGGAGCGGTGTTTACCCTGATCCCATGTCCCCCAACAAATCCCTCTCTTTGCAGGGGGCTCCGACAACCACTTGATTCTCCTGGACCTGCGCAGCAAAGGCACTGACGGCAGCCGGGCCGAGCGGGTGCTGGAGATCTGCTCCATTGCCTGCAACAAGAACACGTGCCCCGGTGAGGGATCCCACAAGCTCTGCCATGTCCTGCCCCGCACGCTGCGGATCTCCCATAGCCTGTGCAGAGCTTCCTGCAGGGTTCCCAGCTCCCGGCCCATCCCGGGCACTGGGAACCACACCAAGTTGCCATGCACAGCAGTTTCGGTACCCGATTTGGTCATGCGTGACTTGTTCTGGTGCAGGTGACGTCAGCGCCCTGCGCCCCAGCGGCCTGCGGTTCGGCACGCCGGCTCTCACCTCCCGAGGCTTCCGGCAGGACAATTTCCGCGTGGTGGCTCAGTACATCCACAGAGGTGAGGCTGGGGCGGGCATGCCTGGGGCCGAGTCTCAGCTCCGGCACTAACCTGGGGCCAGGGCAGCTCCTCCAGGACAGGAGGCACAAGCCAGGTGGCTTCCCCAGCAGCTGGCGAGGGAGCACATACACAAGCGAGGAGTAACTCTCCCACTTGCACATCTGGATGTGGGAGAGGACATCTGGCCACAGCTGGGACCGGCCAAACCCTCCCCACTGCATTAGCAGCAGGCTGAAAGCCTGCACTTTTCCCAGTCTAGTTCCAGTTGTCCCCAAGGATCTTACACTGGTTTCCTGGGTCAGCAAGTCCCTCCCACATCTCGGGGAGCAGCCCCAGCGCTGCTGTGGGGTGGTGCAGGGCTAAGCCAGCAGCCCAGCCTCGCAGGTTCCCTGCGGCAGGGCTGGGAGAGCTGTGGGGTGCGGGCACAGGCTGAGGTGTTGCAGCTGTGAGGACTGACTGAGGCATCTGCCATCCTGGCAGGGATCGAGCTGACACTGCGCGTGCAGAAAGACATGAGCCCCAAGGCCACGCTGAAGGAATTCAAGGAGAAACTAGAGGAGGAGAAATACCAGAGGGAGCTGAAAGCACTGAAGGAAGAGGTGGAGGCCTTCGCAGCGGCCTTCCCACTCCCAGGGCTGCCCGTCCTGTAAGGGAAGCACCCATGCGCACTCCCGGAGCTGCAGAGGTACCTGGGATCGTGGCACACTCGCACCCCCAGCCCAAGACCAACGCCCCAGTACCTTGTCCCAGCACCTCCCTGCTGGCACTGGCTGCAGTGCAGCATCAGTTTCTCATTCAGCTTTTGCTCATCTCTCCCCTCCCGTTTGGGGCGCAGGACCCCCCTGAGCACAGCCCCCCCCACCCCCATGGGGAAACCAGCCCTTTCACCGAGCACCAGGTAACAACCCTCAGCCTCGTTCGATCCCGCTCTCCCTGGCTGTGGGAGTGGCAGATGAGGTTTAGGCAGCCCTGCCTGCGTTCACCCGGATACCCCTGCCCACAGGATCGGGAGGGACATGGAGGGGGGTCCACCTCAGCAGGAGCCACCCCCTGCCGCAGCCAGGCACGCTGTGCTTGGCTGCACAAGAGGCTTCACAGCCGCTAAAAGCCTCCCTGGTTTCAGCCTCGAGGATTTCCCTTCGTGTGCACAAGCCCGCTGCCTTCTAGCCTCTGCAGGCTTTGACAAGGCCAAGCCTTGTCCTTAACTGCCCTCCCAGGATCACCATCCCATCCTAGCCAGCGTCTCTGGTATTTTCTCAGACCTCTGAGCACAAAGCTTAGGTAGAACCATTTTTTAATAAGCACGGTAAAATTAAGAATTTAACCACAATGTATGACAAGAATTATAAGCTTTAAAAAATACAACCAATTTTTTTTTTTGTATTTCAAAAATATCTGAACCCAAATAAATAATTTTTTTTTTAAAAGTACATTTCTCAGACTAGTCATTTGGTGTTAACATCTGTTAAACTCTTGTGCAGTAACACTTACAGCACGACACTAAGACATGCTTCTTGGATTTCTCCCGGTCACACTCGCTCTAACTACCGATGCAAGCATTCGGCACGCACAGGCACACACACGTAACTCAACATGCAGTAATAGGATACAGTGCTTTAAAATAAGATGAGAATTCATCACAGCCTCCTTGCAGCCCTCAGAGGCAGCTCTTAGCCCAGCCCCATCCCCGTGCCGGCAGCGAGGCAGCCAGCGGGACCGGGTACCCTGTGTTTCTGCCTTCCAGTTAAAACGCATCTCGGGGACCAGCGTGCAGTGGATTTGTGACCCCTCCAATATCGGGGTACAGTCTGTTGCTCTGACATTGTGCTAGTGGGGCACCGTGCGGAGCAGGCACTCTCCTTTAGCCTGGGCAGCTCGCTAAGTTTCCCATCGTACCTTATTACAGGAGCCTTTTCGAAGTGCTGCGACAAGCCCCGGGTCCTGCCCAGCTCTCTGAGATGCTGAATCCACAGTGTGGGCTGTCACCCACCACCAGACTGGGGGCTCAGGCCCCCCCCCACTCAATAAAAAGCTCTCACCCCTCAAGCCCCTCTCCCACCCCTTACAAAATGGTGAATATTGCTAGAGTATAGGCAGTACTTCCCTAGTCAAGGCAAGACAGCTTTGGAGCTGCTTAGAAGTGATTGCTACTGGATGAAAGTAAATCCGAGCACTATTCTCTGAGAAATGAAACCTGTGTAGGGTTAATATCGCCTACTCCTATGGCTGACCCTCCTCGGGGTGGGATCTGAAAGCAGTGGGCTAGTGTAGAGTAGAGCAGGGGCTGGCAGGCAGAGTCTCTCAAGGCAGGGAAGCGGAGGAGTAAGAAAAGGGAGCTTTGTCCTCCCGACCAGGCAGCAGACGGCCAGGGGAGGCTTTTGCTCTGATGAATTCTCCGTCAGGCTTAAAGCCTCCTCTCCCTGACAGCCAGCAGAGAGAGGAGGGAGCCAGAGCTGGCCGTGCGGGAGGCGGGGGCATGCTGGCAGCACTCACGGAAGCAGGCGACAGTCATGCACGGCACCGCTGGTTCTGGCGGCTGGAGGTTCGGTGCGGGAGGGCTGGTGAGTATTGCACTGCGGCTGCGAGGAACCTGCCCTGCTTGTGGTGGAAGGATGGCTGGACGGCAGCACGCGGCGCTCGGGCGGTGCGGTGTAAGCCGACGAACACACATGCCAAGATTCATTGCGGGAGCTGTTAGTGCGAAGATCGTAACTTGTTATAAGTCTGCTAATATCAGAAACCAGTGAGGTAACACAGCGAAGATGAGGAAAAAGTCTTAAAGTGCCAATATAGGGATCTTTACTGTACAGGAGTAGAAGGTCAGACAGAGAAATTACTGAGCAAAGAGGAATTCAGCTCCCAAACCACCAGCTGCACTCAGACTCCCCCCCAATTTCTGCCACCATTGTGGGCACCACAAGCAGCGAGGGCAGGCTGGGCTCCCACTGCACCGAGGTGCCAGAGCCTGAGGTAATTCCCCCTTTCCTGGAGTCCAAGCTCAGAGGTTACCCCACCACAAGCCAGCTTTAGGAGGACAAGCACTCCAAGGTGTGTTTCCCCACAGCTCCTGCTTAAAGAGCTGAGTTACGGATAGCACGGAGCTCCTGTTTTGAAATGGGAGACGTCCCAGCAAAGCCCCCAGGACATCGTCCCAAATCAGAGCTGCTTTGTGGCAGAGAGATGAAGCAGGTCAGACAGGTGGTAGTGCAAGTATTGCTCAACACAGCCTTGAATATCAGATACTACAGGTTTGATAGAAGGAGCAAGGAGGAGTTATTTATCAATTTATGAGTGCAGCTGAACACAGGTCAAGACCACTGTGACTAAGAGATCAGCCAACACTAATCATCGATCCTGCTCCGCTGCTCTGCGCTGTCAGCCTGGAGGAAGATGTGAGTGAGTCAGCAGGAAAAAAGTTTGTCCCTCCCTCCTCAAACCCGAACAGCATCAGGTCATTTTCCAACAGGAAACAAGCTCCCGTGCTGAGCGCTTCTCCAGAGCTGCGGGTCAGGCAGGACGCAGGGAGCTTTTCCACTGCCCGATGTCACCTGCATTACTCACTGAGATGCCTTTTCCCCCAGGGAATCTCGCCTCAGCTTTAGTGTGGAAGCCGTTCGGGTGCACTCCAGTCGACAAGGGGACACCTGAAGTCACTTCAGAAAGCAGGCATTTTCCATGGACATGGAAGTCTTTCACCAGCAGACCCAGTTCACATGCAACAGGAGGGCGCAGTTAGGAAAGGAAAAGGCCTTTAAATATGTTTTAAAGGCGTGCAGCCCCGCACACAGGCACACTGCTCACCTTCAGCAAATGTGACACCACACTGCTTCCCAAATGCGACCTAAAAACACCATCACAAGCAACCCCTGACCTTGGAAATCCCTCTGGAGACTACCACGAGCTCAGCTTGCCCGGCTGAGCTGACCTCACTGTAAGCCACCAGAAACAACACTAACATTTAAAATAGCCTTCCTGCCCAGCTGGTTTATATCTCCCGCACTACCCCAGAGAGCCCTTTCCAGAGGAGAGAAAGAGGCAGCAGCAGTACCGAAGTGCAGGTGCTGGTGCCAGACGACAGCGTCCCCAAGGAGCCTCCTTGCCTTCAGGACACAGGTTTCAGAGCAGTGCGTTTCTCGCAGCAAGTTTCAGTGGGGTCTAAGCCACGCTGACAAATGCCAGACCATACACAGAAACTTCCCCAGGCACAAAAGGAACATTACATTCATCTCCAGCACTGCCTCACATCATCACAATAAACAGAGGTTTAAAAAAAAAAAAAACCAAAACAAAACCCAAACCAAACAACACATCAGCTCATTTTGTACAATCTCAGCTGTTCTCACCCCACAATCAGAAGAATGCTAAAAAGAAATAAAACCAAGGATATTTCCTAGCAAGGCTTTTCTTGCTTAGAAGTACCATGGGGGCTGCTACCGCCACATAGCACTGGGCAGAGCAGACCACAGCCCAGGACCAGTGGCCAAGGAGCAGCATCTCCTATGGGACTCCAGAGGGAAGCACTGTGCTCGGGTACAAAGCTTTCCACACTGTCAGGAACAATCTGGGAGCGTCACCATGCCAGTGGCACAACCTTTACGGCACAGGCAGCGGTGTAGAAGCTTTGAAAGGCAAGTCCCCAGCATCCAGGCTCAGAGAGCGGCAGTTCTGCCCCGTCCAGAGCTACCCAGGAGCACCCTGGGAGAGGTAGTCGAGACACGACAAAGGCTCAGCCAGAAGCAGCATGCAGTGACGCTGACCCTGCTTTACCATAAAGGACAAAAGTCAGCTCCCCAACAAAAAAAAAAAAACAAACCAACAAACAAACCCAAAACTTTTACAGATACAACGTCGAATCCAGTACATTCATCCCCAATCTCTCCTGAGCACTAGTATCTCACCAGCCAGGCAGCCTGCTCTAACAGCCTGCTGTCTCACAGCGTAGCTTCAGCTGAATTGCACTGTTCGTTTCCCCATCACAAAAAGCACCTAAAAATGAGCCCCCACCCCTCAGTTCCCCTCTCTCCTTAAAAGGCCACCCTTGATGTCACACGCTTTGAGGATTCCCGGTCTCCCTCCCACCCTTGTTGGAGGTCGCTCAGCAAACAGGACATGACAAATTAAAAAGGCACAGTGCTCTACATTCACAGCAGCGGGCACCTCGGTGCTCACTAGCGTTAAGGAGTCCTTCCACATTCCAGATTTTAACAAAGCTGAGGGAAACTGGCAAACTCTTTCTGGAGAGAAGCACATGTGTCTCCACTGCACTCCCATCCACCCAGGGACAACCTGTCCTGGGAAGTGTCAGGAAACTCAGAAAAATGCAGGAAGGGACACACCATCCGCTACCGCTGCGCACAGATGGATAACTGCGAACTGCCACCCTGCCACGGAGCTTCTGAGCTACACTCACATGAGACACTGGTGGATTAAAAAACTTCACGTGGCCTTTACATCTCCCCTCTGGTCTCCGCCCTGGCTCCACAGAAGGGACCAACAGCATTTGGGGCTCTGGCAGAAGTGTACGGAGCACTGCGTTGTTTTGGGGGCTGCACTCTAGTAAGTATTGATCCCCAAGAGAGCCCACCTCTCTCTCCCTGCCATAATCCCCCGGGATGCTGCCATGATACGCTTTAAAAGTTAATAGTGCCCCTTCTAACATTTAAAAACAGAGTGCCCGGTGTTTTATGTGATGGAACATCTACGTTCTTGGCTACAGGGAACCACACAGAAATCCGGTCCCTTGGACACCGATTTCTGTGGAGCAGAGACGCTTGCAAACGCATCGTCTTCTTCGCCCCTTCCCGATGTTATGAGAGCTACTGCAGACAGCGTCAATGTCAAGCACGGATGAGCTTTGTCAGACTCTGAGTACGCAGGCAGACAGCCCACGCAAGGCTAGATTTTGTACAAAAAGCTGGGAACATAGTCAAATCTGAGCAGAGGGTTCACCCCCCGGCCGGGTTCCTGAATGTACTGCAGCTTCAGCAGCTCAGCTAAATACTGTACAATTTTGATATCTTCATTGGCAAGGCCGAGTTGAAGCTTCAGGAAGTTCATCCTGCGATTCACGACGGATTCCTCCGGTTCCCTTTCACTGATGGGAAGGTGCAAATGATGGCAGAAGGTGAAGAGGAAGGCTTTTGAACACAGCTGGGTGAGGATACTTTGGACGTGCATATAGTAGGTGCTTCCTCGTTTGATCTGCGTGCGGTGGTCTGCCAGCCGGGACACCAAGGTGCCTTTGTAAAGCGGGCAGCGGAGAGTCTTACTGTCGGCGTCCAGAATGCTGACATACCGGCTGTATCGGCTCAGGGCGTGCAGCACGTTCACCCCAGCAGGCGACACCATCCTGAAACAGCAAGGAGAGAGGTCACGGCTGGAGGGGACCAGACAGTTAAGCAGCAGACTGTGTCCGTGCCCCTGTATCGCATGTACTTTCCCTCTAGTTCACGAGCTGGTACAAGAGCCTCTGTGGGCAAATGAAGTCTGGCACAGAAGAAAGTGGCCAAATAGTCTCTCCAGCCTGCCAGATCCCAAAGAAACCTCGATCTCCTGGATGCCCACATGCACTGATCCACACTGTGTGTATGTGCTACTTCATAAATCACCGCACTTCAGGGCAGCTTCCTCCCTTGGCGATACGGCGAGGCAGTGATAAGACATCTCTGGTGAACAGAAGCAAATCTTGCAGCAGCTGCTAGCTTCTGGATGTGACAACAAGGACCCAGAAACCCAGATCAGACCCCCTTGCCAAGAGCTCCACCTTCCCCCCATACGGCTGTTTTGGGAAGGAGCAGCTCTGAGGTGGTCGAAGCCCTGAGTGGAGCAAAACCTTTTGCCCTTCCTTTAAAAAGGGAACCATCCTTAAACCAGAATATTCCTTGGCTGAGCCTGGGCATTTTTCACTCAGGTGCAAACCCACAGCATGTTCACAACATAACAATTATCCAACAAGACTAAATCAATGTTATTTAAATGCAAATTACAAGCCTACGCAAACTCTACCTTCTGCTCCTCAATTCTGCGTGGTTAAAGTCGCTCAGTTGAGATACAGCTCCCAGCCTCAAACCAGGAGCCCCAGCTGCTGGGGTAAGGGCTGCCCCTGTGCCCAGGCAGCATCTGGCCTTAGGAGACACAACACCCTTACCAGAATAATTGATTTAGCCTCTAAATTCCTTCCCAAAGCCCTTGCACAAATAGTTTGCTGAAAGCACCCACATTAAACTCAACACTTAATTAACATTCCACGGAGAAGAGTTTAAATGACTGACACATGTTAAAAGCAGTTCTTAAAAAAAAAAAAAAAAAAGACACTTTTGTTTATAAAAATTGCATCTAACCACAAACGGTGAGTAACAAGTAAACACTCAGGGCTTTTAAAAACCTCACCGACAGACAGGGAAGTTTGGGAGCAGCTGTGGGCAGAGCTGTCATCCTGCCTCGCAAACACAGAAATGAGGGTAACTCACAGCTTAGGATAATTTCATCATCCACAACCCTCAGCGATGGAATACTCAGCAGTCCAAAAAGCAAATTTCTGTATTTTGATTTTTGTGCTGCTCAGAAACACTCTTTCAGGAGCTATTCCAGCCCTGCTCCGAGCAATGGGCTGCCACTCCGACTCATGTTTTCAACGCTGGTGACAGCAATGGCCATTCCCTGTCATACCTACACCCAAAGCGCCAGAACTCATCCTGGTAAACACAAAGAAAATCCTTTTCATAACAGCAACAAAGGCAGGGCTGAAATCTTGAGAGCTGAGCAATCACTATTTGCTAATGTAAACTATGAAGCCACACTTCAGAATTGAGGGTTGGGGAAGGGGTGCTTGCTTTCACAATGGTCCTCACCCTGAGCAGGAGCTTCCTTCGCATCTGAACTGCAATCCCAACACCACAGCCCACTGAGCGCCGCAGACCTTTTCTCCTGCACTAAGGCTTGTTATAAATAAGTCTCTGTTCATCTGCACCCTCTCGAGGAGAGCCCAGCAGCTCCACAGGCTCCACGTCTCTGGCTTTTCCACAACACCCGGCCGGCACACCCTTGCCAACACAGCCCCAGGCGCTGGCACTCCAATTTCTGACCTACCGACCTCATCAACAGTAGCATCATCTCTTCATTAGGGTCCACAAGGAAAAAACCTCCCCATGTCAAAGCATCCATTTCAAAAACAAAATTCTGGCTAGAAACATCAGAAGAGTTTTGGCAGAGGACACGGGAAAGCAGAGCATACAAGGGGACCCCAGAAGCACTCTGTTATCAGACCAACCAGGAAACCAGCAGGACTTGTGTCTTTGCTTTGTGCTTTGCCAGGCGAAGACCTAAACCAGAGGGAAACCTCCTGGCCAAATAACTAGCATGAACCAGGCAGCAAGTGTCCAGCAGATGTTTTAAATATTTAACTCCCAAGTGAGGCTGGATATAAAGAGACAGACAAATCTATCCCCCCTTCCACAGATACATCCCATAAGCAGAAATTCAGGGCAGCTGTGTAGGTAATCAGAGACCTCCCCAGCACACCCATTCCCCTCTGAAATTCTCACTTAGGAGAAGTAGTATTTATCATATACCTCAACACTGATAAAGCAAACAGACCCTCGATTTACCTCTGGAGCCCGATCAGCTTCCACTTCTGGAAATCCACAACGTGCAAAGGGGAAGTGACCCAGTGCTTCACGGGCTTGGCATAAATGCCGCAGTTTGGCACAAAGATGGAGAGCGCCGTCACAAGCTTCTTGACTATCGCTTCCTCTTCCCCCAGCACGATCAGGGTCCTCCCGCTGAGTAGGGAGTAGATGGCGGGGTGAGCGAAGGGGTACTGCCTGATGAACCGCAGTGCATTCTGGCCAGCCTTTTTTTTGTGCCTTTCACTTGCCTGACAAGCGGGGTGAGCGGGAGAAGGGGTCCTGTCAGAGCACGTGGAGGCAGCGCTGCTGATATAGCTCATGGAGTCCGAGCATTCATCCAGGCTGCTTTTACTGACCTCCCTGTTGCCCGTCAGGTAGCGCGAGTCGAGCTCATAGGGAAGGAGCCCCCCTGAGATGCCGTTGTGGGAGGGGAAGCCCCCAAAGCTTCCGTGCAGCCCCTGCTCGGCCTGCCGGTATGGCTGCGGGGGGATCCTGACCACCCCGTCCTCGTCGCAGGGCTTCTGTCCCAGGTCAGGCAGAGGCTCGAGGAAGTTGGGACTCTCCTTCCCGATACAACAGGCAGAATCAACCTGCACTAAGTTTTCCTGTTTTGAAACGTCTTCCTGCTCGTCAGTATTGTCCAGGTTTAGTTTGGGGATGAAACGAAGGCCTCCCTCTTCATCGTCCATGTAAGGTTCCTCGTTAATGGCACTTGGGTAGCTCGCTTTGAAATCTTCTGGGATGAGCGACTCAGAGGGACACGTGCTGAGAACCTCGATGCTGTCCTCGCTGACAGTCCGCCGGCTGCCCACCTTGCTCCTGCCCACCTGGGGACTGGGGCTGACAGGCAAGCTGGCCTGACTCTCTGATTTTGTCAAGCCAGACGCAGACTTCTCCGTTCCAAGAACCTCGATGCTCTCACCGCTACTGATGCTGCCTTTAATATCTGCATCGAGATAGTCCAGATTCTCCTGGTGTTCGAATGTGACGGAGTCAGTCATTTTGGGTTCTTGGGAGTCCTCGATTTCCTGCTCCATCTTGATGGGCACACACTCCACACTGGACTTGTAGGATCCCAGGCTGATGACCACTTTAGGAGCGGGGGACTCTTCCAAACACTTTCTGTCAACAGCATCTTGACTGAGCCCCTGGCAGCCTCTGTACTGTTTTTCAGGTGGCTTTTCATCCAGAAAAGATACATCCTCAAAGAGGAAGTTAGTTACACTTTGTTGCTTTAAGAGTGCCCTGCTGATCTGGTCTGTCAGGAGGTAGCACACGTCACCTCTGAAAGTCCTCTCGATCTGGTGCAACTGGTCAAGAGTTTGGGTGAAAAAATAAATATCACAGAGTTCCTCCAGCGTCTTCAGCTTCTTGTCAAAGCATTTGGCAGACTTTGCTTTGATAAGCTTGGGGGTATAGGAGGGCACGTGGGCATAAAGGTGCGTTTCACCAGGCTCAGCAAGGTCGGAGGTAGTCAGGTCCTGATCGCAGCCTGTGTTGGCCTGGTCCAGCGCACACTCCGGCTCGTAGGGGTGGAAGTCAGACTCCTTCAGCTTCCTGTAGGGATACGACCTGATTTGTTTCAGCAGATCTTGGTGCTCAATGATAGACTTTTCCACACTGGCCAGCTCGTTGGCCTTCTCGATGGCTTGGGTCGTGTAATACCCTTTGTCATTGGCTTTCTTCTGTATCTCGGTTTCGTTGTGCAGGACAGTCCTGGTGTAGTCGAGATCTTTCAGTTTCTTTTCCAGTTCGTTAGCAAAAGCTTTCCTGTTCCCTGTCTTTAGGCATTCGGAGGCTTTGGAGAACTCTGCAGAGAGTTCCTGAAACTGCTGCATGATTTTGTGCTCGTCAGCAGAAATATAGGCCATGCAGAAGGGCCTCACAAAACCCCTGGCTTCGAGGTCGTAGAGAGTCAAGTGGTGCACGTACGCAAAGGCCCCTTCCTTCGAGTCCCCCAGCACCACTTTGGAATCCTCCACAAAGTTCAGCTTCGGGTAGGCAGAGCCGGGAGGGTGCCCCACAAAGGAAGCCTGGTAATCCACAGACATGATCCGAAGGGAAAAATAATTGAGATCGAAAGTGCCCGACACTTTGGCGTCATCGGGGATGGTCAGGAGGGGCTGGGGCCCCACTTGCTCCGAGAACTCGGAGATGAGGATGAAGTCCCGGGTGAACTTGGAGCCGGCGACCTTGGCCCAGGGGTTGGCGCCGTGGCTGGCAAAGGGGAAGAGCGGCACCGAGTACTCCTCGGGCAGGGGCGGCTCGCTGCACAGCTCATCCTCCAGCTCCTCTTCTCTGGTGAAGGCCACCACGTCAGGGGCGCTGATCATATTTCCCGCAGGAGGGGATCGACATGGAGCAGCGAGGGCCCTCCCCGGTCGTCTCCCTCCCCCGCCACCTCCGGGCCCTGCGGGAGGCCCCGCCGCAGCCTCCTTCTCCCACCGCCGCCGCCGCTGCCTCACGCCTCCGCCATGGCCGGGAACCGCCGGTCCCGCTGCCTCACCGGGCCCCGCTCAGCCTCCGCTCTCCCTCACGGGCGCCGCAGCCCCGCAGCCATCTTGGAGTCACATGACGCCGCGACCTCTCACCCCCCCTCCACACACACCCACACCCGGAAGCGAAGCCACCGCCCCTCCCTCCCTCCCGCTCTACCGTTGTCGGGATTTTTTTTTTAAACCGACCGTCCCTTGGCGTTACTTAACCCGGGACGGACCCGGCCGCCGGAGGAAACGGCGAACCGAGGCGGGACGAAAAAACTACGGGGTTGCGGTGCGCCGCGGGGCATCTTGGGAGTTGTAGTTCTCTGCCGCCACCGCTGCGGCGCTTTACGGCAAGGCGTAACGGTGAAGGAAAACCGCGCCGCGTCCCGCCGCTTTTTTGCGACAGAGTGAGGGCGGTGAGGTGAGGAGAGCTCGGCCGGGGGGAAACCGGGGGAGGGAGAGGAGGGAAGGGGGCTGCCCCGGGGGAGGGAGAGGCCGGCCGGGGTCGGGGGGAGGGAGAGGAGCCGTGGAGGGGGTCTGCCCTGCCCTGGTGGGCGGGGGCCATCCCCGGCCTGACGGAAGGCCTTGGGAGGGCTGAGGGGGCCGGGGGCGGCCTGGGGGTATTCAGCGATCGTTCTCCATCCTCGGCAGGATCCGGCCTCAGAACAAGGCCGCAGCAGCATGCCTTGGCTCCGCCGGAGCTTTAGCCGTCTCCTGCGATGAACTTTCAAGCGAGGGTCAGGATGCTGCCGCAGCCCTGGCGTCTCTTCTCCCGGGCTGCGGAGGATACGGCACTGCAGAGGATCCGGAAGGTTCTGTGTGTGGCCGAGAAGAACGATGCTGCCCGAGGGATTGCAGATCTGCTCTCCAACAGCAGAATGCGACGGGTAGGAATACACCGCATCTCCTTACCGCTTGCTGAGAGGCATACAGGTGGTCTGGCTTAGCTGGCTGGAGAGGGTCAGCTCAGCAGGGCCAGCGTGCAGTGCAGTCCTGGTCTCGGGTGTCATCTGTGTCTTGTGTGTTAGCCCCAGCGTGCTTGGCAGAGCTTGGCACAGGCAGTTCACATCAGCACGTGCAACATCTTGCACTGTTTTTGCCTCTGGCCACGCGAGGTTACAAGAACAGCTTTCTTTTGTGGACAAACACCGCTTGCCCAAATGTATTTGGGACTCTCGGACCCCTTTTCCTTGTGACATAAGTCCTGTTAGAATTCAGATCCCCAGCTGTGCTCCCTCTGCCCAGACTGCCTTCTCTGGGCAGTGAGCTCCAGAGTGAGGGCTCCCTGTGTTGTTCCTAAGCATACACGAAAAGCTTCAGGAACTGAAACTATCTGTTGGCGTGTATTTCCCAGTGAAAAAGCACCACTTCTGCAGTGTCAGCAACTGTCAGGGGTTTACTGAAGTTCACATAATAAAGCAAAGATGGTCTGTCATTTGGAGAAGAGCGAGTTCAAAGATCTCTCCTCTCTGCTGCTTTGTTTTGTGACCTTTAACAGTTTGCATAATTACTTGGTATTTCCAAGGTAAGGAACTAGAAGGTGCTTCTAGACCAGAATTATATTTGAATGAAAGGTGTGACTGAGAACCTGAGCACTGACAGTCCCAGTCAAGGAAGGTATCGTCCTGATTCTGTAGAAAAAGCAGCAAATACCCAATCTAGAAACTTCCACGAGTCTCAGTTAGGTGGAAAGTGGTCTTGGGGACCTGGAGCTGGCACACTAATTGTCATTTGGAGCAGGACAGTTGAATGTCAGGAATATAACTGGCCAGCCCCATTAAACAAATTTGTTCTTTACTGTTGTCACTATCCATGGCGAGATAACCCTCGCATCCCCTTCAGACATGGTTTAAAATATTCTTACGGCGGAAAGCACCATTTCAGTATCTCCATAAATGATACAGGCAATTTCCACTCACGCTGCTGCAATTCCTATTAGCTACAGTACCTGCTTTTCACTTGCCCCGTGCTTCTCTGTGCTCAGCCATAACGGCGTGTATGAAGTGAGGTGGAATGCGTTTGGTTTCTGTTAGAAGCCAGAAACTCAACAACTTTCCTTTTCCTTCTAGCGAGAAGGATTTTCCAAGTTCAACAAGATCTACGAATATGACTACCAGATGTTTGGCCAGGTAGAGTTTTCTTTCATTCTACTGCTAGATTAGAGAAGTGCAAAATGCTAATCGTTAAAAGCCATTTGTCAGAAGTTACAAAACACATACCTAGTGACAGGGATGTTTTGTCCAAAGATGAAGAAAAGTCAGATGTTCTTTTCTTGGCTCAACCCCTGACCTGTTTTGTTGCTTTAAGTCTTTCAACTTTCTGGTTTTATATCAGCCAAAAATATGTTGCTATTTAGCATTGGGAGCTTCCTACAAAAACTGAGGATAAGGCCATAGATTTAGCTGTCAGAAGAACTTGTTATGTTAGCAGGAGGGAGGTGTCACTGACCGTGTAAATTGAAAACTGCATGAAGATCTTGGGGCTGTGGGTAGTTTTTAGGAAACGATGGGCACTAATTACCTTGCTCTGTCTCCTGCAGAACGTTACTATGGTGATGACATCCGTGTCGGGACACTTACTGGCTCATGATTTTAAGCTGCCGTTTCGCAAATGGTTAGTTCTTAGTACCCCCTCACAGGAAGGGGAGCTGTCATCTTCTGTTTTCAACCCTGAGCTGAGCAGGGCACTGCTAGTTTGAAGACTAGGGAGCAGGGAGGGACACTGACACTGTGTGCTTCAAGGAGCCACACAGAGCAGAGTGATGAGTACCAAATTTTATGTAGAGTAGCTAAAATATTGTTTCAAATTACTCTCCTCAGGGCACTGAAAAACCCCAAAGTCATAATACTGGTTAAAATACATTAAGGAAGACCCAAGGAATTAAACTGATTCCACCACTTGATTGATGTTTCTGTGTTCTTTCTTCAACTAGGAGTTGTCCTGGGAAGCGAGGCGCTTTCTCTAGCTTCCCTCCCCTTTGTTCTCTGTGCTTGAAATAAGTTGCTTGTTTAGAGCTGCCTTCCAGATTCGCTGTTTTCTCTGGTTGCTTTTTGGTTCTATTGCTTTCAAGTGTAACTCAGCATTTCATGGGAACTCCCAAGTTGTTTAAGATGAGGCCCAGAACTAATTCCAGTACTTGAAGAGCACTCCCTCACAATACAGCACCAGTTAGTATCTCACAACGTATGTTTTAGCTTTTGTTACGCACACTCTTATCCTCTGTTTACCAGGCATAGCTGCAACCCTCTAGCTCTTTTTGATGCTGAAATTGAGAAGTATTGCCCTGAAAATTACGTTGATATCAAGGTACGTTGTTTTTAAGGGTTTCCCTGTAACTCTGGGTTCAGAGGTTATTCTACAAATACTGTCTCAGACAGAAGGAGGACTGTACCTTTGTCGTTAGCATCTAAGTTCTAGAGTTTAGCAAATTCCTCCTGCATTTCCTGAGACTATATATATTGTTCATTTGTGACTTTGAAAGTCTCCTGCTCAATTAGTGCAGTAAAGGAACAACTACTTTACTAAAAGTAGAAATGTTTTTTCCAACAAGGTGGAATTGGTAATTGCATCTCAATTTCACCAAAAAATGGCATTTTCAGAAAAAAAATCTGATCCAAGCCATGCTTTTTAACAGAGTTAGATGTAGATAAATTACTCAATTCTTTTGAAAGCTGCCTAATCTCATGAGACACACAATTACAAAATGTTATTGCAACAATCTATCTCTATGGATACACGTTGCATTTCATGTTCAGTTAGTGAGTCATTCTAAAATTAAATGACAAAGCAAGTGACTTGGTGTGTCTCACTCTGTGTTGTTTTCTCATCTCAGAGAACCCTTGAACGAGAAGTCCAGCAGTGCCAAGCTCTGGTGATCTGGACTGACTGCGATCGAGAAGGAGAGAACATTGGCTTTGAGATAATTCACGTTTGCAAAGCTGGTGCGTAGAGCATCTTCTGCATCAATCTGAGTTCCATTAAAGTGCCGATTTAACAGGTATTGCTGCTCACAGATCTTGCAACAGGCGTATTCTCAATCTTACTGCGTCCAGGTTAAATACGTTGGCTGTAGTTCTGATAAATATGTGGCTCTGATAGACCAGAAATATATTCAGCTATTGGAAAGCTATAGATTAGGTTGACACCATACTCTTTCGAAGATAGTTGTTCATTAGTTGCTCCTTTCTGTTCACGTTTGACTCGCTCTTTGATTTTTTTTTTAATTTTTTTTTTTTTTTTTTCTGTCTGACAGTAAAGCCAAACCTCCAGGTTTTCCGAGCCCGTTTTTCAGAGATTACACTTCATGCTGTCAGAACAGCTTGTGAGAACCTCACCCAGCCAGATCAAAAAACAAGCGATGCTGTTGACGTCAGGCAGGAGCTGGACCTCAGGATAGGTATGTAAACACATGCTAGAGATAAGAGCAGGCTGCCAGGTCTGAGCTGCTGCATACACCTCCTCTAAAGGGAAGTGAACAAGAGCGTGGTAGGTAGGCAGGGGACAGCTTTGTTATCAGTGTATAGCTTATTGTCTATAAATACTTGAACTCCCTTAGACTGGTGAACAAACAAGATAGCCATCCATCAGGCTCTTCCTCACTTCTCGTCTAACCACATTGAATGCACATTGTTAAAGCCCAGCAAGGGGTGTTTAGAAATCATCTGTTACTCTATCCCCAACACAAGACAGAAATGCCATCTATAGTGTCGTAAATCTGCTTTTTAGATCAGATGCAACTAAATCACATCTCATCTTTTACTGGAAACGTGCTCTTTGAAGCAAATGTTCGGTTTATAGCTCATGCAGCACTGACAGGCTTCTGCAACTTGGTGTGTTAAAATTAGAGTAAAATTAATACTCAGAGTATTAAAAAGGACCATCTGAAGTGTTGTGATTCTCCTCCAATGTTGTCTTACTCAGTTCTGGTGTCTGGTTTTTTTTTTCAGGTGCTGCCTTCACCAGATTTCAGACACTGAGGCTCCGGAAGATCTTCCCTGATATTTTAGCAGATCAGCTGATCAGCTATGGTAGCTGCCAGTTCCCAACACTGGGGTTTGTAGTGGAACGCTTTAAAGCCATCCAGGCCTTTATTCCTGAAGCCTTCTATAAAATAAAAGGTATGCTTGGGGAAAGCGAGTCCTGGACTCCATCTTAAAGGGCTTGATGTATTTAGAAAGGAAAAACCATCAGGGCAACAAACAAACAATGCTGCAGAGGTGATTTCCTCTTCCTTTGCCATGACCACTAAGCAGAACTGAAAGGTTTCCCAATAGTGTGGCCCCACTGCCTCTGCTGTATTTCCACTGTATTACTCCTATATCACTTAGATCTGTTGTTCAACACAGTGACACATGATCATGAAGATGGCAGTGTGGTCTTCAACTGGAAGAGGAACCGGCTCTTTAATCACACAGCATGCCTGGTCCTTTACCACATGTGTATGGAGGTAGGAAAGCTTGTAAATAGTTGTATAATCCAGTATCAGCCAAATATTTCCTGCACCCGTCTTGCTCAAGACATTTAAAGAACAGTTTGTGTCAACTCTTAAAGGAGAGTTTGCGTTTTGCTTACTCTGTCTTTAGGATCCAGCAGCAACTGTTGTCGAGGTTGTGAGCAAGCCAAAGAGCAAATGGAGGCCCCTGCCCTTGGACACTGTGGTACGTCTGAACTATGCTGAAAGGACTTATCTGAAAGAAGCTTTGAACAGATATTTTACTCACTGCTATGAATTATGCACAAATACTTCTTTTTTTTCTGGCTCCTCCCAACACAGGAACTTGAGAAGTTGGCTTCCCGCAAACTGAAAATAAACGCAAAGGAAACTATGAGAATAGCAGAAAAACTGTATACTCAAGGGTAAGAAAGCAAGACATGGCTTGGTAAACTTAACTCTTTCAAAAGTAAATGGCCTTTAGTCCAAAAGGGGAAGCATCTTGGAGGACCTCTTAAAGTGCTCTTCTGTCTTTCTTCTTAAGGTTCATTAGCTACCCCCGAACTGAGACCAACATTTTCCCCAAGGAGCTGAACCTCTCTACCTTAGTACAACAGCAAACACAGGACCCAAACTGGGGAGCATTTGCACAGAGGATTTTGGATCAGGGTGGGCCAACCCCTCGGAGTGGAACCAAATCAGATCAGGCTCACCCTCCCATTCACCCCACAAAATACACTGCTAACCTGCAGGTCAGTTTAACAAAGGCAGATTACTGGATGGTTTGTATTGCTTGATAAATAAAGATAGAATTCTTAATAATACGGTCCTTAGCACAGTATCGTCACCTGAGATGTCACTAATATTTCTTGACACCTCATTTACACAGGAGGACACTGACTCTCTTTTTCTGTTTGATATTAGGGCAATGAGCAGAGACTATATGAATTTATCGTGCGCCATTTTTTGGCTTGCTGCTCTCAAGATGCCAAGGGACAGGAAACAATTGTGGAGATCGACATTGCTAATGAGCGATTCATTGCTCAGGGACTAATGATCCTGGCCCGGAATTATCTGGAAGTCTATCCTTATGAGAAGTGGAGTGATAAGGTAATACCCTTGAATAATGTACGTGGGAGAGGCTAAAGTACCTGGAGTTTAAAATAGCACTTCACTGTCAACTTCAGACCCCTCTACAGAATGTCCTTTGATAATTTCTGGCCCACTGGCTGTTTCACTCAGAGCCATCTCTGCTGAAAACCTCTGCAGCTTTATTGTGCCAGCTTTGGATAAATTCTTCCCCTTCTGACCCGCAGCAGAGACCATACAGGGCAGTAGCGTTGACTTTACTCACCGAGAGGAGCTGCAGTTGCTGTTCCGTGGTGTCTCTGGCAGCTCATTACTGGCTAATCCTGAGGACCCTGAGGCTGGATCTCCTCCAGAACAGGGTGCTGCTCTATTACTGCACTGGCCTGCTGTTAGTGTGACATTTTGTCTTCAGCGAAGGGACCAGAAGGCAGTTTCAAAGAGATTCTCCTTCCCTTCAGGTTATCCCACTGTATCAGAAAGGGTCTCGCTTTCAACCCACTACAGTGGAGATGGTGGATGGGGAAACCAGCCCTCCATTGCTCCTCACAGAAGCGGATCTCATTGCTCTCATGGAGAAACATGGCATTGGTCAGTATTGGCAGCGTGGCCTCTCGCTCTTGGGAGAGCTTTGTTCATAAGCTTCTTCTCAACTTCTCTAACATGAGTTCTGTCCCATTCTCAGAGTAGGAAATTCTCTAAATGTCACTCTAGATAAGAAATCACTTAAATGTACAGAACAAAGGGATAGTAGAGACCTGTGGGCAAAGTCCAAAGATCCTGAGGAGTCCACGGAGTGCCTCCAATATCTAGGGAGATATGCAGTTTAGGGTCCAGGGTGTGCCTGCCAGCACTTGTTGGCCTCAGCGTCAGTGGGACATGAGGGCAACCTGGGACGTGTGGGACATGAGGAGCTGCTCCTGACCATAAGTTGTCTCCTTGTCCCTTTAGCACCTTGCACTCTGCACTAGGCACAGGGGAAATCACTTCTTGGCACCCAGTTCGACTGACAACCTGTCTCCTTTCAGGGACTGATGCCACTCACGCTGAGCACATTGAGACAATCAAGACACGGATGTACGTGGGCCTTACAGCGGATCAGCGGTTCCTCCCAGGCCACCTGGGCATGGGGCTGGTTGAAGGTAAGGGCAGCGCCTGTTAGGAAGATGGCAGGTTCCTTACTTGCTCCTTCCTTTCGCTTACCATGTGGTATGTTCCTCAGGCTATGATTCCATGGGCTACGAGATGTCCAAGCCTGACCTTCGAGCTGAGCTGGAGGCTGATCTGAAACTGATCTGTGAGGGGAAGAAAGACAAATCTGCAGTGTTGCAGCAGCAGGTCCAAAAGTACAAGCAAGTCTTCATCGAAGCTGTGGCCAGAGCCAACAAGTGAGTCCTGTCTTTGCCCTCTTCTGTTCGCTTTGTTGTTCTGGGAGGTGCTGGCTTCTCACCTGGGGCACAGCCTGGAGCGGGATCCTGTTACACTGTTTCCCTGGAGCACTGCCCAGTGTGTGTAGGCATTTGCATGGGAAGGGATGACTTGCAGCCTGGCACACCATCATGAGTTAGTGCCAACTAACTGCTCATCTTAGTTTAAACCCTTAAGATTAAATTCAGAGCTGGCTGAAGGAGATGGCAATGTGCACTGACCTTTTTTGTGTTGTACCCACACCTAGCCTGTTCCAGAGTGGTGGTGCTGAACCAACATACTTGTGGAGAAGCTCAGAGGGGCTGCATGGAGGGCAGCAGGTGCTAATTCAATGCAGTGCTCTTTGCAGAGGAGACACAAAGGATGCTCTGCTTGTTTCTTTATAGATTGGATGAGGCCCTGGCTCAGTATTTTGGAGAAGCCACAGAAGTTGCAGAGCAAGAGGAGGTCTACCCAGCAATGCCCGTTTCCGTTCGGAAGTGTCCACACTGCAACAATGACATGGTCTTGAAGACCAAGAAGAATGGCGGGTTGGTGATCTTCCCTGTTGTACAAAGTAGCCTTCTGTGTTGGTTTGTGTTTTTTCTAGACATTGTTTGTTTACCTCCCCTCTGCAGCAAGCATGAGAACTTGGGCTGCAGCTAGCTAACTCCACCAGCTACGTAAGCTGTGTGGACTCAGCTGAACCTCTCTCAAGTATGTACTTGCCCTTAAAAATTGTTTTGACAATTTCTGACAGCTGAGAAGATGGGAGAACAGATCAGTGACTGCCTTGACTTTGCCTTTTCCTCATCTGGTGCCTTTGTCCCACGGCAGGTTCTATCTCAGCTGCATGGGCTATCCAGCTTGTAAAACTGCAGTCTGGTTTCCTGATTTCGTGCTGGACGTGACCAGGGATGAGAGCGTCTGTGCTGTGTGTAAACCGCATCCAGTTCACAGGTAGGTCGTACCAGTTATCCCTTGGGGAAATGCAACCCCTCAGACATTATGTGTTAACCGTCAGGGCCAGAGACTTCCACGGGCTAGGCTGGGCAACCATTTTCCATTCCAGTCTTGGAAAGCTGGAGCAGCACTCTCGTGGCTTGGACATAGAAAGAAGAGGGGTTGGGGAAACTGGTGTAAGCATAGCAGAATTTAAAAAAGAAAAAAAAAAAAAAAGAAAAAATCCAGTCCAAATTGAAGGGAGACTTTCATTCTTCCTTTCCTTTTAGACTGAAGTTTAAATTCAAGAGAGGCAGCATTCCACCCGTGATGCCCCTGGAGTTTGTTGGTTGCATTGGAGGCTGTGATGACATGCTAAAAGAGCTCTTGGACCTGAAGTATTTACACAGGTCATCCCAGCCCGCATCATCAGCCAGCCAGCAAGCTAATCACTCACAGGTCAACAACTCCTTTAACAGAGCTAGTGGTGAAAACAGGCATGTGAAGGGGACCACAAACCTGGCATCAGGACATCTACTCTCCTTGAGCTCAGCGAGAACAGCCAGGCCTGCTCCTTCAGCTGCTCCAGATGACAGGAACAATGCAGTGGTGTGCAACTGTGGGAACGAAGCCCTGCTGCTAACTGTGCGCAAAGAAGGGCCCAATCGAGGCAGGCAGTTTTACAAATGCAGCACCGGTACCTGCAATTTTTTTCTCTGGGCTGATCAGCAGTCAGAGGACAGAAGCAACACAGCTCCGCGAGGCTCTGCGCTGCCCCAGCCCTTTGCAGGAAGGGACCCAGCAGGATTTCAGTGCCCAGGAGGAGGGAGAGGTCCAGAGCTCTTTGGAAACAACAGCTCCAATTCAGGAGACAGCACAGTCTGCAAGTGCGACCAGCCAGCCGTCACACGTACCGTACAAAAGGACGGGCCCAACAAAGGGCGGCAGTTCCACACCTGCTCTAAACCCCGAGAGCAGCAGTGTGGCTTCTTCCAGTGGGCAGATGAAAACATGGCACCAGGTAAGGCTGGGCTTGGGGCAAGACGCAAGGGTTGGAGGCTGTTGAAGCTAAACCGAACGCACTTCTCACACGTGCGTAATGCTACCACAGCATGACAGCTCTTGTAGCAACTCATACATTTAACAGAGTTCAGGTTTGTCTTTAGAACATCTGTCAGCAGCATTATAGCACTTCAAATGTTGCTTGTAACAGCTGAGTCTGGCTTACCTTTCCAAGTGCTAGCAGGATATGTCCTCGTAGCACACATCTGCTGACCTCCGAGCAGGATGCTTTGCTTCTACGTGCAGTAAGCTTGAGCATCTCTCTGTCTGTGACTCGTTAGATAAAGCCCAGCACTCTTTCCAACAGTCTGTTTGGGAATTTTTCTTCCCAAATTACGGTGCTCAGCTTTGTGAGAGCTGTTACTGACTTGGTATAGAGTTGAAGTGATGGCACCGCTTTTGGAGATCTTAAACCCCATTCTGTCATACCGGGGAAACTGCGCTACTCCCTCTGCCCTAGTTTAGAAATGCAGTGAAAGACCAAGTCTTTCTGAAGCTTTGATCGGAGCTGAGAAACTGAGTGTGGCTGCTGTGGAAAGATGCTGAAAACAAGTACCCATAAAAAAAAAACAACAAACCAACAAAAAACCCCCCACAGAATAAGGATGCAAAAGAAAGAGCACTGAGACAAAGGGACAGTAAGCAAAGTACAGAGGTGGAGATGTGGTCTGAGAGAGATCTTCAACACTGGCCTCCTCTTTAGACATTTGGGCCTAAAGGGGTAGAATCAAGTTTTCAAAACTACTTGAAAAGCAAGTTTTCCTCTGGCATGTTTTGTTGTTTCCACTTCAGCTGTAGACCAGAGCATGCAACCAGGCAGAGCAGTTTCCCCTGTTCTGTTCCCACATTTCTCTAATGCTGCAAGACAAATGGATAACATTTAACAGTTTAGACAAATCCGAACCAAGTGCAGATTCAGGAATAATCCGAGTGGCTGGGGTAGTGAAATCCTTGACGCGCCGTTTTCAACTTGTCTTCTGTTCTTCACCTACTTACATTTTCAAAGGTACTTAAATGCAAGTTGTTTCTCTCTAGGGCCTTCTGGAGATGTCTCTTTGAACCACTTTGGCAGCAATGAATACTCAAGAGGGTTGGGAAGTAAAGCCAAGAGACCAAGCAGTCTCTCCTCGGGAGCAACTGCCAAGAAACCACGGACCTGTAGCATTTGCCACCAGCCTGGCCACACTAGGAAAACCTGCCCTCAAAACCACTGAGCCCGGATGGACATCTCTTGAGAGCCTGAAAGGTCCAGGGTTGTGAGCTGCTACAGGAGCAACTACGGCTGAAAGGAACTGGAATATAGAAACAAGTCTGTTAAGTGCTTTCTGGAAGGGCTGGTTGCAGGCTGCTCCTGCCGAGGGATACCATCCTCACGCATGCATTACATACCTGGGCAGCAAGGGCTCAACCAGCTTTGAAAGGTGGCCTCTCTACTGGTGTCAGCCTTTGTTTTCAGCTGCTCTTCTGCTGAGCAGTTTGGGATAGTCTAAACATTTCAAGGAAGCATTGGGAAACTGAATCTGCAGAGAAAATGGCACTGGATCTAGTCCACCTGTAGTTTCTGCCATGGCAGTGGTTGTACGCAGCCTTTCTACACAAGAGCGAGCTGGACTGTAGCCACTAAAACAGACACCAGGGCTGCTTAGCTCTTCTCAGTCCCTGGCTTTCCACAGTGTGGAATTAAATTAAGTTCCCTTCTATGTTGTTACCTGAACAACATTCCCCCTCTCTTTTTTTGTGTCACAGCACCACACCCCTTACCTTGGTTGTCCCTGCCAGTGAAGGAGGGCCAGGTGCAGAGAAGCTGGATCTAGTGCTTGCCCTGAAAGGGAAGCTCAGCTGCAGTGCTCAGGAAAAGCCTTCATTTTAGATGGTTCCTGAATTTGAAACCGAGTTCTTCCTCAAACCTTGAGACATGCCTCTGTGATGCTGCTAGCTAATGGAAGTTATTATTGTAAAACTAATAAGTTTCTTATTAAAAGATTATTTAATTTTTAAATTTGATAGTGACATCTTAATTCTGCCCTATTATTTCTTCCTACTTAGTCAAGCTATTACCGTAAAAGCATCCACCCAAATCTTGCTCTTTCCACTTACTCATCGGAACAATAGAGAAGCTTTCTTGGCAGAAACTCCCCACAGTTATTTAGAAGTGAGCTGCAGAGGGGCAGGGCAAGTGGGTTTATCTCACCAGCTGTAGTATTGCTGCCCAGGGACAGACAGACAGCTGGCTGAACTGAAGGGAGGTTCTGCTTTCCTGCACTTAGTTAAATCAAACTTCTGGGAAGCCAGGCTACCTCATCCCTCTCTGTTGGGGCTTCCTCTGTACATCAAAGAAAGTAGAGCCACAAGATTCCTGTGTCCTCTTCTGCTAGAGGACAGCATTCAGTTTTTCCCCAGGGCCTCTGATGCTGCTGAGGACCCTACTCCTGGACGCAGAGCAGTTCCCCGAGGTCAGTACTGAGGTGACATGCAGCACACGGAGCAGCCAGCATGGGCAGGAGGCTGAAGCATTTTCTGTAGAGGGTAGCTTGAAGCAGAGGAGACCACAGCAGCACAGGTTCGCTTTAAGGTCTGCATGAGAGAGGAGAGAGCCTTTAACTCTGCAGCAGTCCACCACTGTTGGGACTAAATCTATGGATTAAAGGCAGGAGAACTCAGGTTGCATTTCCCTGTACCCCTCGCTCCCACAATTAACAGCCGTGGCCTAAAAATACAGACCTGCCAGATAAAATAACAGGATTACGAGGCTTTGTAATGCAATCACTGAGCCAGCGAAAGCCCAGCAGAAGCCCAGCTTCTGAATGGCAACAGCAGCAGAAAGCGTTTATGTAGCATACAGGCAAAAGGTTAAGCGTTGCCAGTGGCATCGGCCATTACCAGCTTTCCTAGTCTAACCCTGGTCAGAGTTCAGGCAGCTGAGCAGTTAGAGCCACTGGGTAAATGGCACGAGCTCAGTGTCCGGATGGCTCCTGTACTGCAGCCAGGTGCTCTGCAGGCGTAGAGCTTTGGAAAAGGAGAAAGGCCTTGCAGGATGGGGTCTGACCACCACCAAGTTCTCCACACAGGGAAGGATGCCCTGGGCAGTGCTGGGTGGTTCTCGGGCATGCCACCGCAGCTGGAAGATTGCTTCAGCCCTTATCATGGGAAAGGAGACAAAACGGAGCTGACACAAGAGAACCAGTACACACAGGGAAGGTTTATTCTCATTGCTAACACCTGGGAAGTGGTTTAGAGGAATAAACTGAGTAATCTTCAGACTGGGAGGAAAAGCAGGTTTTTTTCTTCCCATAAACAAGATGATCACTGTAAAGAAAACTAAACCACAACAGCTGCTCACATTGAAGTCCACAGGATTTCTCCATCTCCACCAGTGTGCAAAACCAGCTCTTCCCATTAAACATAAGAATATATTCTTTACCCTGGGACTACATCCAGAAACAAAGCCTACTAGCAGCCACTCAAAGGAAAAAAAAAAAAAACAAAATACCCAAACAAAACATACCTTCTTAATAAAAAGCATAAACCACTTCAGTTCTTGCAAGCACTTTGCTCAGAGCATCATTCCTGTCCTGCCCCATACCATGGGGCTCCAGGGGAACAAGACCTCAAGACAGCAACAATACACATGTGAAAAGGTCACTGGACAAACTGGAAGGCAACGCCGTGGTTCATTGCAGAGCAGCGAGTACCCGCAGACGGAGGCTGGCAGCAACCCACCCACCGTGGAGGGGACGCACAGCCCTGCTGCAGCCTCCACCAAGGGACCGATACCAGGAACCTCTCAGGAGTCAGCAGCTCTCTTCCTGCCACTGCCTTTTTTGGGACATCTTCCAGCAAAACGCTGCATGGGACAAGGGCCACGAAGCCCCAGCACCGTGCTGGAAGCACACCGCTTCCTCAGGGCAGAGCCAATACTGGCAGAATGAAGAGGTAGGGCTGAGCTTGCCCCTTTTGGCAACTGAAAGGATTTCCAAAGAATAAACCTGCAGCCCCTTTTGCTATGGCTGTATCTTCAAGCGCCCAGACAACCACCCAGGTCATCACTGGGACCTTATTTCAGATTGGCAATATCCTACAGACGGATGAGGCTCCCACCCTGTCCCAAAAGCCAGCTTGAGGGCATGACACAGTAAGACCAAGTTGGGTGCTGGTGAAAGGACCCACCCAGCACCCAGGACGCAGCAGCAGCAAGGAACTGCTCCCTTCCAGCTCCAGCTGGTCTCAGAGCATGAGGGGAGCCTGACAGTTGTGACAGCAGGCTGGGACAGGCAGAGGACACTGGGAACCAGAGACCAAACGTGCTTCACATCGGCTCCCAACACCCAGGGGACGGGACTCACCTGTAGGTACTTGAGGTGTGGGCTGCACTTGCCCTGGGTTCAGCAGAGCCTCCCAGCCAAAGGCTCCTTATGCCAACACCCACCTCTGCTCAGGCACGTTTTATTCAGACAGGAAATACTTTTTTTTTTCTCATAAAGTGCAAGAACTTCGCCTCTTACTGACTAGTCAACTAGAAGCATCCCAACCTTCACAGCGGGGAGCAGCAGATGGGCGAGGAACACCCTAAGTTCGGGAGCTCCCGACACACCAGTCATTTCTCCTTCAGCAGGAGCTCCGGCTCAGATACCGCCCTGTAGAGCATGAAGCCCATTTCATCAATTTCCTCTTCCAACAGCTCACAAAAGAGGTTGATTTTGTGGTTGAAATAGGAAGGCAGGACCCCTTTTTCCAGGTAGCCTACCAGCTCCTCAAGCACCTGCTGGAACCTGTCAGCAAGGCTTTCTTCTGCCCAGTCCGAACTGGTGGCACTGAGATGAAGGACGACATGGGTCAAGGGGCTGCCGCTCAGTTTGTGCAGGGTGGGATGGCTCTTGCAGATGCCGTTCAGGATGCGGAGGCAGCGCTGCCGAGCCCCGGCGTCACCGGCATCCAGCTCCTTCAGCTTTGAAACCTCTGCCCTGTAAAAGCTCTCAAGCCAGAGGTTTTCCACCAGTCCTTCAGGAGGAGCAGCCAGAAGAACCTTGTCCTCCATTTCCACCACCGGGAAGAGGGCGATGCTCAGCTCGACCTGGTCGTGTTTGACTTCCAGTTTCAGCTCCTGGGAAGCCACGACCGGGTGGATGACGGTCCCCAGCAGGCTGCCTATGGCAGGCCAGTTGATGGAGGCCACCAGCATCTTGTGAAGGGTCTCATTGAGCGCGTTGGAGGAGAGGTACCGGCCCACGATGAACCTGTCCCAGGGGCTACGCCCACGAGGGAAATACTCCAGATCAGTCCTCTTGATCATCCAGTACTGGGGGTTCCTCACCACGGTGTCCTCTCCTGGGATGAGGCTCCAGAGCGCAGCGTCAAGGACCACCGGCAGCATGAGGTGGACGTGGTCAGCTGCCAGAGCTCCGAGGCCATCGAGCAGGGGACCGCTGAGGAAGAGGCTGCCGAAGGGCAGCTCCGGGCACTTGATTTGCAGGAAGTTCTGCAGTTGGGCGCAGATGCTCCTGGCCAGCTGCGGGGCGAGGGATGCTTGCGTCTCGGGCACGGCCAGCCGGCTGCTGTAGTGGGAGAGGAGCTTCTCCTGCAGCGTGAGGCAGCGTGGAGGGCTGAATTCAACCTGAGGAGTCTCCGGAGGGGCAGAGCAGACCCTGGGCTCTGTGAGAAGGAGATGGGGCAGAGGGAACGGAGAAGTCACAGCTCTGAGCAGATCATCTACAACCAACAGCAGCAGCTTCTCCTGCCGCAGCCGAGGGAGAGGCGCAAGCCGGGTGCCCAGCTCTCAGCCCACCTCTCTGGACACAAGGCTGACCTTGCCAAGAGGGCCACCACCGAGTCCTCTGATGTTAACAGCGCTTTGCAGCTAAGGCAGAGCCCAAACTAACCTCAAAACCCCACTGTGCCCAGCCTCACCCCCCCAGCTAGAGATGGGTAAACCAGGCTAAGCACCAGCAGCCGGGCAAGGGACTCACTACCAAGGTCCCTATGAGTCTCAGCCCCACTGAGACTGCTCAGGCAGATCCAGCCTGCTCCGACATCTGTCTGATCACTCAAGTCCTGCAAACAATCCTGCTCCGGGTCTGGTATCTCAGGACCTGTCCTGCACCGAGCTGGGCTGCTTTCCCACTTGGAAAAACACTGTCTTTGTAGGCAGCCAGACAAGGCAGCCTTTGTCTGCGGCAATTCCCGAGCGCACCTTCCTCTAGGCAGAGCTGACCCAGAAAACGAGCACAGCAAGACTTCGCTCCAGAGGAAACAAAGCCCCGACAGCCTCCACCACGCCGCGGTGGCCAAGACGCCCAGGACGTTATCAGAGGTGCTGTTACTGCAGTCATTGCCTAAAAAGGGACCGCGGCTTGGGAGCCTCCCAGGAGGGCAGGCTCAATCGGGTCAGCTTTCCAGTCACCAAGCTAAAAATAACGCAATGCTTCCAGGCTGTGGGGAGCAGCAGCACAGATGGCCCCAGAGCACATCAAGGTGAACTTCCCAACCGCGGCAGGAGCCGGCATGCAACCACGAGCCTCACCTGGCGCCGGCGGCCGAGCTGGAGAGAGCAGAGGCTCGCTGAGGTCTTCCCTTCTCTGCTTCTTGGGGAGTTTTGGCGTTGCCTTGATCAAGGCCAAGTCCTGCCAGCTCTCCTCCAGGGTCTTCTGCTCAGCTTTGGGATCGCCTTCGTCACGAGGGCTGGTGGCTCGGTCTATCAGCTGGAGGGAAGCAAAAGCCACATAGATGAGTTATTATCTTGGTACCATTTCCCCACGGTCACACCCTGAGCTACAGGGGACAACAGCCCCTCTGGTACACGTGTGGGGAGACAGCCCCAGGCAGGGCTTCTGCTAGCAAAAATAGACAGTTTAGGGGGCCGCAAAGGTGCACATTTTCTTCCTGCAGATTTTAAGTGGAAAACAGTCAGGTGTCCAAAGATGAATTAAGCCCAAAGTGCCTTTCTGGATGGGATACTGTATCCCGAATGAGTGCTGTTCCAGACAAATGGGGCATGGGGCTGCGTGTGCCCCCACGGCGTGGAAGTGGGCAGCTCCACACCCACGGCACTGCCACTGTCACCGGCGGCATTTCTACCCGACTCGAGGGACCTGCTCCGCAGCTCGGGAACGGCCAGCAAGGTCTGTGGCACATCTTCTCCCACCGCTGGGGACCAAAATGGTTTTCCTCCACGGTCCGTCAGGTTGTTCCCATCCTCCGAACCCTGACGGCGGTCACGCCAGCCTTACCCGCTTGACAGCCAACGTGGCGATGGCGAGCACGGCCGCGCCGCTGACACCCAGCACCAGCCTGGCGTTGGCCAACAGCAGGTCGAGGACGCTGCCCAGCCCGCTGTCCTCCTGCCGCTTGCCCCGCTGGCTAGTGAATTCGGCCATGGTCACCCTGCGGAGGGGGAGAGGAGCAGCGGGGTGTCACCTTGGACGGAGGACCTGCCTCCCCGGGGGATGCAGAGCCCCCAGGGTGGGAGATTTTTTTTTCTTTTGATTTTTAAAGAACGGGGATTTTCTGCGGCGCCCACCCCACCGCCCTCCCTCCACCTCCGGGGCAAAGGCTCCCGCCGCCACCGGGACACCTGGGTACGGCAGAGGAGCAAGGGTCACCCCAAAGAAATATCACCCGCTCCTCGCCCGGCCCCTGCCGCAACCGGGAACCGGCGAGCGTTCGGGGGGGGCGGGGGGGGGCAGTACTGCGACCCGTGCCCGCGGGGAGGGAACGGGACGGAGACACCCCCCCACCCGGCTCCGCGCTGCCGAGGGGAAGCGGCCGGGCTGCGGGCACAGCCCGGGGCCGCCTCCAAGCCCA
>NW_010972731.1:7399921-7411338 GCF_000737465.1 Haliaeetus leucocephalus | reverse complement strand
CCGGTCCCGGTCCCCTGGGGCTGGGTGGTGTCGTCCCGCTCCTGGCCCCACGCCGGGGGTGCTCGTCTAGGGGCAGACCTGGCCCCTGACCCCGTAGGCACTCTAGGGCCTGGCGATCCCTGACCCCCCAGCCCCTACATCTGGGCAACCTCTGCCCCCCCCAACCCCTGGGGCCCCAGAGGGCCAGGTGATGTTGGCCCCCCAGCTCCCAATGCCATAGGACTGGGCGATCCCAGCCCCCCAGCTCCCAGTCCCATAGGACTGGGTGATCCCAGCCCCACAGTTCCCAATCCCGTAGGACTGGGCGATCCCAGCCCCCCAGCTCCCGATCCCATAGGACTGGGTGATCCCAGGCCTCTCCCCAACCTCGCAGGGCTGGTCAGACTGAGGTCCTCAGATCCTCATCCCATGGAGCAGGTGGTTTTCTCACCATCCTCCTCTTCCTCTCAGGGCGGCTACTTCCCGGAGCATGTAAAGGCGATGACCAGCCTGCGCTGGCTGAAGCTGAACCGCACGGGGCTCTGCTACCTGCCTGAGGAGCTCGCCGCCCTCCAGAAGCTGGTAAACCGCACGTTTTGGGCAGGGGATGGGGCTCGACGGCTCCCACTGGGGCCACAGGGTCAGAGAGGGCCCTGCACCGTGGTGCTGAGAGCCTGGTGCCTGCCAGCCTCATGGCTCATCAGCAGATGCTCTGGTGTCTAATAATAGGGCTGAGCTACGACGTGTGGTTGAAATTGGATGCAGGAGCTGTTAGGAGTGGGGTTGAGACAGAGTTGTACTTGGTTTCACCTTGTTTTCCTAGAAAACCAGACTAAAAACCTCACTTAGATCCTCTGCCCTTTAATAGAAGGGAAGGGTGAAGGTTTAGTGTGGGGAGCATTAAGGTTTGGAGGCTTTTTTTTCCCTCTTCCTTTGCTAAAAGATATAAAGAGCAGTAGCTGGCAGCTGCCTGGCTTTGTTTTTTGGGCAGCTTGAGTTTTGTACACCACCAGGCCCTTGGCAGAATCCGTGGCTAAGCTTTGCTTTGGCCGTGTCCTGCAGCATGTTATGGACATCGTTACATCGGTGTCAGCCAAACACAACGCTTTAAATGCTGCCAAAAGTCCTCGACACCGTGCCGGGTGTGCCCTGCTCAGCGGCAGCAAGTGGGGAGGCCCTCCATGCTGCTCGGAGCTGCACTCCTGCCAGTCCTGACAGATGCTCGGGGGCCACGGCTAGACTTAAAACCTGGCATCTTGCCCACAGTCTGCCAATTCCTCATTTTCCTGAGCAGGTAACAGCTGGGCTGGTGATGCCCAGAGGAAAACAAAATTTCCCCTGGGCCCTCTTCCAGCCTTGCCAGTCCCCACATGTCTGCCCGTTTCCAGATCACCCAGTGAGAAGCATTTCCAAGAACTGGGGTCTCTTTGCTCGAGGACTCTGTGGGACGGCCACAAGGCAGCTCGGTAGCAGCCCAGAGCACCCCAAACCCTGCAGCAGGGCTGGGATGTCTCAGCCAGATCTGCCCCAAGAAATGAGGGGTCCAGAGGCAGCGTGGGCCTGCTGGGGCCAGCCAACCAGTTTGAGACTGGGAGCATCCCAGCAGCCTCATGTGGGTTGGAGCTGAGCTCACCCCATGCCTCTGTGAGACCCCAGCTCTCCCGGGATTGAGGAGCCCCCCCATCAATGCAGGGGCCCAACAGCTGCCCCGGCTTCTCTCTCTGCTCACTGGGGCTTGTCTCGGTTTTCCCTGCAGGAACACCTCTCCGTGAGTCACAACAGCCTCACTACACTCCACGGCGAGCTCTCTGGCCTGCCCTGCCTCCGGGTAAGTGTCTGCCCATCATGCGTCCCACCTGCATCAGGGCTGGTGTCCTCAGGCACCTCTTGGCCAGCCTCTGGCTCTGGGGGCACACGAGGATCGTCCCTGGCCACCCCAGGGGGCTCAGCAGATGCAGAGCCGGTGGGTGGCTGCAGTCGTGCCTCTCTCTCCCCTTTCAAGGCTATCGTGGCTCGTGCAAACAGCCTGAAGAACTCGGGAGTCCCTGATGATATCTTCCAGTTGGACGACCTCTCGGTGCTGGTAGGTGCAGAGTTTCCTCAGCTGATGCGAGAGCCAGCTCCCAGGTCCTGCTCCTGCACCTTGGTGGCTCCTTGTGCTCCTTGGGGAGCATGGTGGGGCTGAGGAGCATCCAGGGAAAGGTGCAGGGAGTAAATCAGGGCTCAGCACTTCCTGGCTCCCTTTGACTTTCAGGTGCCCAGGCCATTACTAGCTTCCCTGCAGCAAGAGCTCCTGTGCCCTTTCAGTACCAGTCCTGACCCTGCGCCTGAGTGCCGGGGAAGCTGTCTGCGGACAGGATAACCCTATGGCAATGCCTCCTTTAAAGGCTGATGCCACGGCTGGGTTCCTTGCGTGCTTGTCCAGCTTCTGCTGCCGGGCACCGATCCGCAGGGCTGTAGGCAGGCCATGCCCCTGAAGATGCCCCTCGGTCCTCAGGTTTGGGTGGTGGTTGCTGGATGCAGGGCAGAGAGTGATGTCTGCTTTGTTCTTCCATTTGCCCCAGGACCTGAGCTACAACCAGCTCACGGAGTGTCCCCGGGAACTGGAGAATGCCAAGAACATGCTGGTCCTTAACCTCGGCCACAACAGGTGGGTCCAGGCCAGGGCAGCCGTCTCCCTCTAGCCATGGCCACCTCCATCCGTCACCCCCCTTCTCTCCGGGTCCTGCTCTGTGCCCCTCTTTGAGGGAGACCCGGGGCTGGTGCAGGTGCCAGGCAGCCCTGAAGATCCCCGTATCCCCGCAGCATCGAGACCATCCCCAACCAGCTCTTCATCAACCTGACGGACCTGCTCTACCTTGACCTGAGCAACAACAAGCTGGAGAGCCTCCCACCACAGATGAGACGCCTGGTCCACCTCCAAACTCTCATCCTCAACAACAACCCCCTCCTGCACGCACAGCTCCGGTAAGGTGCCATTTTCCAGGCTGGATCCCACAATGCCGGGGCTAGGCCGGGTGCTTGCTCCGGCCCTAACGCTCTCTCTGCCCCATGGTTCTCCGTGGTCCACAGGCAGCTCCCAGCGATGACGGCCCTGCAGACCCTCCACCTCAGGAACACCCAGCGCTCACAGAACAATCTGCCCACCAGCCTCGAGGGCCTGGTGAACCTGGCAGGTAGGGCTGGGAAGCCAAGCCCCACGGTGCACGGGGCTCTCTCGGCCCTGGTGTGGGTTTGGCCGGCAGCTTCACCCCGTTATCTTCCCACAGATGTGGACCTGTCCTGCAATGACCTCAGTCGCGTCCCCGAGTGCCTCTACACCTTGGGCAGCCTGCGGCGTCTCAACCTCAGCAGCAACCAGATCACAGAGCTGTCCCTCTGCATCGACCAGTGGACCCAGCTGGAGACCCTCAACCTGTCCCGCAACCAGCTCACCTCCTTGCCTGTATGTCCCTGCCTGTACATGGCGTTCCTGTCTGTGCCTCCATGCCACTGGGTTCTCCCTTACCCTGCCATCTCCTCCTTCCCCAGTCAGCCATCTGCAAGCTGACCAAGCTGAAGAAGATGTACCTGAACTCCAACAAGCTTGACTTTGATGGGATCCCCTCAGGCATCGGCAAGCTCGCTAACCTTGAGGAGTTCATGGCGGCCAACAACAACCTGGAGCTCATCCCCGAGAGCCTCTGCAGGTAGAGGACAGCCCCCAGCCGGATCTGCTCTGTCCCTGAGAGAGGACATGGAGGCTCTGTGGTGATACGGGGTCTCTGAGTGTCCCTGAAGGAGATGTCCCTGGCCTGGCCCTTTACCAGCATCTCTGTGTCCCACAGGTGCTCCAAGCTGAGGAAACTGGTGCTGAACAAGAACCGCCTGGTGACACTGCCAGAGGCCATCCACTTCCTGACAGACATGGAGGTGAGAGCCCCACACCCCCTCTGCCTCGGGGGGGTCCACCACAGCCCCAGCGAGTCCCTGGGATCCCAGGGCTACAGAGTGGGATGGAGTGAGGTGAGGACAGGGGGTCTTGGGGCCAATACATGCACTCTGGCAAATGGTTCAGCCCAGGCAGGTGGCAGATTCAGGGCTCCCTCCACGTCCCCTCACCTCACCGAAGCCCAGGGTGCTCCGGAGGTCTCCCATCCCACCCCACATCCTCAGCGTCCCCGTGAGTCCATGCTTCAGAGCAGTGAGGTCTTCCATCCTCTCCTTGGCAGATCCTGGATGTGCGCGAGAACCCCAACCTGGTGATGCCCCCGAAGCCGGTGGATCGGACGTCGGAGTGGTACAACATCGACTTCTCCCTGCAGAACCAGCTCCGTCTGGCTGGAGCCTCCCCGGCCACCGTCGCGGCCGCCGCGGCAGGCAAGCGTGCAGGGACATGGGGGATGATAGCCTCTGCCTCGGGCAGCACCCTGGGAGAGGCTGGAAAACAAGCCGTGCCCCACAGCATGCCCCACGCAAGGCATGGGTGTCCTGGCTGCCTCTCACCTTGTCCCCCTGTCCCCAGGGAGCGGCACCAAGGACCCGCTGGCCCGCAAGATGCGGCTTCGGCGGCGCAAGGACTCTGCCCAGGATGACCAGGCCAAGCAGGTGCTGAAGGGCATGTCGGACGTGGCCCAAGAGAAGAACAAGAAGATAGAGGTAGGGTCTGTGGTGGGAGAGGGGCCCCCGAGTGGCACCGCGTGTCCCTGGCCCACCCCGGGTGCTGGCAGGGACCCAATTGCCGCCAGCTTGGTGACATGTCCCCGTCCCCACAGGAGAGCGGGGAGGCGAAAGCGCCAGACCTGAAGACACGCCGCTGGGACCAGGGCCTGGAGAAGCCGCAGCTGGACTACTCGGAGTTCTTCAGTGAGGACGTGGGGCAGCTGCCCGGCCTCTGTGTCTGGCAGATTGAGAACTTCGTGCCTACGCTGGTGGATGAGGCTTTCCATGGCAAGTTCTATGAGGCCGACTGCTACATCGTGCTCAAGGTACCCAGGGAGGACCAAGGGTCCCCCATGTCCCCAACCTGGGGCCGCGGCCATCCCATCTCACAGCCCATCCCTCCTCAGACCTTCCTGGATGAGAACGGCTCCCTGAACTGGGAGATCTACTACTGGATCGGACAGGAGGCCACGCTGGACAAGAAGGCCTGCTCCGCCATCCACGCCGTCAACCTCCGCAACTACCTGGGAGCCGAGTGCCGCAGCATCCGTGAGGAGATGGGGGACGAGAGTGATGAGTTCCTCCAGGTGAGGCTGGCTCCCAGCCCCCCCATACCCCCCAGCCCTGCCTTTCCCACCCTCACCCCCTCCCTGCCCCCAGGTCTTTGACAACGACATCTCCTACATCGAGGGTGGCACGGCCAGCGGCTTCTTCACCGTTGAGGACACGCAATATGTCACCAGGTACCGTTGGGGCCAGGGGCTGGGGGGGATGCCTGCGGCAGGTCGTGCCCCATGTCCCACCGTGGTTGTCTCTCCCGCAGGCTGTACCGTGTCTATGGGAAGAAGAACGTCAAGCTGGAGCCGGTAGCACTGAAAGGGACATCGCTGGATCCCCGGTGAGGAGGGGGGACACAGGGTCCCTGCGGAGGGACAGAGTGCTGGCAAGGTCCACCCAAGGCATCATAGCTGCAGCTCTGGGGTGAAAATCAGCCGTGCCAGCACCTTTCTACAAGGATGTGGGTCCAAACCCCACTTGGCAGCCCCAGCAGCTGCAGTGTCCTGCTCCGCAAGGGCTCCCGGGGTGGGGGGGACACTCGGTGCACCCCGCTTTCTCCTGACTGTCCTCTCACCTCTGTATCCACCAGGTTTGTTTTCCTCCTGGACCATGGCCTCAACCTCTTCGTGTGGCGTGGGAGCCAGGCCACGCTGAGCAGCACTACCAAGGCCAGGTAGGGCTGGTCGGGGGGCTGGGGGTGCAGGGAGCCCACCTGCCATCTCACCTGCTCCTGCCACAGGCTCTTCGCTGAGAAGATCAACAAGAACGAGCGGAAGGGCAAAGCGGAGATCACACTCCTCACCCAGGGCCAGGAGACCCCCGACTTCTGGGAGGTTCTTGGGGGTCAGCCCGAGGAGATCCGGCCCTGCGTCCCCGATGACTTCCAGCCCCACAAGCCCAAGCTGTACAAGGTGGGGAGCCATCGTCCGCAGGGCCGTCAGCGCTGCTGGGGACCTGCAGACCCCCTCACCCATGTCTCCATCCCCTCTGCAGGTTGGCCTAGGGCTGGGCTACCTGGAGCTGCCCCAGATCAACTACAAGCTCTCGGTGGAACACAAGAAGAGGCTGAAGGCTGATCTGATGCCAGAGATGCGCCTGGTTGGTAGGATGGGGCGGGAGGTTCTCCCAGTCTGACCAGTGAGACTGGTTTCATGCCCCTTCTGCCTCCAGCTGTGCCCTGGGAGAGGCAACGTTCGGCCCACGGGGCCCGGGTGGAGGATGCTCTGCTCTTCCCAGCTGTCTTTTGGGAGCAGGCAGGGCGTTTTCCAGCCGGGAAAGCCCGCTGGTGCCTGACCCCCTTTTCCCTGCGGTACCTTCAGCTGCAGAGCCTGCTGGACACCAAAAGTGTGTACATCCTGGACTGCTGGTCCGACGTCTTCATCTGGATTGGGAGGAAGTCGCCGCGGCTGGTGCGGGCGGCAGCGCTGAAGCTGAGCCAGGAGCTGTGCGGCATGCTGCACCGGCCCAAGCATGCCATGGTCTCCAGGAACCTGGAGGGCACCGAGTGCCAGGTAGGGCAGCCCACGTGCCTGCGAACGGGCACAGACCCTCAGGCAGCAGTACTCAGGAGGAAGATGGGGGCACAGACCCCTCGGATGGAGTGCTGGGTGCCAGAGAGGGTGCTGTGGCCCAGGATGAGTTACCTGCCCCCCAATTTAGGTGTTCAAGTCTAAGTTCAAGAACTGGGATGATGTCCTGCGTGTAGATTACACCCGCAATGCCGAGACGGTGCTGCAGGAGGGCGGCCTCGCCGGCAAGGTCCGTAAGGATGCTGAGAAGAAGGACCAGATGAAGGCCGACCTCACGGCGCTCTTCCTACCCCGCCAGCCCCCCATGCCCCTGAGCGAGGTAGGACTGGGGACCATCCTGTGCGTCCCCGTGTGTTGTTGGGTCGGGTGCTGATGGAGGGGCTGGGTGGCCACTGGCTGACAGAGCACATGGGGCTGCAGGCGGAGCAGCTGATGGAGGAGTGGAACGAGGACCTGGACGGCATGGAGGGCTTCGTGCTGGAGGGCAAGAAATTCGCTCGCCTGCCCGAGGAGGAGTTTGGTCACTTCCACACCCACGACTGCTATGTCTTCCTCTGCAGGTGAAACCTGGCTCGTCCCCTCTCTGGGGCTGCTGGACCCCCTTGTCCCCCCCATCTCCGTGCCCAGACCCCCAACCTGCCCCATCCCTGACATCACACTCTGTTCCTGCCCTCAGGTACTGGGTGCCAGTGGAGTATGAGGAGGAAGAGGAGAAGAAGAAGAAGAAGGGTGAAGGCAAAGGGGAGGAGGAGGGTGAGGAAGAGGAGGAGGAAAAGCAGCCTGAGGAAGACTTCCAGTGCATTGTCTACTTCTGGCAGGGCCGGGAGGCCTCCAACATGGGCTGGCTTACCTTCACCTTCAGCCTCCAGAAGAAGTTCGAGAGTCTCTTCCCTGGCAAACTGGAGGTGACCCTGCTGCATGCTCCTGGGGGGTGACACAGGGGTCCCCCAGCTTTGCCTCACTTCTCTCCCATCCCATTTCTGCCCCCCAGGCTAAGGGCAGGGGATAGCAGCAGAGATGGGGGCTGGCAGGGGGGTGCAGCTGGGGCTTGGGATTCTGTTTTGGGGAAGGGGGGTGGACCATGGCCCTACTGACACCCACCTCTGGCCAGGTTGTGCGCATGACCCAGCAGCAGGAGAACCCCAAGTTCCTCTCGCACTTCAAGAGGAGGTTTGTCATCCACCGGGGCAAGCGGAAGGACAGGGCCAGCCCACCCCAGCCCAGCCTCTACCACATCCGCACCAACGGCGGGGCCCTCTGCACCAGGTCAGTCCTCCTGGGGGCTGCTCCGAGCCAGGGAGCACCCATGGGTGCTGGGCTCCTGGCGGGGTACGTGCCAGTGGGCACAACTGCCCGATCTTTTGCTGATTGTGCCTCGTGGGCTTCTTTTCTAGGTGCATCCAGATCAACACAGATGCTGGTCTGCTCAACTCAGAGTTCTGCTTCATCCTCAAGGTAGTGCTCATGCCTGAGCATTCTCAGGGATGCTTGGCCACTTGCCCTCCTCCCTGCTTGGGCAGCCCTGACTCTCTGTGCTCCCCCAGGTGCCCTTTGAGAGCACAGACAACCAGGGCATCGTCTACACCTGGGTGGGCCGGGCGGCCGACCCCGACGAGGCCAAGCTGGCTGAGGACATCATGAACCACATGTTTGACGACTCCTACAGCAAGCAGGTGAGCGGGCGGGAGCACAGCGGATCTTGATGCCCCCTTACCTGGGTGGCAGTGACCACCAGGGTAAGGGACGGCTGTGCTCAGCCCTGTCCCTGCCCTCGCAGGTGATCAACGAGGGAGAGGAGCCTGAAAACTTCTTCTGGGTAGGCATCGGGAGCCAGAAACCCTACGATGAAGATGCCGACTATATGAAGCACTCCCGGCTCTTCAGGTGGGTCCTGGTCCAGGAGGGGCTGCTCCAGTCTGTGCTGGTCCCCTTCCTCCCGTAGTGCCTGGGCCATACTGGCCTTCACCAGGGGCTCAGTCCTCCCAGGCTAGCCAGGGCACAGCTCCCCATGACAGGCAAAGCCCCTCTCCCAACTCTGTCCATCCCTGGGCATCAATTGGCAGGAAACAGCTGCTCCATCACGTCCCTTCCTTCTGCACAAGCTGCGTCCTAACAAACTCTTTGATGTGGTCCCCTTCCAACTCTCCCCGCAGGTGCTCCAACGAGAAGGGCTATTTCTCTGTGTCAGAGAAGTGCTCCGATTTCTGCCAGGACGACTTGGCTGATGATGACATCATGCTGCTGGACAATGGGCGGGAGGTGAGCCAGGGCCGTGAGGTTTTCCCGTGTCCGGGTCCAGGGGCAGCGTGGCAGGGGCTGGATCTGCCAGTGGCTCCATCGGCTGAGCCTGGCTGCACATCCTTCCCACAGGTCTACATGTGGGTGGGCACTCAGACCAGCCAGGTGGAGATCAAGCTGAGCCTCAAGGCATGCCAGGTAGGGCCTCCCTCCTGCTTGCTGCTTGGGGGTGTGGGCAAGGATTTGGGGCTTCATCTCCCCTTGGGGCCCGGATCCTGCCCCGTGCGTGGTGCTGCAGAGCTCCCAGCAGCTCCCCCAGGCTGGGGAGCACCACCCCCCAAAGGTGGGCGAGGGTTGGGGACCCCCACGGCTCTGCTCTACCCCAGGTCTACATCCAGCACATGCGCTCCAAGGACCCCACGCGTCCCCGCAAACTCCGGCTGGTGCGGAAAGGCAACGAGCCCTGGCCCTTCACCCGCTGCTTCCATGCCTGGAGCGTCTTCCGCAAGCCGCCCGCCTAAGGGTTGGGGGCACCCAGCGCTCTGGCCGTGGCCCCCACGGCAGGGCCGGACCCCCCTGGCACCCTGCGCTGCCACACATGCCTGCTCCCAGCCAAGCTCGACTTGGAGCCGCTTCTCTCCGAGCTGGGGCCAGCGGGGAGCTCTGGGGCTGACCCTCTGTTCCCCCCTTCTCCCAGCACGGGGCCAAGCTCAGCCCCTTCCCTTCCTGGGGGGGCATACGGGGTAGCATGAGCCCCTGTTACACCCTGCTTGGGGATGCTGCTGCCCCAAACCAGTGCCGAGCTCCCCCTGCAACTGGGGGACAGGAGAGTTTCCCAGTTTGGGTGGGAGGATGCTTTGCTAAAGAGCACTGGGGGTGGGGGGAGCGAGGGGCTCTCAGCCCTGGGCCTTACAGCCAGCCCCGCTGTCTTGGGGGATGGACCCCCGGGGGGGGCAACCCACTGGTATCATATCAATAAAGGCTGCACTTCTTACCCTGAGGCCGTGCCAGGCTCTGACTGCGCCCATCTTGCTCCCAAGCAGGGTCCCCCCCCTCACCCCAATGCTGCCCCTCCACGGCTCAGGGGGCCTCGGCACCCCCTTACCTCCAAGCCCACCGCCAAGGCTCCCCAAACACCTCCAGCCTGGCCAGTTGATATTAAATGCTTTATTTTCAATATTAAAAACCAGTATTTTTAATAACTAAACAATGCTAAATTCATCTTACCAAAAAAAAAAAAAAAAAAAGGATGAGGTGGGGGGGGGTTTCTACCAGGGACACTACAGCCCCGGCCTCGGCAGGCAGCAACAGAGCCCAGGGCAGCGCTGCCTCGCCTGGACCCCCCCCCAGCCACACACGTACCGCAAGAGGGCCCAGAGGGGGGGGGGGGGAGGTCTGAAACCACCCCAGATCCCCAAAATGAGAGGGACAGGTGCCAGGCTGAGCCCTGACAGAGGGACAGAGCCGGCGTCACCGCAGCCCCCTGCGAGGACGAGGACGGGCTGGGGAGCCCGGCAGGGATTTGGCACAGTGAGACCCCCCCCTCCCCAGATGGGGCAGGAGGGGAACTGGGGCAGCCCATGCCCCATCTGCCCCCAGCACCAGCACAGACCAGGGCTGGGGAGCCAATGTCCATCCCGCCCCCCCCCCACTGCCGCAGCACGATCCCATCCCAAACCCACCCGTGGCAGGAATTAGTGTTCAGAAAGGAGCAGCAGGCATAGAGCCCAACCTGGAGAATAGCCCTTGGAGAAGCCACTAAGAGAAAAAGAAGGCCACCTGTGACCCCCCCCGCTCCCGTGCCCACCCCTGGGCTGCTCAAGCCCTCCGGTGCCCACCTGGGAGCCAGGGGGGCCACGCTGGGCTCCCCCCCCACCCCAAGAAGGGGACAGTCCCTGTGCGGCAGCCGGAGCCTCCCGGCAGGCAGGGGATGGGGCTGTAAACTGCAGGGAGCCGGGCATGTAAACACAGACCAGGGTTTGGGGGGGGGCCATGCCCAGGGGCTCCCGGCCCCCCCAACTCCCCGAGGGACCAAAACCAGGGGACGAGGTGGGGGTCCACAAGCCCCAACCCTCCCCCCTGGAGCCGAGGAAGCAGCAGCATCCCCCGGGAAGGGAGTTCTGGAGCAGGGGATAGTGACACTCAACCGTGTATAAAAAAAGAAAATTATCTTCCCCGGGAAGAGTTTGTGCACCACGGCCCCCGGCTCGGGGCTGGTGGGGAGGAACAGGGGGGTCCGGGGCTGGCAGCCGGGCAGGGAGGTGTGGGGGGAAGCGTGCCGGAGCCGGGGCGCGCCAGCGGCCAGCACGGATGTTAGAGAAGAGGCGAGTCTACGTTATGTGGGGAGGGGGCGCGGGGTGGGGGTCCAGTTGAGTCGCGCGTCCCGGGAATCCGAGCACTGAGATGGGCTGGAGAGGCCGGCGATGCCTGCGGGTGATGCAGACCCTGAGAAGGGGACCTGGGGGGGGCCGG
>NW_010972731.1:7394946-7399787 GCF_000737465.1 Haliaeetus leucocephalus | reverse complement strand
GGGGACGGGGTGATCACTCACGGTCGCTGTCGGTGGGGGAGCGTCGGCCCTCGGGGCTGCACGGGACGTGGGTGCCGTTCGCCTGCGGCAGCTTCGGCGTCGCCGTCGAGCTGTTGCTGGAAGGAAATGGGGTGGGGGGGGAGAAGTTACTGCCAGAGCTGGTGCCATGGGGTGGGGGTACAGGGGTGCTGCTGTAGCAAAGCCACCGTGTCCCCAGCGCCCGTCCCACCTGAGGCAGGAGGTGTCCTGGAGCCGGGAGACTTCTAGCCGGCACAACGGCTCCGTCACGTTCCTGGCGCTCAGCGAGAAGCGCTCGAACTCGGACGGCGAAATTAGGTAGAAACCTAGAGGTGGGGGGGGACAACAAAGAGCCTCAGGGACCCCCGCCGCGGGGCTGCAGCCAGAGAAAACGTCCCATCTACGAGGGACATCACCCCCAGCGCAGGGCTGGTGTCCTCACCCTGGCCATGCTTGGTGAAGACGCAGGAGGCGATGCCGCTGATGTCCTCTTTGCGGATGCAGCCATAGTGGACCTGGGGCCGCAGGCCGGGCACGGTGAAGATGTGGATGTCGCCCAGGTTGGTGAGACAAGCCAGGCAGTTCTCCAGCCGCTCCTCGGAGCCGGCGCTGACCAGGCTCACCAGGGCCACCTTTCGCACCCGGCAACCCTCGTGCGCCGTCAGCTTGAATTTGGTCTTGGCGCTCACTTTGGGCAGCGTGAAGACCTGGGGGGACGAGAGGAGCCGGGTACCAGGGAGGAACAGGAACCTGCGGGGTTTCAGGGGTCACCCGAGCAGCCTCCCACCATGGAAGCCCTTGGCAAAGGGCAGCACCTTCCCCTTGGAGCTACCACCCCCGGGACAGGCATAGGAGTGCCCCAGGAACCTGGCTGGTCACCTCCAGCCCCCGTCCTTGCTCCTGGGGTGATGGGGACACCCAGAGAGGACATGGGACACGTTGTGGGTGGTGGGTCCCATCCCCGCCGCAGTGGGGACACCGAGCCCCAGGCTCACCTTGAACTGCTCCTCGGAGGAGATGAGCATGGAGTGGCTGCCCTGCATGTCGGGGGCCTTGGCCAGGTCCCGTGAGACCTCGTAGGGCTCGGGCAGGGGGTTCCCTCGTCCGTCCAGCACCGCAATGGACACCACCGGTGCCCGGTGCATCAGCTGGATTTCCTTCCCCAGCACCGCCTCCACCGCCCGCTCCGAAAACTTCTCCTGCGATGGCACTTCCAGGGCATAGGCGAACACTGAGCCAGAGTTGGTCCCTGCCCACATCGTGGGGCCGTGGTGGGCGGCTGCGGGGATGGGAGCAGCGTCAGAGCCCCCTTCCCTACAGCGTGGCACCAGCCAGACCCAGCTCGGGGGACTTTTCCCAGGGAAGCCGGGGTGGGGGTCTCACCGTCTCGGAGGAAGGTGTCGGCGAAGTAAAGGCACCGCACCACCCCCGAGAGCGAGTCGTCAGCCGAGCGAGGCTCAATCCGCCGCTGCACAGGCGTCATCTCCACCTCGGGGGGTCCTGCTTGCTCCGCCAGCTGCGCGTTGGCTTCTTGCACCTGAGGAGGGGGACACGGGGGTCAGCCCCTGCCCGGTGGGGATGAGGAGCAGTCGTGGCGACCCCCACTCCCTGCCCACCTTGCTGGAGGGGCTGCTGGCATTGAGCCTCTTCTTGCCCGACACCCGGCTCTTGCGGATGCGACGGAAGGACTGCCGCAGGGACTTCTTGAGGGACTTCACCCGGGACAGGGGCCCCTCCATGGCCAGCGAGTCGTTGGGGTGCAGCGTACACCTGTGGGTACCGACGTCACTCAGCGCCCAGAACCCTGCCGCATCGCTCTGGGCGGGGGGGGGGTCCCTAGCATCAAAATCCACCCCCACCCATACCTGGCCAGCACAGGGTTACGCCGGTAATAGTCAAAGAGTCCAAAGCCGTGGCTGGTGCCGAAAGCCACGAGGTTCCACTCGGAGTGGAGGGTGATGGCGGTGACGGCAGCGGGGGGCATGCACTGCACCAGCACGCTGGGCTGGAAGCCGGGGGCGAAGGGCAGAGGCCCATTCCTGGGGGCCAACCGGTCGTGGCCCTTCCAGGTGAAGCCCTCACGATCCTGCAGCAGGTCCACCGTGGCCACGCTGACCGCGTGCTCCGACTTCTCGTCGCTCAGCTCCATCACCAGCACCTGCAGGGGAGAAGCGTTGATGGTGGGGGAACATGTGCCAGCCCCACACCAGGACAGCCCACCCTGCTGCAAGCCGGGGGCAGAAGCCCTTCACGGACAGGCACAGGGGTCTGAAGCCCCCCCTCCATGCCATGTCTCCCCAAGAGAGGAGCCGAGAGGTGCCCGGCAGCCCCCCCTCTGCCCTACCTGCCCTGCCGTGCCGGCTACCACCATCTTGGCCGTGTACTTGCAGAGAGCGATCTTCTGCACGCCCAGGCGTGGGTCATCGCTGTAGGGATCAAAGCAGCCCACCTGCAGGCGAGGAGGGGGGAGCTGGGTGCCTTCATACAGCTGCAGGGCAGCCCCCCCCCCCCCCCGGTGCACCCCCACGTCAGCCCACCAGCTGGCGGGTACCGGCTGCGGCACACGGGCTGCTCCGGGCATCACGCCCGGGAAAAGTCTGTCCCCACGCGTCCCCCGGCTCTCCCCCCGTGCCGGGGCAGACCCACGAGATGGGACACATGGAACAAGCGTCTCTTGTGTCCCCACGGGGCGTCACACGGCAGCTGTGCCGAGCTGGGGGACACGTCCCCAGGGCACAACTGGGACGGCTCCGATGGGTGCATCCTCCGTGCCCGCCTCTGGGTTTGCCCCTCCGGTGCCGACGGAGGCAGGGGGGTGCTGGGGGGGTCCTCAGCGACGTCGCCCGGCCCTGGTTCCGGGGACCTCACCTTGCGGAAAGGTGGCCACTCCTCCTCGCCCGCCTGGTTGAGGCTGTCGTTGTGCTCACAATCCGTCTGGAAGATGTTGGCGGTGCCCAGCTTGTAGAGGGGCTTCAGCGAGACCCCCGAGGCGTCCCAGAACCGCACTGTGCCATCCTCGTGCCTGACGGGGGGGGACAGGGAGGCCCTGTTAGCACGGAGCCCTGACATCTGCCTGGCTAACAAGAGCCGCCTGTGTGCTGGCAGCCACGGTGCCAGAAGGGGGGGGACAAGGGGGGACAACGCAGCAGCGGGTGACACACTCCTGCCCGGCCATCAAGCTGAATGAGAGGGGGGCAGCCCACCCAACAAAAGTGGCTGGAACCCACTGCCACCCCATCCCACTCCTCCGCCGCTGGAAGAGGCTGAGGATGTGTGCGTGTGTGTGTGCACATGTGTCCCAGCACATTTTGGGTTTCCCAGGACCCCCCTCCCCACTTGCCAGGCCACTCACCCGGTGAGGAGAAGCCCCCTCTGTGTGGGCTCCTGGGCCAGGTTCTTCCCCCCGTCGATGGGCCAAGCCTGGAGGGAAGGATGGAGGGAGGGATGGAGGGAGCCCACCCATGGGGAGCAAGCATCATCCCTCCGCCAGCCCAACCTGGGGGGCTTGGAGGGATTCCCCCCACCGCCGCTGCCATCCCCATCACTCACCGCAGAGGAGAGCCGGGGGCTCTGCTGTTCGCCAGCGCTGACGATCCTCTCCCAGAGCTTGAGGGGCACGTTGGAGACGTGGCAGGAGCAGGTGATGGCGGAGGAGTGGAGCGGTGCCAGGTACGGGGCAGGGATGGTGGGCCAGCCCGGCGTCTGGAGGTCGATGGCCACCAGTTCTTCTTCCACCAGCACAACAAGGGCACGGGGGTTCTCAAAGCCTGGCAAGGGGGGAGATGGCTGCTGCTAGCGGAGACCCCCCCCCCCCCACCAAACCCCGCTCCCCAGGGCCGCCCTGGCAGAACGTACCTCCCTCAGCCGCCTCGGCGCTCTGCACGGTGAAGAAGTCGATGACGCGGGAGGTGAAGTCAAGCGTGGCCAGAGTCTGGCCCTGCAGCACACTGACGCAGTGCCGGTCGCCGTAGCTTGCCCGCGGCATCCCCCCGTTGAAGATGATGAAGGGGTTCCTGGGTGGGATGAACCGGCCTCCATCAGATCCCAGACCCCACAGAGCATCCTCCCCGGCAGCCTAGGTCCCCCCCCCGCCATGCCCATCCCCACCCCGGCCCAGCTGCTGGAGGTGGGGGGGTGTGTGTGTGTGCACACCGGAGCAGCCCCCCATGCCACGGGGACGTACCCTGACTCGCAGGTCCGCCAGAGAATTTTGCTGATGGCTTTGCAAGGGAACGGACCTGAAACAAAAATATCAACCCCACGGTTGCAGCACCGGGATGGGGCGATCAGCCCCCCAACCCCAACGACCCTCCCCGTACCGTAGGGGATGGTGGACATGACGGGCTGCTGGGTCTTCTGGCCGGCACCACTCACTGCCCACACCATGTACCCACCATCGCTGTGGGAGCTGACGATGCTCTTCCCGCTTTGCTCCCAGGCCAAGCTCTCCAGCTGCTGCAGGAGCACACAGCGGGGGGCTTGACACCCAGGATGGGTTTGGGGGGGGTGGATACACGCGAGGCCGCGGCCCCGCCAGCCCCCCCACCATCCCCGGTACCTGGTTCCCTAGGAAAAGATGCTGGACGGTGCGCGTGCTCTGCTCCCAGAGGACCACCAGCCCCCGGCTGTAGCCGATGAGGAGCCGGCTGCCATCGCGCGGGTGTTCCTGGATGGACTCCACCGGCCCCAGCGCCTTCCCGCAGCGGTAGTCATCAGGGACGCTGCGTTAGGGGGGGAGGACGACACACAGAGGGGGTGTCAGGGGGGGCTGGGTGTGGTGGGGAGGGGGCGCAGGGTCTGCAGGGCTCACCTCTGCAGGATCT
>NW_010972731.1:7392391-7393673 GCF_000737465.1 Haliaeetus leucocephalus | reverse complement strand
CACCGCACGGTGCACCCAGACCCGGCATCATCCCAATATCCCCAGACCCGGCAAGCAGCTTCCCCCCAGCCCGGCGTCACCGGTGCGTTGCGCAGCTACGTCTTGGCACGCCGCGTGCCAAGGGTTTCTGCCAGCCAGCCCCTGCGGTCCTCGCCCCCGGCCACCACTCCGGTGCCCTCGGCGCAGGGAACGAGCCCAGCAGCTCTGCCCAGACCGACAGGCAGGAGCTGTCTGGCAGCGCCGGGCACAGCCGAGCTGGCAGAGCCAGGCCAGTGCCATGGAGGCTTTGGTGAGGCCGGACAACAGGGCACACGAGTGGGAACATGCAGGGGACTCTGGGCATTAAGGGGACGGTGGATGCCACCCATCCTCGCTCATCCTGAGGTCTCTCCCGACCCAAAACGGTGCCACTGGCCAAAAGGCAGGTAGTCTCGGGGCAAGCGGCCAGGGAACGCTGGTGGCACTGGCTCACTGCAATGGGGGCTCCAAGCCCAGGGACCCCCAGCTGCCCCAGGGGATCCCGCAGGCGGTGGCAGCCCCTCAATGCCGGGCTCTCTGCAGCCAGATCCACCCAGCCTGGCTGGGGACAACCCATGGGTGCCCCCACTAACCAGTAGCACCAGTCAGGCCAGCTCCGGCTGCTGCCTCGCCCGGCCCCAGCTTCCCCAGCACCATGAACCTCCAGAAGCATCTTCTCGGTGGCAGCTGGAGCGGGGCCGGGTGGGCACGGGCTGCAGTGCCACGGGCAGGATCGTGCCACCCCACTGCCAGCCCCGAGCTGGGTACCACCCCAAAAACATGCCCGCAGAGGATGCACAGGGCACCGCAGCCCCCCGAAATGGCAGCTCCGTGGCCCTCGGAGGGGGTTTAACCCGGGGGTGGCTGGAGCCAGCACCCCACGGCGAGGCGGCCAAGCGGAGCGACCGGCGACATCGCGGCCGGGCTGGCACCCGGGCGGCCTTGGCAGAAGAAAAAAAACAAAAAAAAAAAAAAACAAAAAAAAAACAGAAAACCCACAAAAAAAAACGCCATCTTTGTGTTCGGGAGGCAGCGAGCCACCGTCCTGGGGGAGGGGGAGCGTGGAACACCCCCCCCCACCCACCCCCTTCCTTTACCCCGACCCCGATCCGGACGCAGCCGCCCCCGCGTCCCCCCCGCATTCCTGCGGCGCGGGGGCCCCCCGAACGCGGGCCGCATCCAGCCCTGGCCGCCCGCCAGCAGCCCTCTGAAGTCTCCCTGCACGCCGCCGGCAACAAAGCCTGGCCGGGCCCTGCGTCGTCGT
>NW_010972731.1:7391882-7392218 GCF_000737465.1 Haliaeetus leucocephalus | reverse complement strand
TGTCCCCCCCCCCAAAAAGGTTGCACGGATGAGGCCAGGATGGACAGGAGCCCCAACCCGGGATAAAGGGGAGGGTGACACCGGGAAGCACCCCCCAGCCTGGTATGCCACCCGGGATGGCCAAACCCCTTTGCTCCCCCCATCGTTTCAGGCGAGGCGGGGGCTTCCTCCGGCCACCGTGTCCGTCCCCCCCCCTCCACCCAGCCCAGCTGCAGCCCAGCTGGACGGAGGGACAGACGGACAGACGCCAGCAGAGCTGGGGGACGGGGCGCTGCTGGGTGGGTCAGCAGTGGCACGGCCACGTCTCCTGGTGTCCCCCAGGATGGGGGCAGCCGG
>NW_010972731.1:7389108-7391864 GCF_000737465.1 Haliaeetus leucocephalus | reverse complement strand
GGGGGGGGTCCTTACCTCCTGCCCTCAGCGGGGAAAAGGATACAGCTTCACGGCTCCTGCCTTGGTGCCGATGGCCATCACGCGCAGGGCAGGGTCATAGGCCAGGGCGCTGGGCTGGCTGGGGAAGCCGTGCTCCACCGTCTGCCGTGGGGAAAGGCAGGTCAGAGCCAGGACCCCCAATCCCTGAGCCCTCCCAAACCGCCCCCCCCCCAACCCTCTCTCGACCCCATGGCTCCAGTCCCGCACCAGCCTGAGCTTCACCCCAGCGATGGAGGACTGTGAGGATGCTGCCTTGCCCCCCCTCCCACTGCCACCAAGGGGGTCCCTGGGGAGGGAGGACATCACTCCTTCCCCAATTTCCACCTGACACCCCAAAATCCAACCGCCACACCGAGGTCCAGCGTAGGTCTGAGCTTGCACAAGCCATCCCACCACTTTGGGGAAGGGACCCCCCCTGCTCTAAATCTGCCTGCCCAAGGTGCGGATGCCCCAGGAAGGGTACGGGGGGTCCAGCTCACCCCCACAGGCAGGCGGGACCCCCACCGCGACGTCCCCAGGGGTCCACGGTGCCGGGTGGCGGAACGAGGCAAGCGGGACCCCCCAGGGACGTCCCTGCCGGAGCCGCGTGCCGCCCGCGGGCACCTTCCCAAGGAAGTCGCGGCCGGGCGACGGCGTGCCCGGACTCGCCGGCTGGGGAGGGGTTGCCTGCTTGGCAGCGGGGGGGAGATGGGGGACACCCACCACCCCGGCCCACGGCAAGAGGACCGCGGGGCTCCCGGGGTGGGGGAAACCGGCCCTCGGGGTAGCTCGGCTGAGCGGCGACGGCGCGATCAGACGATACGGAGGCCGCCGGAGCCAGACTGGCCGGATCCTGACCCGCTCCCTTTGTCTGGGGCGACCGAGAGGCGCAGCGGGGCGGCTTTTCACACCCGCCGGCGCAGCAGCCACCGTCACCCCCCGACTCCCGCTCTCCTCCGAAGGGTCACCTTCGGGAGCGTGCCGACGTCCCCGGCCCATCCGGGGGGTCCCAGCCTGGCTGGGGGGGGGGTGAGTTAGTGTATGCTTGTGGGTCCCGGTTCTCGTGGCAGCCCCACGCAGGGTCACCCCGAATCCCTCCCCGGGGACGCACGTTGCACTGGAGGATGGCGGCGGGAGCTGGGACAGCAGCAGCGTGGGGACACCGCGGTGATGCTTTAGGCCGGGGACCAGCACGACGATGCTGGCAAAGACCCCCTCAGCGCTCCCCTGCACCCCCAAGCCCCAGAGAGGAGACCCAGCTGGCAGCCCCCCACGCTCAGCCCTTCCTCCCGCCCGGCAGCGGGGCTGCATCCGGCAGGCTGTGCCGGCCCGGCCAAGGCGCGCTCCCGGCCAAATTACAGCAAATCCCAGGCAGATCTGGAACTCGGGAGGAAAAACAACCGTTAATGGGAGGCAGGTGGGCAGCCGACGGCCCCAGCACCGGGCCGGTCAAAGCGAGGCTGCTCCCCGGCCCCCCCAGGACGCCCCACTGGGTACAGAGGTACAGACCCCCCAGTGTGCCTGTTCAGCCAGGATCCGGCCATGGGACCATCATTCCCAAAACTGGGGAGGGGGGGTGTTCCGGCTGGGCTGAGCCTCACGTCCTGGCCAGACCCTCGCCCAGAGCCTGGGGGAAGAGGGCTGTGCCGGGGTGGTGGGTGCTGGCTCTGACCCCCCCCTCCCCACCACGGCACATCCCAACACCTCCCAGTCCGGCCCCGCTGCAGGGGGATCCGGGGGTCCCTCTGGTGCACGCCACCATGAGTTTGGGCAAGCGCCTGACACCGGTGCCAAGATACTGCCGAAGGACGGACGGACGGACAGACACGGTCTGGGCTCAGCCAGGGGCCGCTGCTGGTGTTCTCCTGTCCCCGGGGCCAGGGCAGGAGGATGGTCCCAACACCGCGGGACTACCGGGACGGGGTGCACCGAGCCCCAGGCGGGTACCCACCGGCGCAGCCCGTCCTGCCAATGTGCCGAGGGACGGGTCCGGCACCTGAGGGCTCGCAGGGTCCCTCCCCGGTCATTTGGCGAGCCCCGGGGGGGGGTCCCCACCCCGCATGATGGGGCCAAGCAGAGAAACCTCCCCAGTGCCGGTGGCGGCTGAGCTCTGGGCCTCTGATGCCCCTGGTCCCCCAGAGTCACATCTTTGGGGTGCAAGGGGACCCCCACGAGTCATCGCCACAGGGTCCTATGGACACAGGGGGTCCAGCCCCCCCATATCCCACCCCGGGGGGGGGGTAGGGCGAGGAGCTGAGCCTCCCCATGGGGCACAAGGGTCACAGTTGGGGATGCTCCAGGGCCCGACAGGGTGGGGGGCCGCGGGGCACCCCAAAATGTGGTTGCGGGTGAGCGAGGCCTGGGGGAAGCCACGGGACAGGGGCGGCGCGGGAACCGGGTTGCTCGGGGGAGCCCCCCACCCCAGTGGGGCTGGGGAAGGGGGTGTCGTGCCGGTGAGGGGGTTGCATCCTGCCCCAGGGTGTCCCCCGGGTGTGGGTGCTCCTTAAGGTGGGGGTGTCCGCTGCACCCCAGGGGAGCAGGGGAGCCCCCCAACCTCCCCCCCCCCCCCAATCCCAGGGGGGACAAATCCTGCAACTACGGGGGTCCCGGGACCCACCCCCGGGGGGTGCATTCCCCCTGGGGTGTCCCCACAGCCTGCACCCGGGGGTCCCCCGCACCCGGGGACCCTGCCCACCCACGGGTGCCCCGTTCCCGGGTCCAGACCTACTCCCCGGGGA
>NW_010972731.1:7370002-7388735 GCF_000737465.1 Haliaeetus leucocephalus | reverse complement strand
AGCCGCGCCGCGCATGCGCCGCCGCTAGGGGTCGATGGGAGTTGTAGTTTCCCCCCAGCTCAGGCGCCCTCTGTGGGCGCTTTATTTCTATTTTTTTTTTACACCTCTTTCGGTTTTTTTTCCTTTCCGGGGATGGTGGTGGGAGCGACAGCGAGGGCAGCCCTAGTCCGCTCATCCTGCTCACAGGGCTCCCCACAATCATGGGGTGTCTTGGATTCAGGGCCTCATCCTGGCCTATGGGCCCCACAGCCATGGGGTGCCCCCAGATACAGGGCCCTGTGCTGGCAGGGTGCTCAGCGCCCTGCCAGCTCCAGCCATTAATATTCAGGCTCCATCCCCAGTTGGTAACCGATTGTTCCCACCATGGCGCTGGGCATAGCCGTGTCACGCTCCCCCAGGGATATGGGGAGCACCCTGTCCTGCACCCAGGTTTGGGGTGAGTCAACCCGGGCAGGGCAAGGCTTCCCCTCCCTGCTGACTAACTCCGGCCCCGGGGAGATGTCACATTGGGTTGACGTAGCCTTTTGGGGTGGAAAAGACCCTGGGGGTGAATGCCCTGATGCCCCAGCGATGGGCTCCCAGGTGGATGGAGGGAAGGGGTCTGACCCCACGTACAGCCCCAGGGCTTGAGGGTGGGTGATGGAGAGGACATCGCCAGATCGGGCAGAAGCTCATCGAGGAGGAAGAGAGAGGAGGAAGAGAGAGGAGGAAGAGAGAGGAGGAAGAGAGAGGAGGAAGAGAGAGGAGGAAGAGAGAGGAGGAAGAGAGAGGAAGGCCACCACACGAGGCCAGCAGAGGAAAAGGAGGCGGAGGAAGAAGCAGCCCACCATGTGAGGCTAGCAGACCCCATCCAGCCACGCCATCCCCTCTCTGGCACTGCATACCTGTCCACCGCAATCTCTCTCTGCAGGAAGAAGGCACAGGGTGGGGGGGTGAGGGGCTCCACGAGAGGCCGAAGCACAAGGTACGGCCCCTCTGGGGTGCTGGGGCCAGTTGGGGACCAGGCACCGGCTGTGGCAGGCCTGGGCGGTGGGGCAGGGTGGGAGCTGCAGGGGGACAGCATCCACATTTGCTCCCCAGCCCCTGGGGAGGGAGAGCAGGAGGAGGAGGAGGAGGAGGAGGGCAGCGAGCCCTGTCGCTGCTTTCTAGGGCAGCACAGGAGGGACAGACACTGCGTTTGGCTGCCCTGTCCCCAAGGAGCCAAATACTCCCTTAATTTAGAAGCGGTTCCCTGCTCCTCGCAACCTCGTTTCTGCCAGCCGGGAAGCGAGGCACTCATCCCAGCCGCCGGCACCACCACACAGGCAGGCAGAGTGATGCTTTCTGCTTTTATTCAATTAATGCAGCAATCTATACAAGAAAAAAAAAATAATAATAATGAAACCATGAAATTTCAAACCCTGACAGTGAAGAACCAAATTCTTCCTAAGAATCAACCAGAATTAAAAGATTCCCCCCGCGTCAGACTGTACATAAAATAATCTCTGCCCCATTTACAGCGTTTCACACAGTACTTCTCGTATCTCAAACTTCAGAACTGTACAACTTTGTTACAAACCACGCTTTTTCCTAGGAAAAGCTTACGGAAAAAAATATTGCCACTTCTTCTTTATTTTTTTATTTTTATTTGTAACAAAAAAAAAAATTAGAATCTTTAAAAAACAAAATTAAAGTCAGCCAGAACTTGTAAGTTGTGGGCAGGGGCGCGGGAAGGAGCAGAGACACGCTTCTTGGCCAAACATTTCTCCTCTCGACCGGGAAAGGGAACGCTTTTGGCAGATAAAAGACTATTTGCTGCTGGCGGGGGTCCAGACCCCTGCCCCCAGCCCTCCTCAAAGCATGGCAACTGTTTCGACCCATGGGGCTCAGACCACACAGCGGCGAGCGCTAGGTACTAACAGCACCGAGCACCAAAGGCCGGAGCTCTCACCCGGGCAGAAATCGGCTTGCCCCGCGCCCCAGTGACCCCCGGGATGAGCCAGGCCTCGGTACTGGGATCGCAGCTCCCAGGCATCAGAGCTCTCGCCTAACAGCTGGATGAGAATTCAACAGGTATGGAGCCAGATGTGGCAACCAGGGCTCCCCAGCTGCAGGCAGCCTGCCTGCCAAGCCCATCCAGGCAGGGACCTGCCAGCAGACTTGACAGCCCCTCCCTAGGCCAGCTCACCTCTTACTGCCAGCAAACAGCCTTTCCTTCTCTTCCTATGGACATATCGAGCCCACACGACCAATGCAAGAGCTTTAGTTCAACCACCGAGTCTTCTCGAGATACAGGTAATGGTAACAAACCCCAATTCCTCCTGCTCTTTGCAGAAAAGTGGGGACAAACCCCACCTTCCTCCCCCTTCCTTAGGAAAGACAGTTCTCATGGTCTGGGCTGTAGGTCTGGGTGCATGGGATCATCACATTGGATGTAGCCTTATTCCCAAGTTTTGGGCTGAGCGGGTTACATGAATGACACACTGTGGGTGGATGGAGAGGAGGTCGGACCACACGACCGGACCAGACAGACAGGACAAAGCCCGACAGGGTCAGGTCTGTGCATGAGCCCACGCCACGGAGCAGACGGGGAGAACTTTTGCCTCCAAACTGAAGCTCACCACCTTCCGTCCTCTGCACCAGACCCATGCCACCAGCCTGACCCGAAGCCTGCAGGCAACCCGACACAGTCAGCAACAGAGAACAGGTACAGGCATCACCAGTATTTCTGAGCCAGTTTTACCAGACAGGTTATAGTAAGGGATCTAGACATCTGGATCCACGTGAAAAATGCATCTTCTGGTTTGGAATCAAGGTTTCTCTCCGATGTTGTTCAGTGCAAAAGAGTTAAAAAACCATGTTATCTACACATATACATCCGTATGTATAGAAAATGTCTGTACAAGTGGGGAAGATGGCCTGCCTACATGCTGGGGACTCCTCACCCAAGAGATGCTACGGGTCAGACTGGTTGCATCCCACTCTCTTTCTCTCTCTCCAAGGTGTCAAGCCCCAACCAGTCAGGTTGAAAACCAAGCGCACACGAGAACAGACAGCAGCTGGAGAGCGGCTCTGGCAAGGAGCTCCTCCTGTCCCTCCAGCCACAGCTGCCAGCTCAGACCCACCACACAGATGTGGGGCAGTGGGGGAAGGAAGGAGGGGAGAGCTCCTGACCATGGCATGCGGGAATACTGAAACAAACCGGGAAAGGAAGGATACCTGCGCGTGTACAAATTGCACAAGGACTGGGATGAGGTGATGGTTGGTACTAGGCTAGAGGTAAGACCTCAGGATGCCTTTTCAGCAGATACAGCCAGTGCCTCGTCCCACAGGAGCCCTGCTCTGGGAAGCGGCCCCAGAAAGGCAGGTTGCCTCCAGCTTCATTTTGAGTTGAGACACCAGGATACAGTATCCATATTACAGAAGTAGGAGTAAAACTGGGAGCTGGTGCGGGAGGAGAGGGGGAGAGCAGGTTGTGCAGAGCCAAGACCTCTGGTAGCAACCACTGCCACCGTCAGCAGCACCCGCAGCAGAGCCTGACACTGAGAAGGGCACGGGGCACATCCAGGATGAATCCAGAAAGACAACTAGAAACAGCCATTGCTAGGCATCCTGCTAGCAGGTCTCTAGCTTGTTGGAGAAGTTTGCACCAGCCATAAGGAAGAGAAAGGATCACTGCTCCCAGCATGTGGTTTTGCTATCAGGGGAATGCCGAGCTTTCCAAAACAAGGTGTTTGTAGCCAAGAGCTGGCCCGGATTCTCTGCAGAAAGCTGGGAGGGTGAGGTACACCGCTTCAAACACTAAGCGTGGTCTGAAAATTTTTTTTTAAAGGTTTCAGAAGCAGCAGAAGCATGAACTTTTAGATCTCTGGGCAGACAAGACAGGTTCCTTTGAAGGCTGGCCGTGAGGCTGTGCCCATACCTCCACACCAAGCCGAATGGGGCTCTCACCAGGAAAGCAATCGGATAAAGAGAATCAAGAGACAGGCACTGGGGACCTCGCAGATCAGTGGTACTGAAGGTGATGGTAATTTCCTTTGCACTAATGTGACCGCTAGATCCAGCCTGAGCAGAAACCCCAACAACGGGCGAGTGGCAGGAGCTGCAGAAGTCAGCGGGGAAGGAAAAGGACACCGAAACCCAGATGTCACCAAATGTGCTCGATCACCAAGGAACAGCACTCCGGGGAATGATGCCTAGGGTTTGGGTTTTTTTGTTTGTTTGTTTGTTTTGACTGGGAGCCCCTCAAGACAGCAGCAAACGGGTTTCAAAATATATTACATCTTTTTATTGCCAAGCGTGCAGACCGTGAAGTGTGTGGGGTACACGACACTAAGAAAAACTACAATTTGAGGGAGGGCAAAGCAGTAAAAATTTAAAAATAAGACTACTCCTTACAACTGCCAACACTTGGGTTCAAAGAATCAATTGGAGGAAGTTTCTTAAAAGTACGGTTCTAAATATGGTGTTGGGCCCCAAACTTTGAAAACGCTGAGGCTTTGGTCTGGGCTAACACAAACCGGGTGGGAGAAGAGGAAGAAGGCGGCAGACTTTCTAACACTAACTCCGCGAGGCTGAATGCCTGATTTTTCTCAGCATTTTCTGTAGCAACCAGAAAACTCCCTACCCCAGGAACACAGCCAGGAGGAAGAGGGCAACTGCTGCAGCACTAGCTACTGAATGCACTGAACTGGGGCCAAACTAGACCCTTGCAGCGTCCTTGCTCCCAGAGCCAGCCTCAGAGGGGACAGACCACAGTGGAGCTGCCCAGCTCCCCCAAGGCCGTGGCAGCGCCTGTTCCTGCTCTGACAGAACGCAGCTGGTCCCTCGGGATGGGATGCTGCGCCACCTCAACTCTCTCCACCTAAAAGGGGCAGTGGTGAACAGGTCTTCTCAGAGGAACCCAAGGCAAGTGTCCTCACAAGCACAGCGTCTCTCCTACTCCTCTTTGCTATCTCCAGCTCTGGGAAGCAGCATGTACTCAATGCGATCACTCGGGTCAATGCTGGGCCAGCCTCAAATGAAGCCAGCCACATCTCCTTCCTCCTCAACCAAAATACACCCCTGGTCAGACCAGCACTGAGAAACCAGAGCTCAAGTACATTCTTCTCGGAGAGGGCAGTGCAGGGACACAAGGCGGTGAGCCCACACTGACTTGTGAAAAGGGACTGGAAAGGAAACCTACAGCATTTAAAACTGGTACTAAAGTGCAACAAAAATGTCCTAAACTCTTTGAAATCAATTGCAGTAAGAGGGGTCTGCAAAGCTTCAAACTTCCAGTTACTGCAGGGCACCCTTAAAACACAACCCAACAACAACTAGGTAAGAGCAGACCAAGGAGCCCTTTGGTGAAGCAAGGAATACGAGGCCACCACAGAGAGTTTCAGCTCCTGGGGTCAAACATCATATTTAGAACACATGAAAAGGAACAAAGTTAAAGCAAAAAAACAAAAATACAACTCTTGAATCTTGCGCAATGAAACAGTTAAACTTTTTGGTGTTTTCAAAAGAAATCCCAACAGACAGCCTGGCATAACTTTATCTGCTTCCTAAGGGAGAGATGCCCATTTGACCCATGACTCAGGACACCATGTGCACTGGACATGTTCCATCCTTATGTATGTCTCAGCATTCCTCCATTCATAAAAACAAATCGCCTAGATCCTTCCTGTTTACTCTTCAGCCTGAAAGGAAAAACCAAAACTGAAGCTAGATGGAAGATAGCCAGAGGGAGGAGAAAGTTTTCACAGACTGGAGGCCAATCTCATCAGCTCCACAAGCCTGGAAAGTGCAATCCTCAGTGTCGCCTCATTTTAACTTTCCTGGCTGGGCTGCCGTCCTCCTCTTCCTCGTCACAGTCCTCCGTATACTCGTAAGACCTTCGCCAATAGTTCTCAGAGCTGAAGTTGCTCCGTCTCCTATGTTTTGGTAAGAGGACTGAGCGCCTGTTCTCCTCTTTATCCATTTCTAGAATCCGTGGCCTATGGAGAGAGAGAAAGAGGGAGTGAGAGCACATCCATGACAGGATTCAGGCATTCCTTGTGCAGACACTATCTGCGGTTTTGCATACTTTGAGCGATATGACTGACTGTTTCCACATTGCTTTCCCAGTGCTGGGCACTCAGCAGAGCAGGAACAGATGACCAAGTTGCACTACCCATGGGGAGGCTGCAAACTTTGCTTTCGATGGTGCAAGTCCTTCCCCTTCCCAGGGCAAGTTTTGGTCTTTACCTCCACCAGGAACACTTCCAAACAGCCCAGTCACCTCTTTTTAAGTGCAGCTTGTGGCCCCAAGAAACATCCCTTGGGCAGAGGGGTCTGCCTCTCCTCCAGCAGAACTCACAGCAGAGAGCTGAGCTCCTTTTCAAGCTGCTGAGGTGCTTGTGGTGCAGGATCAAACCACAGCTCCGAACTCCTTTGTCCTCTCGCTAGTTCTCACAAACATTAGCACAGTGCAGTTGTTACTTCTGCAAAGCTGCCTCTGCTCTCACCTGCGATCTCTTTGTAGTAGGACTGGGCTGGTGGCTGCAGAGACCACTTGTTTTATCTTAGGTGGCAACTGCCAAGTTTCTCCAAGAGATACCACTATCTGATATCCATGCTATTTACCTATGTTATACTGGAGCCTTTGAGGCCAAAGGAAGAAAAACACATGTTTTTCATACCCATCTGCTGCAGGAGTCCATGAAAGTCCCTCCACCCCGATAAGGTCACAACAGGCTAAAACCCAGCCCTCACGATCTGCAGATTTGTCCTGCATGATTGCTCCTCTAATCATACACCAGCCCACTGCATGCTCAGAGGTAAGCCTTCATTTGCAGGCTAGCTTCTCTTCTTGATCTATCTTCCCAGTCAGTCTGAGTCCAGGTGAATGAACACCGCTCATAAACAAGTCATCCCCACCCTCCTCCCTCCAGGACAGGTTGAAACACGAGCTGGGACCGCACAGCAGCCAAGCCCCGGGACCGAACCGACTTTTAGCTTTTACACCATCTGCAGAGAATGCTCTCTTGATCCTCCGGAAGCTTTGGAATTGGAGAATGCCAGAAATATTGCACGACAGCTGGCAGACTGGCTATCACTCACGGCTATCAGTACGTTCACGCAGAGCAAGGTGGTGTTTAAGGGAAGCCTTGCCGCAGAGCTCAAGCTGTCTGAAACCTCAGCAAGCAGCATCCCTGAAGGTCAGGCTTCTGCTTTCACACAGTCTGGTTACACACACAAAAATATACACATGCAGCTCTGGAACCAAAACAGGTCTGAGAAGCTTCCCAAGGCGGCCTTCACCTTTCCCAGATAGCAAAACCTCACATTCTCTCCCAAGACTGCTTTCATAATATAGTTTAACACAGCTGCACAGGTTGCTTGGCAATAGAGGTCAAAAATAATTAGCTGCAGGGAAACTATTGTTCTGAATGACTGCATTATCAACAGCCAGCCAAATCTATTGCTTCTTCATTATGCCACTCACAGGATAAACAATGTAAGCTGCTTACAGCCAGAGCTTAGCCTCTGCAAGCCTAGGAGGAACGTATAAAGAACCTCATTCTGATAAAACAGATCTGTGCACCACAGAAAGCACCCAGGAGGTGCAAACTAGGATGCTTTTAAGTGTGCTGTGCAGCCTCTCTTGTCAGAGGCCAGGAACCTTAGACATGCACTGACCTAGAGATACCATCCAAAACATTGATCTTAGCAGACATCATCCTACCTGTGAGCAGCATCAGGATCTGCTTTGCGATGGGACCGCTTTGGTTTCAGGATCTGGTCCCGGTTGCTTCCCGATAGACGGTCAGAGTTATAACCTGGTGGCAACACAGAGCTACTCAGGGATTTTGTTTCCAATCGAGGTGCATCTAGTCTTGTTCTGCAAATATTTAAAGAGAAGAGAATTTGCAAGGAGTTTCTACAGAACCGCTAACATGCTGCAGTGGACGTCTGTCCTAGATGCTGAAGCAGAACCCTCAATCGCAGCCACACAGCTCAGGAAGAAGGTCAGGACTATTACGCTCAACAGCAGAACGAGCTGCAGCTTTCTGCTACTTGCAGCTTCAGCTTTAACCTTTGCTGCCTTGGTTAGAGGAAGGCTTAGGAACATGTGTAGTCATGAGGTGAATGCAAATGGTGCTGGGCTCACTGCAATCCCAGTTATGGGATACAGAGTAGAGGCGTTGGAGCACCTGTAAAATCCTGTGAAATCACAGTGACTCGTCAATAACTCGCAGCTCCAGTTAAGCCACCTGGGAGATGCCCTGCGAAATCATCATCACCTACAACAGTAATAACTGCTTCTATCTGGAAACTCCCTACTGTCTCAAGATCTTGTGGGGTCAGGCCTTTCTCAGCTTGACTAAGAGGTTTAAAGAGTTGAAGCACGAGTCAGGAGAAGGTCTAGCAAACAGAAGCTGCACCACATCCCTTCCAGCAGCGCAGCACACGCTCAAGCTACAGCGGAGAGCAAGCACAGCTCATCCCAGAGCAGAACTGTCACTGGCCCAGGCACGACTGTAGCCATGCACATGTGGAGGGGAAGCAGCAGGCTAAGCAGCAGGAATAAAAACTCCACGGCGCAGCGTCTTATCATGGCGCTATCGCCATCTCCCAAGCACAGCACAGTTACCAGTCTCAACTTACAAGCTCTGCTAAAGTCTATTTCAAAACTCAGACTGAAGCCTAAGAATGGGCAAAACACTCTAAAAGGTGGTGCTGGTGCTCCAGAGCTGCCTATTTCAGGAGGATGGAAGCCACTTCCCAGAAGGAAAGGCACCCTGATATTGTTGCTGCAGCCTGTCTCCCTCCTTGGGATTAGGGGTGAATATGGAAGGGGTCTGGGTGAAAGAAAGCGGAGAACCACTACTTGCTCTCTAGTGCTGAACTTTAGCTCCTGAGGGAGGTTTCCACAGGAGAATCCCAACCTAAACTCCCATTAGGAAGCACGTTCAGTTGCCAAGCTTCCTGTCCGCCATCAGAGAGAGCCTCTTCAAGTTAACCAGGGCAATGCCAGGCTGGCACACGTGAAACCGGGCATGGCAGCCCAAGTCTGCCCAGCATGCCAGAAACAAGGAACACTTCCGCAGGCAGCTGCCAGGCTGGAGCCGGCGCTAGTCCACAATGCCATCGTCCTGAGCTGTTCTCAGCTCCAGGACTGGACCCAGTCCAGCTTGAACACCAAAGGCATTGCAGATCCTGCCCCAGACAAGTTAGGTGGTTTAAATACCTCTCAAATACAACAGCAACTACAGGCCTGCAATTAAAACAAACAAACCACCAAATATACTGCAAGGGCAAGGGAACACCAGCCACGCTCTCTCTGTCCACAGAGCAATGCAGGTATGAGTTGCAGAAGCAGGTATGAGGAGAGGCTATACTAAAATGGAGAGTAAATTACCTACTGAAGTTCAAGTTAAATAGAATAACTCCCCAACGCAATGGCTTGCAAAGAAATGCTTACAAACGGCAGCATAAGCCCTCTAAAATGACTTTCAAGACCCGCTTCAATAGGTCTTATTTCTATCCCCACCTCCCACATTACCTCTTTCAGCATCTCATGAAATTGAGCGCACCGTTCCTCCCCCCCAGACTCTTGCTCAAAGCGCTTCCAAACCTGGCTGGCTCCCCGCAGTCCTGCACTCCGATATGCAGGAAACACTGTAAATATCATCACACTACAGCACTGAAGTGTTTATGACCTACTTGGTAACCACGCCGCTCTCAAGCATCCTGCAAAACCCAGCCACTTCTCTAGCTCATGCAGCTTTGTTCTCCTGCCGCTGCCAGCAAAAACCGTCTCTAGAACCACACGCTCGGAGGCAAGAGCAGATCCAGACTCAAACGTCTGGGGCCCAGCAGGCTCTGGCAGCCTATTCAGAGCCGAATAACCCAGCTCCAAGCTGCAGCAAAGTTTATGCTGCTCTGTGACCCAACTGATCTGATCCCGCTGGAAAGCTCAGGGCTGATTCTTACCATGAAGATGAGGAAGGGGAGTTTTATGAGGCCGCTGGCTGCTCCCAAGCCTTTCATGCTAGCAGGCTACCAGCGGAAGTAGCTGTTTTCCTGGTTGCATAACACGCTATTTCAGACTGCACAAAGTCGCATGATCCGGGGCTAGGGAATGGCATTCGCTGCAGCAATACATGCCACGGGGATGCGAGCGCAGACAAAGGTCACCGCGGCCCTGCTGTGCATGCATGCATGCACACGGGACTCAGCGAGGAGATGGCCGCCGTCACAGGGGATAAGCAGCAATTAATAAGCTCTATTTGGCAGCAGAGTGCACCCTTTGGCAAACAGGCAATTGCCATGTATTCACCAGGGCTGCTAAGCTCTACGGAGATTACACAAAAATAATTACCAGGGGGTTTCCACTTTGCTCAAGAGAAAAATCCTGTTGTGGTTTCATTCAGCCTGCCAGTCAAGTCAGCCCATCACTGTCTGCATATGACTGGGCAGAGACACACTTCTGCTCTAGCACTAAGCAAATCAGGCCCCTAAAATCAGGGGAAGACAGAAGGACGCACTGCTACAGAAGGATAGCTAAGCAAACATACGCAACAGGGCTCTGCGAGGAGCTAATGGGCCTTGTCTGTTCAGCAGCGATGCACCAGGTCAGCCGGGTACATCTCAGCCAGCTAGGTGCTTGCCCAGTTGCACTTTTGAGGACAGTCAGGCTAGACGGAAATAAATCAACACCCTTAGCTTACAGAAGCTGGCGAAAGCAAGAGGTAGAGCCAGTTTAAACGAGTATCTTAGATATCTGCACCAGTTTGGGCACTTCAGTTTATTTAGCTGACTGACTTTTCTAGGGAACTGCTCTACAGCCTAGGACAGGCAGCTTCTCTATCCCAAAGCCCAACTAAAGCAGCTACAGGATTTGGAGATGCCTTCCACTGGTGTTCATCAGCACTCGCACTGCTTTTTGTTGGCTGCAGTAACCAACAATGTGAACACAACAGTCTTTTAGTTTTTATCGCAACCCTCTCACCTTAAACCTCACGTGGCAATAACCAGCTATTGGGTGGTTTGGTTCTAATCTCTTTCTTTCATCCCACTCTATCACCTGCCACATCTCATCCCGCCTCCCTGGGTCTGTGCTGATTTAGCCTGGCTAACGCCTCAGGGCTGCTGTTTTTCCTGCCTTCATTTCATGGGTCTCTCTAACCAGATGTCCAACTCCAGTCCACTGGCTTTGTGCCATACCTTCACAACGTTGCCAGACTTGTTTTGAAACCAACTAAGCCGTCCAAAAGCTCAGCAAGTCTGAATCTAGACCACTTGCCTGCTAGCCTTATGCCAGTCTGCGCCACAACTGCAGCCCTGCCACCAATGCCCACACTTTTGGCTCGGTTCACAGGACTCAAGTCATGTGTTTTCACTTGCAAAAAGATTTCTTGACAGCAGAATTACTGCTAACACCTTCTAAGGCACAATCAATATGGGTCAATGTGTGGCAGTCACATTTTTTGGTCTCCTAGTAGAAGACACTGATGAGAGAGGACATTTCTGGGCACAAAAAAAGGTTATACTGAGGGAGTTTGGGGTGGGATTGGTTTATTTTTTCTCCATTTTCTTAAGAGCTTTAGGAACAAGCACTGGTTGATGAAATGCCATCAAGACAGCGTATCTTCTTAAACAGGAAGCGTGCTTCTAAAACAGCTTACAGAGCTTGGCTTCCCAACACCGACTTGAAGGACAAGTTCTGTAAAGTGAGCACTAAATTCACTGCATCTGTTTCCCTTCAAAGCCAGCATCTTCCTCTCACTCTCCCCAGGAAATGAAAGCCATGTTACCAAGAAAACTTTATCTGCTTTACAGGAGATTCTCCATCATAAGCATTAGCTCCAAAGGACTGTCCAGGTAACTCTCTCATGTGGATATCATATGGTCAGACACCTGAATACATAGCCCAAAACAAGAGAGTTTGAAATCCTAGCTGTTTGGAGTTAGGCAGCCAATAAAAGCCAGGTGTTTGGACACGAACAAAGCTTGCAAACCCAGACATTACAATGAAGTACTGCCGCACTGAGCCAAGAAGTGATTAACTCTGCAGTAACAAGTTCCATCTACTTCCACCAGCCAAGCGATGGGTACAGCAAGACACAAGTAAGGATGAGAGTGACATCCAAGCAAGATGTAAGATCAAGCCAGCAAATTAACAAGCAAGACAGTTTTAAAGTGTTTCTTTAAAAGCACCTTAGGAAACATCACAACACCACATCCAAGTTTATCTTACTGTCCGGAGGGCTTCAACACTTACTTTCGAAGGATGATGACAGCTCTTCTTTCCTTAATGTCCTGTGGTCGAATACAGTGTGTAATTTCATCGGCTGCATATCCACTGACAACAAAAACAAAAAGCCACTGTGAGAAAGATGACAGGCAGAAGCAGAAAGTGGTTGCCAGCCTCAACAACTCAGTTTGGCCAGTCATTTCCTAACTTCCACCAGGAATTCCTCCTCCAAACACCATTCCCCAGGCACACAGGAGCTAGACTTATAGGAAGGAGGAAACTCCAGGAAAGAATGAGGACAGTCAAGGCTTTTTTTTTTTTTTTACTCAGTTTTTTAGCATATACCAGAGGAAACTACCACGTGCCACAACATTGTGAAATAAGACATGTAGAAAATGAGTTTATGGAGTGTAAATTCAGCCAATTCATTTATCAAGAAATTAGAGAGCAACAGCAGGAAAAAAAAAATCAGCATATTGCTCCAAAGCATCTTCTGACATATGTCCCTGAGAAAAAGCCATCTCTCGTGGCTGAGATGCACAGCATACCTAGACACTTATGCATACCGGAGTCAATGAGTAGATTCATTAGTTGAGGAGGGGGTGCAGTGGTGGTAAGAGTCAAGTGTCTCACCCCCCTCACCTGGGCACAGATGCTGCTGTCTCAGCACCCTCACCCTCCCCACTACCCCCCCGTGTGGCACATCCTCAGCCACAGTACAAACATCACTCCCCAGCACAGCCCAACCCCAACACAACGCACAGGGGGTAATCTTCAAATTCAGACCTGCAAACCAAGCTGCACTCCTAAAACCTCCCTGCCACAGGGCTCACAAGGTGAGACAGCTACCTGGGCCGAGGAAAATTACACCAAGCTCAAGCAGCTACGTCACCACGCAGTAGCCGTTCTTGGCAGGAGCATTTCGCTGTATGAGATGACTTCACCTACTCCGCGTTTCTAGCAGGCAGGAGGAAAGCCATGGCCAATGAGGGCCCCAGCTACCCACAACACAGAGTAGCATTTTTCTTGTGATTGCTTCTGTTGTTCAGCACAACTCCCAGGGTCCAGCGCAGCACGTGAGATCACGGCGGGTCTGTGGAGAGCGGCCATCATGCTTGCTCGGACACACAAACCACCCCGCCAGGAGCACATCTCGTCACTCGCATGGGTGCTAACGAGCAGGTCCGAGAGGTGGGCCTGCCCTCTACCTGCTGTTTGGAGAGCATCTGTTCACAAAAGAGCCTTCTAGAGTCCAGTATGGGGAAAAAAGAGAAGTTAAAACACCTTCAGAGCCTCCCGAAATAGCTGACAAGGACAGAAATGTCTTTGAAGGGACTTGGACAGAGGCTGCTGAAGCCATACAAAGCTAGCACACCCCCACGCTGGTTTAACCTGAAGCAGAAATCAATGAGCCCACTCTCTCCACGAGGCTTTATGGTGAAGCTGCTGTCAGCCAGCCCTCCAGGAGCACGGCCAGGGTCATTGGCTTGCAGGTTATTCAGAATGCTCAGAGCAGAGAACAGATCACGCACACGCAGGTCTCCTCTGGGGATGGGACCGGGTTTCCTTTATCTGGTTAGATAACCCACCCACTCACTGAGGAACACACACCTCTCAAAGATGGATTTACTGTTCTAAGAAGAGAGTTAAGAGTCTAAAACCTGTTCAGTTAAAACAGGGGTTGATGTCCATCCCCCCCATCCTCCGGGGCACTGCAGAACAAGACAGTGTTATGTGAAGGGGCTTATAATGATGCTCTATTATGTTCCAGGAATCTCTGCGTCAAGCTCCAGCAAATTCATTAATATCACCCATGTTAACATTCAACTCGGCACATCCTCAGCGACACTCTGAACATCAGGAAAAGGTCTGCTTCCAGACCTGTGCTCTCCATCATGAGATGTCAGCCTGGCCACTCGTTCTCACTCCCCAGGCAGCGACCTGCTTTCCAGCTCACTTTCAGAGTGATGCCAGGCACAGCTCGTGGTCCCAGATGCACATGGGCAGCACCAAAGCAACAGCCCCACTAACCCCATCCGAAGCCGTAATGGGGACCCACCAGTCTGTCCCAGTGCCACGCTGGTGTGGGAAAACCCAGCTTGCACCACATCAGATACAGTGATAGCATCTCTCCGCACGGGCCTCCAGCAAAGGGGTTTGCACAGGCACCAGGAAGAGAAATGGAAGAAAAAGATTATTTGGTTGTGTCACACTTATTCTGCTTTGTGCCAGTATGAACTTCTCACCCACTGCCTGGCCTCGCTGCATCCTGATGAGGGGTGATGGGCCAGAAGCTGGAACAAAACACCTATAATGATATCGAGGATCTACCCAGAGATTTCTTGCCCAGAGAACAAACCCAAAGCACAAGGTAAGAGACAACTTGGTAAGGAAAACCCTAAATTGCTGCCCACAAGAACACCTGAGCATGTCTCCAGCCTAGAGCATTTTCCAGAAGAACATGGGGAGGCGTAGATGCTATCCACACACTCCCCCAACTAACACCCCGACTCCTAACCAACCTGTCGGATCTTACACCCCCAACTCCTCCTCAAGTCCCTTTTCCAGTCCACAAGAGTTGCTGCCGAGCCACAACATAACTGATTCACACGGAGATGAAAGCAGATTTTTTTGTACAAACATCACCAGAAAGGAGGCCCTGAAGTTCTGCAGAACATCTAACAAGAAATATTTCTAGGGGTTGACAACAGCCAGGCCAGCTCAGAGGCAGAGGAACCTCGCACACTAGCCCATCACAGAGTTTGTGCAGCTCAATGCTTTACTTGTGGTTCAGGAAAGCTGCTGCCACAAACCACAGCTGTGACACCGACCAGTTCAAGCAAAGCTTGAACAAATCTATTTGCCTCATCACCACTAGCACATGCAGAACTTCCTCTGCACCAACGGCCTCTTCTGAGGCATCAGACTTTTCTGGAAAAGCATCTAATCCAGGCAGTTGCAGAGAGATTCCTCCAGCTGGGAAGAAAGCAGATTCATCCTCCAGAAACTCCAACCAGCTCCAATTATGTTACCATCAGGCATGCCTTGAGACAACAGGAGAGACAAACATTACGATGTTTCCACTGCTATTACGCACAGCGGGGAGACAACCTGGAGCACTCACCAGCTGCAGAAGGGAAGCCCGTATGGCGTACAAGCTCTCAGAACTTGGGAAATGTTACTTTTGGTCATTTATTCCCCTGGCTAAATGCAACTGCACTATTTTCAACCCCAGTTCTGAGATGCAACACCCAACAGTTAAACAAAAGCTGGCTGGGGACTCAGATTTGCTACCTACGACAGCATCTGTGGGGCACGGTGTGGTGCAGGGGTCTGGCTGGAACCACCCACCCTGGCTGGCTCTGCACAACGTCCCCCCCAGCTCCATCCCTTTTTTCCAGCCTAAGCATTTGTCAAACCACGTGTTTCCCAGATGAATGGGCAAATTCCTCCATCTCCTCCCCACTGCTTCTATCGATTGACACTTATCAAATTCTTTTTTAAAAAAAAACAAACAAAAAAAACCAGAAGAACACCCACAAACGTGGTCCAGCAAGCAGCCCCCAACAGGCAGCTGATAGTCGAACAGGACTGAAATCCAACTTCACTCCGACTGCCTGAAAAGAGCAGCACAGACCGAGACACTGCTGTCGCTTTCCCTTGGCCCGGCTGGCAGCAGGACAAACCTGCAGGAGCACCGGCTTCCCAGGGCTGCGGGAAAAGAGGGGACTGGAGGAGGTCTTCTTTTAGATGTCACAACCTACAAGGGCAAGTCTTCACTGCAGATGGGAAAGGAGAGGAAAAAAGTGCCTTGCTGGAAGAGCAAAGGGCTAGTTAGCAGGTCGCAAGGTGGCTTAGCCTTTGTCGTGCTGGCAGAGGTGCGCAGCCCAGCCAGGAGAATCTCCATTCCACCTTTTAAACACTAACCTGTCGTTTGAGGTCCGAATACGTTCCAGTGAGTTTGAGGCGGGTTCAGTGTTTGCAAACACCACAGCCTGCTTCACAGTAGGCAAATAAAGTCAAGGGAGGGATATGGGGAAAGCCCCTCTGCAAACTCCCTGCCGGATAGGTGGCTACAAAATCGAGAGGACAATTTGGAACAGGCTGCTGAGAGCAGGAACATGACAGGTGAGACCTGGGTAGAGCCTGAGAACGATGTGGGGGCAAAGGGAGAGATCCCACAGCCTTCTTTAGATCCTCATGATTTCCACACTGTAACCAAACACATGCGGCTACCCTGGCTTCCCCAGAAAGGCGGCACGCCAGCAGCAGCCACTGACCCAGCAATATTTGAATCACAGACATTACAAGCATGCCATTTCTATCTGCGCCGTTTCCCTATCTCCAGGGCAACTGCCTTCAGCAACTGTTTACTAAGAGCAGAAAAAGCCAAGTTTGGGGAATTGACTTAAACATCACCAAGGGCTGGATTTTGGAGATACACCCCTCAGAGCCGACCCGACGGTCTGCAGCTCTCCCTGCTCCTCCCAAATTGCTGGGGTTAGAGGGGAGACAAGGAGATCTGCAGGAGTCGAGGAACCTGCATCCAGCCAGGATCATATCATCACAGAACAATCACTTTGGCAGAATCTCTCTTAAGTGAGTGCTAAGTATCTGCTAACTGCTGTACCAAAACTGAAATAATCCCCTTTTTTTCAAGTCTATTATTTGCTGGAAAATGGAACATCTAACTCCAGAGTTGGGTTGGTCAGAAACCAACCCTTCTAATCAAGAGTTAAAAGATATCTTTGTTTGTTTTGTAACTCCGGTTGATTGCTTTGACCATCAGTTAATAAACTGATTACGGCACCCAGGTGACCCTGGCCACCAACCCAAATGCACCGGCCTGGGAGACACCCCGCTCCAATTCCGGGAGCCCTGAGCCAGCTTCCTCTTCCCAGCAGTTTTGGGGGAAGAGCAAGGGTCTGGGACAAGAAAACATCATTCTCTGGTCCAGGAGCAGAGAAAAGCACCTCTTCCTCCTCCCGCCATCCTCCACTGCAAAGTCCCAATCCTGCTTCAGATGTAAGGCCATGAGTTTTCCTAGTGGCTTTGACTACAGGACTTCAGACTGACCCTGCATTAACAGCACTGCCAGCATGCTTCTAAGCAAGAAAAAACTCTCACTGTCCTTAAAAAAAAAAAAGGCCTCTGGCTGTAAAAGAAAGGACAACTATTTACTCCAGGCCCGCCGGGGAAAGGCGGCACAGGGGTTCGCATCACCGGCAAGAAAATTAGGGTAGAAAGTTTCCCTCCTGGTGTCTAAGAGAAGTCAGGGAGCAGAGCGGCTGCCTCACAGCCAGCAGTCTCCATCCCCAGGGATGGAGCTTGCTCTGCGGTAAAAGGACACTCGGCAGGATGGGTGCTCCCGAGTCCCGTTTCACGAAATCACCGTGACCTCTGTCCCCTCCCCGTCCTCCGGCACCGTCCCTGCCCTGGCCACTCCAGCAGAGAACAAGAAAATGTCCTCGGCGCTGTTCCCGCTTCCCTCTGCAGCCTCCCTCATCCCTCGCTAATCCACAGAAGTTACCTAACGCTGGGGGTACGGCGAGGATTAGTTAACGTTTGTGCAGCTTTTCTGAGATAAAAGCTACGCGAGATCTCAGCATTTATTATTGATGCACTAGTCAACGGTGCAAGGCTGTGCGTATGCGGGGGGAAAAATTCCTTCCCGAACCCTGCGGCGATCACTTTACAAGCCAAAGCAGGGGATTGTGTTACAGCCCGGGAGCCCTGAAAACCGGCCTGGACCTTTACCAGTCCAAAAAATAAAACCCCAAATGAGGATACTGTTGGTAGCTCAGAGCACTGCTGGCATAGTCCCGGCGATCCCTGCTCCTGGCAGGGAGCACTCTGACCTTCAGGGACACGAGGGACTGGTGCTTCCCGAGTCGGGCAGCCCCGGCGCTGGGCTTTGAGCTGCGCTCCCCAAGACCTGGGCGCCGGCAGGTCCGTACGCACCAGCCTGCACGTACTCTGCCTGTCCCCTTACCTGCCTGCTCTGCCCGCCCAGCGTGTACCGGGAGTCAGCGGGGATTAGGAAGCAGGCGTTTCCCAGTGCCAATCCCAGCTTTACTACCGACCGGCTGCATGACCTTGGGCAGGTCATTTCACCTCCACAGCTCTTCCCCCGTTTGCCAGAACGCACGTGAAGTCCTTCCTTGTGCCTGTGACCCGCCACTGCTTCCAAGCGACAGTCCCATGGGGCTCTGCACTCTGGTCTCCCCAACGGCGTCGGGCAGGGAAGGGTTTAGCATTCCCAGTTTACAGACTGGGAAGACGAGGCCGTTCACACCTCCTCTCCACGCTTAAGGTCAGGTCAGGGAGGCACTGGCCAAGCTAAGAATAGACCCAGGAGCCCCATCCCAGCCAGCTGCTCCGCTCTGACCGCTCTTGGGCAGAGGATCCATTTTGTATCTCGATGTGTTATTTTTACCGTTTACGGGAACTACGGCAAAGCTCGGCTCCGCAAGTGGCCGTGCTCCCACCAGGACTCGCCTCGAGGCCTGCAGAGATGGTGCTACCCCC
>NW_010972731.1:7369437-7369932 GCF_000737465.1 Haliaeetus leucocephalus | reverse complement strand
AGCCCGAGCCGCCGTCGGTGCGTGCATCCGCGTGCCTCGTGATTAGCGTTACACAACCGAGCCCCGGCACGTTAGTGGAGGCCTCGGCAACGCGGGCGGTTTACCTGAGCACCGTGACGCTTCCCCTCTTCACGGGCAGGAAGAGAACGGGCTCCGAGACCCTGATGGGTTTGAACTGGAATTTACACCCGAAGCAGAGCGCCGAGTCGCTGAAGAAGGAGACGGAGACGATGGGCCTCTCGAAGATATGGATGGGGTCCACATGGGAGACAATGCAGCCCCCCGGCTGGTAGTCGTTGATGACGGCACTGTTCACAAAGCCCTCGGGAATCACCCGGTGCTCCACCAGCTTCCTGATCACCAGGTCGTGCACCCACTCGGGAATGCCGTCCCCCGCCCCCCGCGGGTACAGGCGCTCCTGGCCGGGGCCTCGTCTCTGCAGCTGAGACCCGTAGGTATAGCCCTCCCCGAAAAAATACTTGTTCCGCAGCGGCA
>NW_010972731.1:7330472-7368667 GCF_000737465.1 Haliaeetus leucocephalus | reverse complement strand
CCCACCAGCCCGGACCATCCCAGTCCCCCCAGTGTCCCCCCACCTGCTCCAGCTGCAGCTGGGTGATGCCCTGGGCCAGGAGGTCGCCCAGCGTGATCTCCACGTAGGGATAACTGGATCCGGCCGTCGGCCGCTGCGTCCGCGTCGACTGGATCTCCTTCAACGAGAACTTGGCCACCGGTTCCTGGAAGGAAGGGGGAGGACGGACAAGGCAGGTGGCCCGCATGCCCCAGGAACCCCACCAAGGGGACCAAGGACCGGAGCAGGACAGAGGGTGCCAGCGATGCCCTGCTGGGGCCAAACTGGGGGACCCTGCCCACTGCGGAGAGGGACCGTCACATCGCACGGTGCTGCCTGGCTCTGTCCAGGACCCCGTGCCCCACAAACAGCCCCCCACCTACGTGGGTCTCCTTGCTGAGGAAGTTGAGGCCGTTCTGGTTGACGGCCAGGATGCAGGGCGAGACGATGGCGTTGTTGCTGCAGCTCTGGATGTAGAAGAAGGACGAGCCAAACATGGGGTAGGCGCTCAGCAGCCCTGCGGGGTGGAGGACGGGGTCTCAGTGCCTGCTCCCACCCCCTCCTGCCCGTGCCCCGGGGTGGCTCACACCCACAGGGGCTCTGCCAAGGGCCCCAGCCAGCGCCACGCCTGGCAGGAGCTGGGTCAGCTCCCAGAGCCTTGCACCGCTTCAGGCTCTGGACCAGGAACAGGATTGGACCCAGGAGCAGCCAAGGGGACCCATTGCAGCCTGCCGGGAAAGTAGGTGGCCAAGCGTGGGACCTGGGAGCAGCCCCCCATGTGCAGCACCCCGCTGGCTCCACAGCACCCCAGGCTCCATGCAGGGCCAAGGTCTGCCTGTCCCAGGCTCCACGCAGAGGAGCCACCCAGCAGCATCGCATCCCCAGCAGCATTGCATCCCCAGCAGCATCATATCCCCAGCAGCATTGCATCCCCAGCAGCATCATATCCCCAGCAGCATTGCATCCTCATTAGCATTGTGTCCTTTTTAGGAGGACACAGTCAGCATCACATCCCCAGCAGCATCGCAGTCCCGGCAGCTTTGCACCCCCAGCAGCTTTGCACCCCCAGCAGCTTTGCATCCCCAGCAGCTTTGCATCCTCATTAGCATTGCGGCCTTGTTAGCACTGTGTCCTCAATAGCTGTGCATCCCTGGCAGCACTGCATCCCTGGCAGCATTGCATCCCTGGCAGCATCACCTCCCTGTCCCTGTCCCCGTCCCGTGCCTGCTCACCCAGGAACTGTGCCCTGGCCTGGTGGGCGCTGAGCGCCTGGGCTTGCTGCATGTGCTGGGTCACCATGTGGAGCCAGGATTGGGCCTTCAGCAGGCGGAAAAGCTGCGGGGGGACGTAGTCCTGCACCTCCCGCCTGTGGGGAGCCAGAGGTCAGGGCCAGCGCTGGCCAGCGGGACCCATACCCCATGCGATGTGTCCGTGTGTCCCCTCCCGGACCCCTCGCCCCCGGCCATACGCGGTGGGGAGGTGATGGCGGTCCTTGGCTCGGTGCTGGAGGGCGGCCAGCTTGGCCACGTGTGGGAAGTGCTGCTCTCCCGGCCTCGCGGGTGGCAGGACAGTGAACAGCCCTTTGAGGTAGTCGGGGAGCACCTGGGGGGGGGACAGAATGCAGGGACACAGCTTGCGGATGGGGCACTCTGCCTGGGGCGGGGGGGGGAAAGACAGGGAGGTGATCCCGGGGGATTCTGGTGGGGTGGCCCGACCTGGTTGTAGTGGACGGTGATGTAGAGCTCATTGTCGAATTTGAGGGGCTGGCTCCAGACCACGCGGCGGCACCAGAAGGTGTAGCTGGCATCCCGGTGCTCCGTCTCGGCAGCCACATCCAGGACGTATTCCCGGCGGGTCAGCGGCCGCACGCTCTGCCCTGTGCCACCGCAGGAGCCTGAGCGCGGCCGCCACGCGTGGCATCCACCGGCGGCACGGCCGCGCCGTCCCCGCCAGCCCCTCACCTCTGTCGGTCACCACGAAGAGGATGTACTCGTCAAAAGCCTCTGGGTGCTGCAGCCCCATCTCACAGCACAGCTCCTCGATCACATCCAGGGCCACCTAGGCATGGGGACAGGCGGCTGGGATGCTGCCACGTCCCCCCACCGTGCTCAGGGTCACCAATGGGTCCCCCATTGGGGCTCATCCCATGTGGCTCCCAGGGAAGGGATCTCCCTTTCCTGGAGAACAAAGTCCCCCAGCTTGGGGACAGCCAAGGGGTGCAGCTCTCCCCCCTCCCTGGCATCTGCACCCACAGGGTGGCCACAATGGGGGGTCACCGCAAGCCTGGGGTGCACCGAGTAAGCCTCTTGCCCCCTCTGACTCACCGAGCATGTCTTAATCTTGAGGTGCTTCTCGATGCCGCCGGGCAGGAGGAAGAGCTGGCGCTTGGCGCTGCGTCCAGCCTGCATGGGGAGGACACGTCGGGGTGCAGGGGGGGCCCTTTGCACAGCAAGACCGCAAAGGAGACCCCAAATCCCCAAGCTATCCCGTGGGGACCATCCCATGGGGATCATCCTGTATCTTGCCCATCCTGCCCGGATAAGCCATCGTGCCCCCCCACCCCGCGTGCACAGAGCTGCGTTCCCCACTGGGGACCCCTGAAAGCTCACAGCACCCCCAAAGCAGTGCCCCTGGAGAGAAGACCCCCAAAAAGACCGTGCTCCCCGTGCCAGCAACGGGCCAGCAGCTCAGCTCCAGGGCAGTGTCTGGGGGGGATCCCAAGCCCATGGGGGGATCCAGAACCTGCAGGGGGGGGAATCTCAAGCTGGCATCAGCCCTGCTCCATGCCCCACGGGCACCCATGAGCACCCAGCCTCACCACCATGGCCCTGAGCTCCGTGCTGCTGGGGAAGAGGCTGCGACCGCCAAACTGCAGGGTTTTCCGCAGGTTTTGCTCGCAGGCTTTGGCGATGCCTGCCGGGGACGGGGAACGGGATGAAGGATGGGGTTGAGCCATGATGTCGGCTTTGCTAAAGCACCTCCGGAGCCCCGTGACACCCCCTGGGCGTCCTTCCCCACCGTGCACCCAGCACCCTGGGGTGTGCACAGCTCTTACCTTGGCAAGGCAGCTCCGGGTGCCTGCTGGCATCCTGCAGGAATGCCAGGAGGAAGGGCCTGAGCACCTCAGAGCACTTGTAGTAGGCGGCGAGGATGTAGAGCAGCCTCCAGCCCTTCTGGCAGCTGTCCCTGCCAGGAAAAGCCAGGGCTGAGTCCCTGGGAAGGGCGAGGGTAGCCGCAGCGGCTGCAACGGGCACCCACCGCCCCGGCAAGGATGGGGTCCCCGGGGTCTCCCCCCACTTTGGGGCAGCTCAGCCCCAAAGCGTCCTCCGTGCCAGCCTCTGCTGTCCCAGCCAGGGTGGACGGTACTGGTGCAGGGACTCACGGCTTGGAGCTGGTGTTGTTGGTGACCTGCTTGATGATCTGGCAGTATACCTCGTCCCGCAGGACCTCGTGCTCTGCGCACAGCTGGGAGACAGGTATGGCTCGCTCTGCGGCTGGGGATGTCCCCAGGTGCCACCCTCCTTCCCAGGCCACCCCCAGGACTCACCGCCCCGGCGGGGGATTTACCTTGAGGATGGTGCAGACAGCATCCAGCTCCGTCTGCCCCCGCAGAGGGTGGTCACCCATGAACTTCATCACGGCTGGGGATGACAAAGCCACATGGTGACATAGCTCACCCCGTCCCTTCCCTGGGGACACGCTTCCCTGGGTGTCAGCAACATCCCAGGCACACGGGGCAGTGGGACCAGAGGAGCTAAAGCCCCCCGGCTGCCCAATCTGCCCACCCCATTCCTGCCCCCCGCTCCTCCAAGGATGGGGCTGGGGATAGCAGTGGGGCAGGGGGATGGGGCGCTTGTGCCCCCCCCACCTACCTTGGAAAGCCTCGGCGGCCAGTTTGCTGATGCCACCATCCACGAATTCAATGAGCGACTCCTGGATAGGGGTCTGGAGGGGGAGAGGGTCAGCTCCCAGGAGCAGCCAGAGGGATGGGATGGGGGCAGGGGTGGCATTCGGGGAGCTCCGGAGCATTCCAGGACCTCAGGGGAACCCACAGGTGAGGACAGGGCAGGGGCACCCCGAGGCACCTCGCTTCCCCGTACCTTGGTGAACGTCAGCATCTCCAGCACGTTCTTGGCCTTCGTCCCGCAGGAGTCCCTGGGAGAGGGACAAGTGAACGGGTGGGCACGGGTGTCCCCGCCACGGGGTGTCCTTATCCCTATCCCACCGCCGGACACTCACGTGGTCCCGTGCCGCGCGGCACGGAAATACCGCCGGGCAAAGGCCAAAATGGGACAGGTCCCGGCACCGGCCATGAGCTGCTCGCTGCTGTCTCCTTCTGGACCCTCCGCAAAGGCAGTGCTGGCAGGGGACACCTGCAGAATGGGGCGGTGGGCGATGGGCACAGCCAGCACCATCCTGGCAATAGCCCTGGGCCAGCACCCACCTCAGTTTTCCGGTCCAACTCCTGGGCCACGGCGGTGGAAGCCACGGCCACGGCCACGGCCGCCGAAGCTGCCACCTTGCCCTGCTTGTCTCTGGGCTCCTCTTTCTTCTCCGCTGGCAAATGGACGAAGTCGGGGGCCGCGACAGGCTGGACATACTCGGCGGGGAAGAGCCCCGACCTGCCGTGGATGGCCCCGAACTTCCACCCTGTGCCAGGCAGATGGTGGGGATGGCCCCAGGCTGGCAGCCGTGGGGGTCACCCCCCAAAAAGCCTCTTCCAGTTCCCTCCTTCCCCCTGTACCCGGAGCCCTTTCCAGGGGGTCTGGCTTTGGGTTTTGGCTGGAAATAGCTGTGGTTTGGCATTGCTCAAGATAAAGGCACAGACCAAAAGCCACAAAGCCCATCATGTGCAGGGACGCGGGGCAGCACCCAGTGCCACCCAGGGTGGGAATTGCAGGGGAGCATCCCCCTGCATCAGTTTGGTGCTGAAAAGAGCCCAAACCATCCTGCTGAGGTGTGACAGAGGCTGGATCCTGCCCCGTGCCCCAACCCCAGGAGGGGACACAGCTCAGGGCAGTGTATGCCCACCAGGGACACACCGGGGGACAGTATGGCACCCACCAAAATCCTGGGTGCCCGTCTTCAGCTCCTCCAGGTACATCACCTTCTTGCGGACCACGCAGCCATAGTAGTGGTCTGCGGGGACATCACGGGGATATGGGGTGTCACAGGATGCAAGGCCAGGGCACGGCCACCTCTGGGGCTGGTGAAGCCATCAGTCCTGCTGCCACCGTGCCCCTCATCGAGGGCTTTTCGGCATGGAGGACTGGGGGGGGGGCGCTCACCTCTCTCGGGGCACTCCAGCGGCTGCAGGTGGATGATGTCCCCTTTGTGGAAGCTGAGCTGGTCCCCGTCCTCTGGGCTGTAGTTCCTCACGGCCACCACGTACTGGGAGTCCTGGGCACAGAGGGATCTGGCACAGCCTGTGCACGCAGGCATACACATGCACACCCACGCACACCCACATCCCACCCAGCACAAGGACTTCAAGCACCCACAGCCACAGGACCACCCCAAGGTGCCCACTCCTGCAACTCCCCGTCACCCCAGGCACCGTCCCATTTGCAGGGTGCCCTCCGCTGCCCACCCTGACCCCCCAAACGCCAGCACACGGGCAGGCTCTGACCCTCAGGACATGCCCCCAGCCACCACCCTGACCCAGGGGCACCCCCGCCCCCCCCACCTTCCTGAGCTCCGTGATGAAGTGGTCGACCATGGCCTTGACCTGGGGGGCTTTGGGGGAGAAAAGGATGAGCTTCTCGCTGCGCAGGTTGAACTCCAGCATGTTTCTGGATGGGGTGGTCACGAACAGCACGTCGGCGTAGCTGGGGCAGGGCGAGGGGAGGCTGAAACACCCGTCACCCACAGCACCCATCCCACCCCGACCACCCAGGGTCCTTGCCCCTACCTATACGCCCGCAGCACCCGCAGCTGCTCCCCGGGGACGTTGGTGCCCTTCACCAGCCGCAGCAGCTTGATGCCGGCATGGGACACAGCCAGGATCTGCACGCCCGTCCCCACGCTGCCCTGAGGGCCGGGATGCTGCCTCAGCCGGGGGCACAGGACTGCGGTGCCCCCCCCCATGCCGACCTGTCCCACGGCCGGACCCTCACCGTGGCGGGGAAGAGACGTGAGAAATACACCTCGCAGTTGTCCCGGGCCGCAGCAATGATCTCCCTCTTGACGCTTTCGGTGGCCACAGGGCTGAAGGAGTCCAGCTTGTTTGCCGCTGTGGGGAGAAATAACTCCTGGTGAGTGTCCCCCCCCTCCCCGGGGAGGATCTGGACGCAGGGTTCACAGCGAGAGCAGGGATGCTCATCCCCTTCCCAACCCTGGCAGGACCATGATGGAGAGACAGGTGTGTGTCCCCAGGCACCCCCTAATGCAGCAAGCCTGGCTGAGACCCGACACAACTCATGACTTTGTGGAGTACTAAAGCACAGGGGGCTCATTGCATTTGGAGGCAAAACTACCCCGGCTTTAAGCAGATCCAGTTGTGGCTTCGAGATGCCCAGGAGATGAGGATGGGGCACCAGAGTGGCTGGGTATGAGACCCCCAGGTTTGGGTCCCCCAGGGGTGAGCCCCCCCAGCTGGGGAGCAGCAGGATGTGGGGGTGCAAGTGAGGGTTACCAAAGAGGGATTTCAAGTGGAGCCGCTCCTCCTGGCTGATCCGGATGCAAGTGTCGGAAAGCGTGTCGTTGAAGATCTAGGGAAGAGGATGAGGAGCAGCGGAGCCATGCGGGGGGGTAGCGGTGTGACCCCCAGCCCCTCTGCCCTTCCCACCCCCAGACCCCCGACAGGGACAACCCCTGCTCTTCCATGGCAGCTCAGCAGGGGAAGACGGGACTGCCGTGGTGGGATGAGTAAACCATCACCCCAGCGTGGGGATACCCCAACTCCCAGGGGACCCCCGGGGGGGCTTCAGGGCCAGCTCGGTGCCTCACCTGCCTGAAGATGAGGTCGAGCAGCAGTGGGTTGTTGATGCTGTCCTTGGGGTAGAAAACCTGCCAGGAGGGAGACCAGCCCGGCTTGCCGGCATTACCCACCCTGCAGGGCCTCAGCGAAAAGCCCCCTTTATCCCCATAGCACTTTGACACCAGTCTGTCCCCGTGTTGCCCCCCCACCGCACCTCCTTGCGGATGTATATCTTCCAGGGCACGTTGTGGTAGGTGTAGAAGTCCTCACTGCAGCTCCGGTGCAGCTGGGTCTGGACCTGCTGCCCCTCGGACGGGAGCTCCCGTGAGACAGAGACTGCGAAGGGACGGAAAGCCCTGCACATCCCTGGGGGGGACCACAGACAGACCCTCTCCACCCGGGGAAACTGAGGCACGGGGGCCAGCGAGGGTTTAGCCGGACACAGTGGTTATCCCATGAGGATGCTGCCGAGCAGGACCCATGCCTGGCCACATCAGGCATCAGCCGGTGTCACCGGGGAGGACGAGGTGCCCCGCTCTGCCCTGACCCCCCCAGTGCCACGGATCTGCCCTGCGATACCTGGGGGCCGAGTGGCCGCCGGACGCCCCATCGGCGTTTGCAGCTGGTACTTGCCGCTGGTGACCGGCTTCACCGCAGCCACCGTCTCCTTGGGCCCCTGCGAGGCAGAGAGCGAGCTGCAGTCGGGACCGACGACTCCCCCAACCCAGTGTGGGGGACATGGGGGCGAACGCATCCCTACCACAGCCGCCGGCACCTGGGCTGCCGAGAGCTGCTCCTTCAGGATCTGCATGGCTTCTTCATGGGGGTCCAGCTTCTTCCCAAAGAGCTTGCTGCAAGAGACAGCACCCCACATTGCCTGCACCTTGGCATCACCTGCACCCCGGCATCAGGACTGGCACACACACCCGCAGGCAGAAGCCTGCAGCTCGGCTGGGGGCCGAGGTGGGTACCTGGGGGGCTGGGAGCCGCGTGGGGCCGGCTGGCACTGCCGGATGATATTGCGGATGTCGTGCGTGGGCCGTGGGAATTGCTCTGAGTTGAGCCGGGAATGCCGTACCACCTCGCCCGGCCACCGCCGACCCACAGGTGCTGCGAGGCCAAGCACGTGGCTTGGGGGGGGTCCGGGCATCGCCTTCACACCTGGGGCACAGCTCAGTGCCGCGATCCCCCATTGCCATCCCGCTGCGCTGAGACCCCTTACCGGCTTTCTGCACGTAGGGCCGGGGCTGGGGGGCACGGGCTGGCGTCCCCTCCGCTGCTCTGCCCTGCAAGGGACACCACGGCGTGAGGATCCGACACCCCCCAGCTGCCCCCATCCCCAGGGAGATGCCCTGCAGCAGTGGGGCAGGGCTCGACCCCTCCTGGCCCCCCCACCCCGGCTCTGCTCCACTGACCGGGGGCCCAGGCGGCTGGTTGGCATCTGCACGGCACTGCGGGGATGGAGCTGGCTCCGTGCCTGCGATGGCAGAGGGAGAGAGCTCAGTGCCCCGTACCAGAGCTGTGGGGTGCTGGATGCAGGGATGTCCCCCACTCTGGGGATCAGGTGGGGAAACTGAGGCAGGGAGCTGGGTTGGGATGCAGGAGTGCTCGGGGCACTCACCCCTTGGCTGACGCATCTCTGCAGGCACAGGGGGTCCGGTCCGCTCGGCATCACCGCCGCCGTCCCCCCCTCCCACACCACCTCCTCCCTTCATCCTCTGTGAGATGGCGGCCGGCTTCTCCAGCTCCTGGGGGGCAGGCATCAGGGGATGGAGGCTGTGCCATCTGCACCCCCAAAATGCTGGATTCCCTCTGCCTCGGGCAGGGGGACCTCCCTCTCACCCCATTGCCGTAGGAGAGCACGGGGTCGAAGAGGCTGTCCAGGTAGCGGTCCAGACCCTTCTGGCTGCGCGGCTCCCCAAATTCCCCATCTGCTGGGGGATGAGGAGGGATGAGCCGCCGGCAGCAGGGCTTCACCAGCATGGTGGAACTTCACCGGCAGGGCCCCACCAGCAGCTCCGGGGGGCTGTGGGGGGGGATGATGCCCTACCATGGGGGTGGTACACCTCTGTGGATGGCAGTGTGGGAGCTTTCACGGCTGGGGGAGGAGGCACTTCATCCAAATCCAAGCCGTGTCCCAGCACCCTGCAGAGAGGGAGGATGCACTTATCTACATCCACCGGGTGCTGGGACCCCGACCCACACCTCTGCCGGCACCCATCCAGCCTGGTGCTGGTGTTTCCCCCACCAGCCCCACAGCGGGGGACCCGTCCCTGCCCGGGTACCTACGCCTGGCTGTCCCTGCCGTGGCTCTCAGCCCCCTCCCATGCGACGAGGAAGCAGGACTTCTGTTTGGGGAAGCCCTGGAGCAGCTCAAGGTCGGAGACGAGGTCCAGGACATAGTCATGGCCAGCCAGCTCGGCCCACTGGGCACCTGCCTTCATGGCCACGGACCAGCCACGCCAGCCCTCTGCCAGTCCCCTGCTGACAGCGGGATGCTGGAGACGGGCATGGGCTGCCAGCAGTACCCCGGCTCCATGGGTACACCCTGCCCACGAGCTGGGCATCCTGGCTCCCAGATCCTGGGGTCACCCAAAATGGCCCCGGGGTGATACTGTGCCCCGTGCTCACCCCACTGGGTGGGGGGGGTGCTGGTTTGGCAGGTACCTGTACTTCAGGACATCCCCTGCCAGGTCTTCGCCCGTGCTCCAGGAGTGGATGGGGCAGGAGAACTGGTCACCTGGGGAGTGAGCGGCGGTGAGCGGGTCCCACCGGTCCCCTCCTGCCCGTGATGGTGGCAGGGTGGTCGAACTGGGACCAACCCTTATCACCACCAGGCCCCCAGCCCCGTGCCACCCCGCACCGTTGAAGCAGTAGAGGTCGAGAGCCATGCTGGCTTGCTGCCGGTTCGCCGTCCACTCCAGCAACGAGGGTGGGTAGGCGCGGGCGGCCGCGGCGCCCAGCCGCGACTGTGCCATGGCGTGCATCAGCTTGCGCTGGCACACCGGCTTGTAGCCGGCAAAGGCATAGTCGGAGACAAACCTATGGGAAAGGGAGGATGCTGCAGGAGGGACCTGGGCAGCATCCCCAAGCACATGTGCCAGGCTGGCCCCGGGGACCACGGAGGGACCTCAGAGCATCCCCAGCAGGACCTGGGTAGCATCCCTGGGCACATGTGCCAGGCTGGTCCGGAGAGCCCCTGGAGAGACCCGGCAGCGTCCCCAGGCACAAGTGCCAGGCTATCCCTGAGGGTCCCAGCCAGCCCCAGTCCCCATCCCTGTCCCCAGCCCCGGCTCACTTGAGCAGGTACTTGTCGAAGGCGGTGGAGGGGGGGAAAGCGCTGAGGCAGGCAGCCAGCAGCAGCCAGCCCCGCTCCTCATTGTTGACGTTGGTGTTACGCCAGACCTGGTTGGCGGCTTGCGCCAGGAGCTCATCCCGCAGCCCTGGCGCCGACAGCCCCTTCTGCACGATGTAGTTGCCGAAGAGGGTCTCCTGTGGGCCGCCCAGCCCCGGGTCCCCCATGAACCGCAGGATCTGCCGTGGGGACAGTGAGGTCCTCCCTCCGGCCCCAGGCAGGAGCATGCAGGGGACCGCGGTGCCGGATCCCGTGCCATCCCACCTACCAGCTGGAAGAGGCTAAGCGCCTCGTGGCACAGCTCCTCATCCAGCCGGGTGAGGGGGGCTGCCAGCGGGGCCGTCAGCATCCCGAATGCCGGTTCCTGCGGTGACACCCGCACCCGTGGCTACTCGGGGCCCGGGGACAGCCTCAGGCCACGAGGGGCCAGCCCCACGGCGCTGAGCGTGACGTTGGTGCTGGATGGGGACTGTGGGGCTGCAAAAGGGCTGGGGTGCAGGATGGGGCCGGCAGCCTCCCGGCAGCGGGGCAGGGATGGGCTCAGGCTGTGCTGGCAGCACCGGAGATGCCAGCACCTTGGTGAGGCTGAAAGCAGGATCCGGCCCCAGCGCTGTCGTTCAGGATGCCGGGGAGTGGGAAACACATGGCAAAAATAGGGGACAAAGAGGAGGAGGAAGGGGGCAAAGCAACCAGGGATGGGGCTAGGGTCCCAGGAGTGAAGCGACCTGGTCTCCCGCCCCAGCGTTTCCGGATCTGCCCCGCGTCGGGCGTCCAGGAGGGCTCGGCGGGTCTCTCTCCGATAACATCAGCGGGGTCCCCCTGGCCTCTGGAGATGACAGGAACCCACGGGGAGGGAGGGAGATGGTGGCCGGCTCCCTGAAGCACCACAGCCGCCCCGGATCCATCCCCTCTCGCAGCCCATGGCGTCCCCGGAGCCAAAGCCATGGCATCCCCGGGGCAGAGCCCGGTGGGATGGTGTGGGGAGCCGCCGGGCAGAGCCGCTGCGGGGACCCTGAACCTAACCGCTCAGCCACGACCAGGGCGCCGAGAACTCCCCGAAAGCCGGCTGCCCATTGGGGCAGGCTCCCCGCCGCCGGGCCGCGGCGCCCACCTTACCTGGAAATGGCCCCGCACGTACTTGGCCATGGGGTAGTCATTGATGTCGAGCGGGAGGGTGAGCTGGGAGTCGGGCTGCAGTGCCGGCGGTGGCACCAGGACCACACAGCCGGCGTTCACCTCCCGGGCGGCTACGGCACAGCGGGCAGCTATGGCATAGCCACGGGGATAGGGACAAGGGGCTGGGAGCGGGGCTAGCAATGGTGCAAGACCCGCTCACCTGCGGCAGCCTCCAGCAGCCCCATCAGCTCGGCCGGGATCTCCAGGTGGGTGACGTCCACCACCTCCCTCCTCGTCAGCTCCTGCCGGCGTAGCACAGCGATGCACCCGCTTGCCACACTGCTCCCTGCCCCAGCACCCGTGGGTGCCTCAGCTGGCGGCATAGGGACAGGCAAGCACGTGGCAGGGACGAGGGCACAGCAGCACGGGTTGCATGTGCATCACACCTGCGTGCTCCCCCCGGTGCCGCATGCCTGCACCGCGTTACCTGCTTCATCCTCTCCTTCTCCTCCGCCGCGCGCCGGCGGGCATCCTCCTTCCTCTGGAAGCAGAGCAGCTGCGCTGAGCCCCCAATCGGGGGGGGGAGGGAGACCCGGAGGCAGCAGGACCCCCCCCTGGGGTGCCATTGCCCCCCGGCATCACCAGGCTTTCACCGCAAAGAGGCACTGCCCATGCCCCATGGGACATGGAGGAGGTGGTGGGGATGGGGTCTGGGGGGGTTTAGGGTCTGGGGGTGCCGCTGTGCCCTCTCCAGACCCACCACCGAGCATGCAGCAGGGTGGGAGTGGGTACCCAGGACCCCCCCGGGATGTGCCAGCCCCTGCCTCACCTTGAGGTACCGCCGGCGGTTCACGTAGATGTGCACCAGCGACCTGAACTTGATGAGCGTGTGCCGCATGCGCCGGTACCGCTGCCTGCGGGAGGGCACCCATCACCCTCTGCCACCCACCAGTGCCCACCCACCACCACCCCCAGGACCCCCACCTGGCCAGGTAACCCCGCGCCCGGCTCTGCAGGAGGACGATCTTTCGGCGGAGGGAGCGAAAGCGCCTCTTGATGAAGAAGGTGCGAGCATAGCGCTGGAGAGTGAGCGCAGCCAGGTGATGGGCACGGGCTCGCTTGCTCTCCAGCGCCTGGTACAGTTGCTCCTTCAGGAAGAGCTGGGAGGAGGGACAATGCCATGAGCCCCCCACCTCGGCCGCCCTCCCCCAGGGCATCCATCACCAGAGCCAAGCCCCCTGCCCAGGACGGTACCTTGCTGACGCCAACGTAGTACATGCTGGGGCTGACGGGGCAGAGGTTCCTCAGCATCTCCACACAGTTGGTCCCATTGGGAATGACGTTGGACCACATGTCGACAAGGCAGCGGTACCTGGGTGAGCCCGTGACACCGTCACCATCACCGTGCAGGACCCCACCGGGATGCCGGCATGGACCCTCCCTGCGGTGATGAGCACCGTGCCCGGGAAAGCAGCTTCTCCTGGTGCTGTGCACCAAAGTGGGGGGCTCCCAGCTCCCGCTGTGGGGGAATCCCAGGCCAAACGCTGCCCCCCAAAACACCCACGAGCTCTGTAGTCTGCCCTCACTGGAACAGTGGTATCCAACCCGCAGCCCCCAGGCACCTGTCAATGAAGACAAGGAAGGGGATGCGGATGGGGAAGCCCTCCTTGCGGATGCGGATGGTCTCCAGGATCCCCGAGTACCGCAGCTGGCTGCTGACCACGTCGGCCTCGAAGAGCCCCGGCTCCTGGGGAGGAGATGGGGAGAAGCCTTAGTGGCCGCACGGGCAGACCCCTGCCCACCACACTCCCCATGCCGGCGAGGGCAGGCAGCACTGGCATCGCCACAGGCAGGAAAGCCCCGGGCCAGCTCTCACCTTTTTGTTGTTGGGTTTGAGACAGCGCACGAAGAAGGGGTTGCACCTGCGTTGGAGAGAACCCATCAGTCACAGGGGACAGGGGACAAAGCCAGCCTGGCCACCTCGGGCTCGGGTTCGGCTGTCACCCTGCTCCTGCCAGCCTGGTGCATGGCCTGGCTGCCCACCCTGCCCACCCTGACCTCTCCATCTTTTCCACCAGGTCCAGGAGCGACTGCTGGAACCGGGCAGCCACGGTGGGTGCCTTGTACCGCCGCGTCCTGGTGCTGCTCCTCTTAACCAGGCTCCTCTGCCGTGCCATCACCTGGGCATGGCCGAAGAAGAGATTGGCCACCACCTTGGGAAGATGGGAAAGGTTAGGGAGGAGGAAGGTGGCCGGGATGGTGCAGCTCTCCTGGCTCCTCTTCCCAGCCTGGCTGCTGCCTTTTTGCCCAGCCCTGACTGAGTCGCATCCCCTATTTGCGGTGGGATTCCCTGGATGGGGATGGGGAAGTGCAAGAGCAGCCCATGTGCCCATTTGTGCCAATGCTTCAGGGGTCAAAGCCCAGAGGACCCTGTCGGAAGAGGGCACAGGGTGGAACTGGAGGCATCCTCTGCTCCTGGTCCCCCTGGGCTTCACCAGCCATGGGGGCACACGGTTGGGGACATGAAAAGTGTGTGTATGGAAGCGGGCTATCCATACCCGGTGTCCCCCCAGCACCGCAGAGCCAGGGCTGGGCAGAGCCCTACCTTGGTCCTGCTACTGATGAACAGGTCCAGCACGTCCTGACGGACCTGGTCGTAGTTTTTATCCAAAAACTTGTGAACCTGGCAAAGAGCAAAACCTCATGGTGAGGAGCCTGGTGGCACGGTGGTGGGAGGCAAGGAGCTCCAGGTGCAGGATCAACCCCATAAACCTCCTATTTAACCCTCCTTAAAACCTCAGCTGGGCATCCCACTGCTGCACACCTGGTAGGTCACCTTCCCCGCATAGTGCTTGATGGTGAACTCAGGCAGTGGCATCTTCGGCTTGGTGTACAGTGGGTTTGTCCCGTGGTGGTAGTGACACTTCTGGAGGAACGTGTGGTCAGTGGCCTGGGGATGGACGCAGGGGTGAGACATGGCTCGAGTGGTTCGGCAGCCCCGGGAATGCAGGCACCGGGATGGGGACGCCTGGACAATCGGCCAGACCCAGCTCTCAGCTCTGCCACCAAGCAGCTGCACAGTCATGGGCATCTGCTTCTCCTGTGCCTCAGTTTCCCCATTGGCAGAGAGGGTGCAACCACCCTTCTCTCTTTTATAGGGCAGCTTGGAGGGGATTTTCAGTAATTCCTATAAAAGCAAGTCCTCTGGGGGAAGTTGCTCCAGTGACACTGATCTGGGACCTCCCAGGGTTTGTCCAGCCTGGAGAAACCTGGGGGGTCTCCCAGGTTGTCCAGGACAGCCCAGAAGCAGAGCAGCCCTGGGCCACGGCATCACCCCACGCACGGTGACCACCCGGTGCTGCCATCCTCGCCGCCTTAGCATTGGGCAGCCCCTCACCTGGGGGAAGCAGCTCTGGTCATCGAGGATGCGGAGGATGCCATAGGGTTTCTGGGAGATGAGGTCAATGCAGGGCTGGTTGTCGCTGAAGGGGATCTCCTTCCACTCGATCTGCTCCCGGAGGTACTCCTCCTGCAGGGTCAGCACTTGATCAGCCCCACGTCCCCAGCCCCATGGCAATGCTCGGCATGAGGACAGAGCCCAGCACTGCTCGCCAGCCCACCTGCTCCTCCTGGAAGACGATCTTGTTGAAGAAGAACTGCAGGTACTCGTTGGCATAGTTGATGCATAGTTGCTCAAAGCTATTGAAGTTAAGGTCCTGCAAGAAGAAGGGGCCGAAGAGCCTGAGACTTCGCAGCCCCGGGGCTGGCAGATAGAGGGATGGATCCAGGATGGATCCTGCTCACCTCAAAGCCATAGATGTCCAGGATGGCGATGGAGAGGGCCTCCTGCCGTGGGTACACCAGCTTGTTGATGCGGTCCGTTAGCCAGCCAAAGAGCAGGGAGTAGAGGGTCTTGGCAATGGCATCCCTGGGAAATGGCGAGATGAGCAGAGTGCTGGAGCTCTGGCATGGTACGGCACGGCACAGCACCGCGTACAGCCCCACCACTGTGACCAGCACCCATCACAGCCCCACATTGTGCATGGGACAGCCTGTAGGGCTGCAGTTTTAATCACCAGAGAGCCGAATCCACACTAGGGGACCTGACCATCCCCTTTCCCAGACTAGCATCTCATCTCCCACCCCATCCCCGGGGGCCAGACACCGCCCCGAGCCCCCACGCAGCACGGTCCCCCCCTCCCTCTACCTGGCATCCACGGCGCTTTCGACAGTCAGAGGGGTAAAAATCTTCTCCCGCAGCGTTTCCTGGATGGAGCGCACAAAACCAACAGCGTGATGGAGTTTTAGCAACACCAGCCGTGGTCTCCAGGGACCCTCCTCCCTGCCTGTGACCCCCCATCCACTTACCGTCACCTTGAAGGTGATGGCTTTCTGCAGGCCCTCAGGGGAGACCTGCAGCAGCTCAGCCACCGTCCGGATCTCCGTGGCGCTCACCACCGTGGCGACCTCCTGGCAGTCGGTCTGTGGGACACGGTGAGGTGGTGGGATGCGGTGACCCCCCCAACTCCATCGAATCCCAAATCCAGCCCAAGGATCTTGGTTCCCTTTGGGGTACCTCGTATTTTTCAAAGTAGACGTTGCCCAGGTGGAGGACGGAGGAGAGGATGCGGAAGATGCTGTTCTGCTCCTCCATGCTGAAGCTCAGCACCTCCATGGTGTTGAGCAGCCGACGGAAATCCTCCGCGTCGTCCTTGCCGGGGATCTCGCAGTTCCCACCCTGGCATGACCCCCTCGGTGCCATCAGTGGGTCCCGGGGAGGCAGCACCCAGGGGTGGGAGGGAAGACGCCCTGCCCTGACCACCCTCTCCATCCGCACGCTGAATCCAGGAGGATTCAGGAACCCACCTGCACCCCGAGCTTGGCCAGCCCCCCAAAAAGCAGGCAGCGTGGGGGGGGGGGGGGGCAGGGGGCACGCTACCTGGTTCAGGTAGTAGTAGGTCTCGGCGCCCTGCAGGCAGTACCGCTGCCGCTGCTGGGCGGGCAGCCCTGCCAGCATCTCATAGAAGATGTGATAGTTGCGCTCGCTCTTGGCCTGGGGAGCAGAGGACCGAGCTGGAGCATGGATGGCATGGGGGGCAGTGTGGGCGACACACACAGAGCCCAGAACCCCCTTGTCACCCACCTGGAAGACGACACGGGACTTCTCCAGCAGGTACTGCGAGGTTATGGCACCGCAGATCAAGCCGCTGCAGGGGCGAGAGCGGGCACCTGGTTGACAACCTCGGTGCGGGCAGGGGCTGTGCCTCCCCCCCCACCATGTTGCCCACCTCTGCCCCGATGCTGTCCCCAGCACATGGGGGGTCAGTGCCTGGTCCCCAGATGTCCCCCCAGTGGGATCTGTGGGCAGGGAGAGGTACCCACACCCAGGTCCCGAGTGAGGGCTGGAGCTGCTGCACCCCAGGGTGATATCAGGCACCCCCTCCCCATTGGGATCAGTGGGGATGAGCGAGGGTGGGACGGGCCGTGGGGACAGGGACGGGGACTGGCAGTGGTCAGGGTACCAGCCCAGGGCACAGCATCCTTGTCCCTACCCAAGGGGCAGCAAACGCTGCCTGTTTTCAGGTGATATTGCCTTTCCCCCAACAAGGTTTGTCCCCAAAAGCATCCCCATGCACATCCTACCCCAGAGCCAAGGGGCAGGGATAGCCTGGCAGCGGGGCTGGGGGCCGGATTGGGGACCCCCGGGGCAGGGGACACACACACACACACACACAGAGGGGTGGGGGGCGGCCGTGCGCGAGCATTGCTCAGTGTTACTTACTCCTCCAGAAAGATTTCCACAAATTTCCCAAACCTGCTGGAATTGTCGTTCCTCACGGTTTTGGCGTTGCCGAAGGATTCCAGCAAGGGGGTCGCCTCCAGGATCTACCGGGGCGATGGGGAGAGCCAGGGGGGTCAGCCTGGGCACCCCGATACACCACAGGCTGTCCCCACGGCAGGGGGACCCCTCTTGCCACCCTCCCTTCCACCTCCTGCCCCATGCAGACACCCATGGGTGCCAAAATTCAAGGTGTGCGCCGCGGCTGGGTTGCACGAGGATGCGGGAGAGTGCAAGGACCCCATGCACGTGCATGCCCTGAGCTCCTGCTGTCCATCCCCACTGTCCCCCCACAGCTGGGGTGATGTGGCAGAGATGCCACCACGATGATCTGTCCCCTTGAACCGTCCCAGCCCACATGTGTCCCCCCCCCGGTACCTCTATCTGCCGTGGTCCGGGTGGAAGCGTTAGGACAAGGAGAGAGCAGCACAGCCGTGATCAGGGGGTGGAGGAGAGCACAGGGTGGTGGGACAAGGGGACAGGGATGTCCCCAGGGCAGCACCCTACCTGCGGGGCACTGCTGCGTTTCTGGCTGACGGCTGCCAGGTAGCGCAGGATCAGCTTGGTGGCTTCGGTCTTCCCCGAGCCGCTCTCCCCACTGAAACGCAGAGCAGAGGGGACATGGCCGGGGCCATCATCAGCCGAGTAAGGGGCCACAGGGGTGTGCCCACCCCAAACCCACCCAGCACCCCATCCCCAGAAGCACCCGTCAGCCCCGGGGCCGGGCCAGGCTGGCGGCAGCATCCTGCAACCATCAATTAGGGCAGCGCTGATTAGGGGCCATCCCAGGGTGGGGGGGCCGTGCGTGGGAACAGCCGTGTCCCACCTGATGATGATACACTGGTTGTGTTTGGCATCCATCACTTTGGAGTAGGCGACGTTCGCGATGGCAAAGAGGTGCCTGGGGCAGGGGGGGAAGCAGAAGTTGGGGGGGTGTGGTGCCACATCGCCCTGGCACAGGGACCCCCGCTGCACCCTGAGCATCCCCACGCGTGGACACAGTTGCTCCAGGACGCTGCAACTGAGGGTCCTCAGGGGCCTGGGACCCCCAGGATGCAGGGGTGGGTGATGGTGGGTAGGAATGCCCCTGTCCCCACAGGGCGTTCGGGGACACCCCAATACTCACGGTGGGTTCTCGCCCAGGGCTCTGCCTTCGTACTGCAGCACCTGCTCCGTCCCGTAGATGTTGTAGAGCCGGTACGGGTTCACCGACACCAGGATGCTGCCGATGTAGGTCTGCGGGAGAGCGAGGTTTGGGGCTGCGAGCGCTCGGAGGGTGATGACCCCCCAAAAAAACCCCATGGCCACGGTCTTCAGGGGGATGCTGTGCGCCCCTAAGCTTACGTAGATGAGCTGGCGCTCGAACCGCGTCCGGATGTTGCTCAGCACCGCGGCCTCCTGGAGGTCCCTGGCACGGAGCAGAGGCTGCGTTAGGGGATGGCAGGGGGACAGGAGGTGTCTACTGTCCCCAAGAGTGTCCCCAGCATCCCCAGTCCCAGGAGGCTGGAGGGGGCCCCTTGTTGGATGGAATGGTGTGGGCGGCGAAGGGGACGGGGACACTCACTCCAGCTGGGTCATGTCCTCCAGCCCGTCCTCCTCCTGCGGCTCCTGGTACCGCACAATGGGCAGGCTGCACAGCGACTGCATCTGCACGGAGCAACCCAGCCCAGCTCCGTCACGGCAGGGGTGCGCCAACCTCCTCTGGCATCCCACCCAGTCACCACCACCCCCCCAAAAACACCGTCTGTAACCCCAAACCAGGGAGCCCACAGCCAGCGATGGCAGGGACCCCAAGCAAACATCCCACAGCCCTAAAATGGGTCCCCCAGGAAGAGCGTCACCTGTCAGGGGAGAGCAGCAGCGCTGGAAATAGGGACATGGGGCCACCAAGGTGCCCTTGGGGACCGTCCCAGGAAAGGCTGGTTGCGGAGACCCCCCCGGTCCGGATCGCCACAGGCAGGTGGGAACAGGTAGAGATGGCCATGCCACCCCCACCGCAACACCCCACTGTTCACCCATACACCCATGGGGGCTGCAAGGGGTGGGTGATGGAAGCCCACCATCAGGGTGGCACCTCCAGGGAAGATGATGAAAGGGGGTTGCGGTGGGGGCTGAGCTGTAGGGCTGGGGGCTGCTCCCCGTGGCTGTACCCCCACAGCCACGCGTAGAGGTGACCCCGGGGCGGGTGGCACGCAGGAGCTCGCGCTGGCGGCCGGCCAGGCAGTGGGCAGGAAAGCGGACACCCGCCGGGTCAGGGTGGCACCCGCGCCCGCCCCAGCCGCAGATCGGGTCTCAGCATTTCCATACACGAGAGTCAAGTGTCCCTGAGGGGGGCTGTGCACGGGGACACACACACACACACATGCAACGGGCGATGACTGCCCCCCCCCAGCCTGCTCCCCATGTCAGCACCCCCACCAGCACCCAGTGCACCCATAGCCACTTACCCCCCCCACCCTGGGTGCTGCAAATCTCCCCAGCCCTGGTGATTTCGTGTCCCCAGTGAGCCGTCAGCCATCTCAACACGCCACCCCATCCCAGGTCCCTTCTGCTGCCGGTTCCCTCCCCGGCTCCATCCCACCGCCGGCACCCGCAGCAGGCTCCCCGCTGGCGTTACCTTGCTGCGCCAGGGCTGCTTGGTGCCCAGGTACCCGTCCGCCCAGGGGTGCCTGTCCCGCCAGCCGCCCGCCGGCGAACGCCGGCTGAGATATCGGGCGATGTCGGCTCCCCGTTGACTCGCCCACCGCCGGCCGCGTTGGGTGGGCTGCCGGGGAAGACCCTGCTCGGCCGTCCAGGCGTCGGGCATCTCCCGCACCCGCACGACGTGTTGCGTGGACCAGTGCTGCTTGTACATGCGGGATGCCCGTCGGAAGGAACCCAACCTCTGCACCTGCGGCGTCACCACCGCGTAGCGTCCTGCGCCCTCCTCCCCGGCCCCCCCATCGCCCTCGACAGTCTCCGCCGGCCCTGGGGCACGAGTGTTGTGGCGGGGGGCTACAGGCGAACCGGGGCTTCGACCGCGGTGGGGTGCCGGGAAAGCGGCACGACGCTGCGGTGAGGGGCTCCGGTTGTCTCGTGGGTTGGAAGGGAGTTTGGGGCGCCCGGCGTCGGTCCAACCCCGGCGCCCTGCCGGTGGGCTCGGCGATCTGCGGGCGCTCCCGTCGCGCCGGGATGGGGGCCGGGCAGAGGAGGGCGAGCGGGAGGAGGGATGGCGGGTGGGAGGTGGGGATGGGGGTGTTTCGGAGCGGGCCATGCTCCCCATGAGCAGTGATGCCAGCGACTGACCCACAGAGCGCCCTGGGGAGGGGCTGCGGCCCCTCGCTTCAGCCGGAGACGGCCTCGCTGGGGGGGAACGGGGGGCCATCCCGGCAAGGGGTTGCCCGATGCGCTGGATGAAGGTTTTGGGGGTGCCGGGAGCAGAGCTGGGTGGGGGGGGCACCCCGGCAAGACCCCGCATGGCACCCTGCCAGGGGGGCAGCTCCTCGTCCCAGGAGGGGCCAGGGGGGCCAAGACGGCGGCTGCCAGGGTGGGGGGTCAGTGCCAGGAAGGGGGTCCTCTGCAGCGGCTTCACAGCCTTGGTGGGGGGCTCGGGAAGCCGGGGCCAAGCCTGGGGGAGCGGTAGCCCAGGGGGGCTGCTCCGCCGCGACGGTCGCGGGGACAAGGGTCTCCCTGACCCCACCGTGGGCACCCCCAAACAGCTCCCCACTGGTCCCGGCGAGTGGGGGGCAGCCAGCAGAGGGGCAGGGGGCTCAGGGCCGAACCGCCGGAGGCTGGCCCTGAGGGAGGGGGATCGTCGTGGCCCCTCGCCCCGCGTGCTGCCGGGGCGCTGCTGGGCTGGCGGCGGCGATGGGGAGCGCCCAGGGTTGGCAAAGGGGTTACGGAGCGACGGCCGCCGTGCAGCCCCCAGATCTCGGGAAGGGGGCTGCCCCCAGGGCCCTCCCAGTGCGGAAGGGTCCCTGGCTGGAGATGCTCGGGGTGGAGGGTCCCGGGCCCCCGAGCCGGTGGTCTCCATCCCTGCCAGCCTGCGGCCGGAGCGCCTGTATGAAGGCTGGGGGGTGCAGGGGTCCCGAAATCCCCCCGCACCCTGTGGCGGGCGGCTGGGGGGCTGCGAGAGGGAGCGCTGGAGGAACTGCCCCAAAGGGCTCCCACACGCCCGCGCTGCCGAAACCCGGTGTCCCGGGGATGCTGCGGGGCTGGGGGCTGCCGGCGGTGGCTCGTACTCGTCGTAGTCGTCCTCGTCACGGGCAGCGGGCAGGTGGGGGGACGGCAAGAGGGGGACGTCCAGGCGGTCCCTGCCGAAAAGCTTGACCTGGGGCCGGGGGAAGAGCCTGAATTTCCTATTGAGGGAGAGCTTGGAGGAGAGCGTCTCCCGCATGCCCCGGAGCGAGGAGGCGCTGAGGATGGAGAAGGGGTACTCCTTGTCCTCTTCCTCCTCTTCCTCCCACTCCTCGGGCTCCTCAGCCTCGGCAATCTCCTCCAGGGCCAGGGCGTAGGGGTTGCACGAGGACTGGGCATGCGGTGCCCACCCCCCCTCACTGTACTGGATGCGATGCTCAGGGTATTCGCCCCCCAGGTACCTCTCGGCGAGGGGGTCCCCTAAGTCCTCGTAGGGGTCCCCGCTGTAGCCAAAGGGCCCCACTGCCTCTTCGCCGTACTCAGGGTCGCTGCCGTAAGGGTCGTAGAGGGCAAGGGGGGACCCGCTGGTGAGCGGCCCCTCATCCTCGAGCTCTGCGTAGCCGTAGGGGTGCCCCGGCGGGTCACCCTCCTCCCAAAACCCCCCATAGAAGCCATACTCTTCCTCTGTCTCATAGCCGGGGTAGTCAGCGTAGGGGGTCAGCGCTGCGTCCTCGAAGCCGTACCCCGCTGGGTAGACTGGAGTTTGGATGTAGCCTTCCTCCTCCTCAGCGTAGCTGTGCCGGGGGCCATAGGCTCCATCATCCTCCTCGGTATAGCGACACCAGGGGCCGTAAGCTTCATCCTCCTCAGCGTAGCCATGTGGGGGGCTGTAGGCTCCGTCTTCCTCCTTGGCGTAGCCACGGCGGGAGCCATAGGTTCCATCCTCCTCCTTGCCGTAGCCACGCCGGCGGCTGTAGGCTCCGTCCTCCTCCTCGGCCCACCCATAGCGCGGCACCGGCGGCTCCGCGGGCGCGTGCTGCGAGCCCCGACGGGACAGACGCTGCACCACGCTGCCGTGCCGCCCGGCGCTGTGGGCCAACAGCCCGCTGCTGCTGGGGATCCGCTTCATGTTGGCCCGGTGCCTGAGGATCTCGTCTTCTGCGGGGAACGGCAGCTTCCTGGCACCGATACGGGAGAGCCAGGCCGCGTCGGCCGCCCGGCCGCCCCCCGCCAGCCGCCCACGCCGGGAGAGGACCTTCCTGGCCAGCCAGCCCGTGGCAGAGGCCGCCTTGCTCAGCACCTGCGCCCGCGGCTTGAATTTCCTTTCCGGGCGCCGGCGGAAGAGGGACGCGCCGTCCTCGGCCGCCTGCCCGCCCCGCCGCAGCAGCAGGAAGGATGGCTTCGCCGGCGGGGAGCTACCGGCCGCCTCCTTCCTCTTCTTGCCCACGCGCTTGAAGCGAACCATTAGGTTGGAGGTGGACTTGAGCACCGCCTTGTTCTTCTTCTTCTTCCTCTTCTTGGTGCTGCTCTTCTGCAGCCCCCAGAAGAAGCGGGACGTGTTCTTGAACTGCCCCTTCTTGGGCCGATGCAACCCCAGCTTCTTGAAGCCCAGGAAGAGCTTCGAGGTGCTGCGGAGGCTCCGCTTCACCCGGGCCTTCGGCACCACCGCCTCCTCCTCCTCGGCCAGGCCGGGCTCCGCAGATTCTTTGGGCTGGCCCTTGGCCTCCACGGCCTTGGCCCCTTTCTTCTTCTTGGCGTTGTCGGCCGCCAGCCCCATCACCAGCTTGGAGGTGCCCTTCAGGTTCTTCTTGGCCGGCGCGGCATCGCTCTCGCCCTCCTCCTCCTCTGGCTCCAGCTGCACCTTCTTCCCTCGGCCCGGCTTTTTTGCCACCACCCCCTTGAGCACCCCCTTCTTCCCCTTCCCCTTCCCCTTCTTGGGCTCCTCCGCAGCTGCCGCCGCCTCGTCCTTCTCCTCCTCCACCGCCTCCATCTCCTCGCTCTCCTCCGCCTTCAGCAGCTCCGCATCCGAGGTCTCCTCCGACTCGCCGGGTGCCTCCTTCTTGCCCTTCTTGCCATCCTTCCCTTTCCCTTTGCCCCCCTTCCCCTTGGCCTCTGCATCCTTTTTGGGCTCCCCCTTCTTGCCAACCATCCCAGCGGTGGTGGGCGCTCATGCTCCGGCCCCAGCGGGGCCCGGCAAGACGATGCCCCGTGCCGACACAAGGCAGGTCCCGGCACGCCGGCCGGCTCCCGACCCCGCAGCCTGCCCCGGGAGGGTATTTACCTGCACCCAGTTTTGGCGAGACACGTGCCCGCGGGTGGCTCCCTCCACCGCCGGCGTCCCCTCGCTTGGCATGGCGCTGGGGCGGCGGGCCGGCAGCCCCGGGGCAGCCCAGTGGGAGCTGCCTCCTGCCTCCCACGGCACCCCGCGAGTTAGGCAGCGCGGTGCTGGCAGATGGGCTCCGGCTGTAACCCAACCGCCGGGGCTCGCGGTGGCATGAATAATGTAAGGGATGCGCCACCTCAACCGGAGACTTTTCCAAAGGAGCAGGAAAGGGCACCCGTGGCGGGGAGCATCCCCCCGGGGGGGATGGACGCTGCAGGGGATGGCACAGAGCACTGTCACCACCCCAAAACCAGACCCTACCGCCTCTCCGTGCCTTGGGGCTCACTGTGGTCTCTGCCAGGGAATCAGCCTCTTCCTCCAGCCAGCCTAGAGGAGGACGAAGAAGCCCAGGGACCCGTTTGAGCCCGCAAAGCCAAACCGTGGCACCAAGGGAGAGGAGACAATTTTGCAGAGCCCAAGGTATGTGCCACCCCAGCACCGGGAGCATGGCCAAGGGGAGCACCACAGAAGAGGAACCCAACACCAGACCAAATCCCACAGCCCCGCTGGGAAGCAGAGAGGAGCCAGTAGCCCACAGGGGTACCCCCCACGCCACACCACACCACGCCACGCACATCGCAGGTGCATGCAGGGTGCCACGTGTGCCCACACGCAGCTGGCAAGGGGGTTTGCCTGTGCCACATGTGTGCCCCGTGGCGGTGCTGGCAGCGTGTTTGCACACACACACGTGCCCAGGTGCAGGGTGACCGCATCAAATGTTAATGCCAGGGCTGGACTCCTGCGGCTGCAGGTTCATGAAAGTTTAAGCAGCGGCGGTGGGAACTTGCCGCCCCGTACGGATCACCTGCGGGCAGCGGCAGGACCCGTGCGAGCAGGGGCAGCACTCGCTCCACCCCCTCACAGTGGGTATTTGGGGACACCCAAGGGAGAAGCAGCAGCATCATCCAGCTGTGCAGCAGCTGGGGGAACCCAAGAACCAGCAGCACTTTCTGGACCGAACCCATTAGCCTCCTCCAGGACCAGGAGAGCTCCATGGCTGGCACCCCATGGCCAGGGAAAGCCACCTCATTCCAGGGACACTGCTCAAGGCAGCCCCTGTCCCACCACCGCAGCCCGGGGCTGTGCCACAGCTGGGTGCAGAAAGGGGAGGGAGACTTTGGCTACCGGGGTTCTGCTTCGCCCGCCCTAGCCCGGCACGACGCATGGCTGCCCGGGACTGTACCTTTGGAACACCGGCATCAGTAGGGCAGAGCTCCCGGGTCGGCAGCTCCGCCATCCTCAGGCAGGTCTGCGGTCACCAGCCGACCCCGGGTCCACTTACAGCCTGTTTCCAGTTACAGCTGGAACAAACAGGGCTCCACGCCACCGCACTGTGCCATGCCGGCCCCACCGCCGCCGTGCCTTGCAGGAGAACCGCATCCTGGCCCCATGGAGCCAGTCCAGCTGGCCGGGCACCTCCTGGCTGCGGCATCTCTCATCACATCCCCTTCCCTGTCATCAGTTCTGTATCATTGTACATCCACTCTCAAACGCCCGTGTGCAGGTGGGGCAGCCCTCCCGCAGCTCTCGCAGCTCCAGCCACGAGCCACAGGGATGCCGGGGGCACGGGGACAGGCTGGACCCTTCCAGCAACGGGCAACCTGACAGCAGCACGGCCCTCCAAGCCCCCGAGGGGTCTCTCCTTGCCCCCCCACCCTGAGCACCCATCACACCCCTGAACTGGCTAATTTCAACCCTCTCCAGTTCCTCCCTCCAAACTGAGGATGGGGACCCAGCATCTCGTGAGCGATGCACACCATGTCCCTGCCTGCCGGCTGCTGCCTGACACTGAAAGCTGCCCGCAAAGGAGGCATTGTGGGGAGGAGACAGGCCAGAGCAGATACTGGAAGCAGAGACCAGTTGGGCATGATGTGTCCTGGGCTGAGCGCTGGTGGGCACCCAGGAATGCTGGCTGGTGGCCTCAGGGCCAGGTCACAGCCCCATGCCATCACCTCGGCCCCAGAGCCGAGCCCAGGGGCCCCGCAGAGCTTGGCTGCAGGGCCAGGCAGCTTTCCTGGGGTAAAACAGCCCCAAAGTAAAAGGAATTTGGGGAAAGGGTGGTAGGAGACATGGGGCAGATGCTCCTGGCGAAGGAGAAGGAGTTTAGGGGAGAAAGCTCTGCTCTGGAGGGCAGCAGGAATGCTGGGACTGTAGCAAAGGCGCGAGTCGGAAGGTGAGATAAGGGGTCTAAAGGCAGTGAGCGGACAGGCAGGGACAACCAGAGACAAGAGGACACTGAACGCCCTGACCCGGAGGAGCTGAGCCCCATGCCACAGCGTTTGCACAAGGACCAACATCGCACACAAAATTCCCTCCCTGGTCCTCCCCGTTGTGGCCTCCACGAGCCCAAGGGACGTGCCACCCAGCTGGGGGACTCATAGCCACTCACCTGGGGTAGCCTAGCTCGCCCGCATGGCACCGGGCCGGCTCGGTGCTGCCTGAAGTCCCCGGCTCTGCTGGCGTCGTGCTCTTGGCCTCGCTCTCCACCAGGGACCGTCACTCCCCTGGCAGCGGCAGGACCATATTTGCTGCACAGCAGCTGCAGGCTGCTGCTTTCCAATGCATATTTGATGACTGCTATTATTCTCATCTCCACTCACGAGCAGAGGGACAAGAGCTAATCTTCCCTCTGCAGAGCTGGGGACCATCAGGGAGGGAGCAGCCACCTCTGGTCCCCATCCCTTCCTCCCCTGGTGACACAGCTGGACAGTCCCCACAGCCCCTTCCCTCCCGGGACATAGATCTGTGCCACCTCTGTGTCACCAATCCCAGATGTGAACAGCTGGTGAATGGCCCTGACCCATTCCTGCCCCCAAACCAATGCAAGTTTAGGAGAAATCACAGGGACATGGGGGTGGACACACTCACACCCCTTCCAAAGCCGGGCTGGGACCAACCGGCTCCCAAGGCCGGGCACAGAGAAAGAATCTAGACACCCATCAGCCCAAAAATACCAGACAGCCCTCTCCTCCTTGGGATGAGCAGGACATCTCTGCCTGCCTTCACAAAGCATCTGAGAGCCTCAAAGCTTCATCCTCCCCTCCTCCAGCCCTGGGTTCCTGCATCCCACCAAACTGGGGACCGTTTTCCAGCAGCGACGGAGCTCGCGGCTCGCCCAAACCCAGGAGCAACGAGAGCATCCTGCTGCAGACACTGCACCGCCTGAGTCGGGAAAACCTCTGCTGCCTTCTCCTCCATGCAGACATGTCCCTGCTGTAATGCGGTGGGTATTTATTATGCTGATTCCTCAGAAAGCGAGGGCTTAACTGCAAATTACAATCAATAGCCCCAACCCCCAAGGGGCAGGTTCATCATTTAGCAGGCGCAACCAGAGGAATTCAAAACTATTTGCCAGCCATAAATCCTCCTCGCCGCAGCCTCCCGAGCCAGCCCCGCACAATGCGCGATGGCTGGTTGGGGTGACCCTTGTCAGCATTTGAAACAATTAAGCTGTCACTGCGGATCGTGACTCTTATATACAGCCCTGAGCAGCACTTTAAGATGTCAGCGTGATGGGGTGAGGGAAGCTGGCTGAGGCGAGCCCGCCGCAGTAACTGTCTCTCATTGAATTAAATGAATGTATTTGGAGTCAGAGTCTCTTTTTATTACCTTGCAAACGGTTCCTGACTAAATTAAATTATAAAAGGAGTGTTCAGCCAATCAAACCTGCTTGATTGCCTGGAACAGGCATTTTAAACAGAGCACGCCTCGGGCCGCCGCTGTTTCCAGGACTAGATGGAGGGTGGCTGATGGACTGTATCGAAGCTGATCCACCCCGCTTCACACCTGGAGCGCGGCTCAGCAGCGATGCACGGCTGCACTTTGCGAGCAGAGCGGGCCCAGGGACAGGGCAGGATCAGTGCAGCCCTCTGGGAGCAGGGTCCAGCACTAATGAAACCGGAGTCGGCTGAAAGAGCAGAGGAATGGCGGGGGGCTGCAGCACAGAAGAGCAGACCGCCAGCCAAGCTGCTGAGGGCAGCTTTCTCCGAGCATCATCCAGCCAAGCCTCCCCTCGTACAGCGGAGAAAATGCAGCGTGCTGCTCTTCAGGGCAGCAAACCCACAGCTCCTGCCTGCAACTGCTCCCCATCCTCCTGGATAGAAGAAAGCCTTTCTCCAAACACGCTCAGCAAGGATGAGCGTCTCCAAACACGCTCTGAGCACATCTCCCTTCGCTAGCTCCCCCACAGAGCTAACAAGGGGTCTGGCCAATTCCATAAACCTCAGGAGGCTCCGGTACAATCCTAAAGCTGCAGTAGATTTCCCCCCTGCCCTTAGGATCTTGCTTTCTCAGGAATCAGAGAGATCTTCAGGCAAACCTGCTCCTGCACCGAACTGCAGTGTTTGCAGCTTTTAACATTATTGCAGAACAATTAGGGAAGCCGTCTGGAAGAATGAACACTGCAATTAAATGCATGTGTTTTCAAATACAGCTATAACCTTGCTTGCAAAAAAAGCTACTCCCACTAAAAAAAAAGAAGTTAGTTTCTTCTGGCTTTACTATTTTTACTTTATCCCCATTCCAAATTTAATCATGTATTGGTTCATTTTGAACAGGATAAAATGCCCAATTTCCTAAATGAGGAGTAAGGCTAATTAGACAGAGGGGTTTTTAACGATGGCACGCTAGACTAGTCAATTTGAAACCCGAACACACTGAGAGGTAGGCACTAACTAACCAAGGACATGTTTTAGCAGGTAACACTGTGCATTTCAGTCTCACGCAAGCATCAACCGTTTCCCCAACTCCACACTGTACCTGGCCTAAGGACGAAGCCCAGTCAGCAGTTCTGGCTGCCCGTTCACGTGCCAGGGCTTGGCAGGCTCCTGGGTTTGGAGTGAAAAGTCAGAAATTCAGGGACAAAAATGAAACCAAAGGAATTCTTTGTGCGGGCAGCTCTGCCTGTGCAACCTTCACAGAAAATTTAAAGGGCAAGTTAATGTGCTGGAACGGCATCCCACCCAATTCACACAGAGAAGTGCTTGCTTTCTCCAGCCAGCTCAGGCATAATGCGGCTAATTTGGAGCTCATTCTCTGCTAGCTGCCACCACGGTCGGGATTTGCTCAGCACTCCAGCTGTGAACAAAGCCAGGGATGGGGAAGGAAACTTACAGAGTTCAAAGTCACCTTCTTAGCTTGGGTATTGCGTATAATATCTCTTTATCTCCCATCACACCTCATCAAGTCCCCTCCAGCCTCAGAGCCCTCTTGCAGCCGCTTCACAATCTATTCCCCCCTATAACCTCCTGCAACAGCATCCAGGATTCCTCAGGTGGCCAAAGGTAACAAAGAGAGTTAGAAAACACACCAAACCGTCCACCCAGTGCAGGCAGACACCTACAGTTCACATGAAATAGCAACTTTTATTTTCTCAAATAAAATAATCCTTCCATTTCTGCTCGATCAGTTTGTGAGGGGTGGGGAGGAGCACAAAGGAGAGGGAAGGAGCCCTGCTCAGACAAATCTGCTATCAGACCCGTCCTCACAGTTAAGAATCCACATCAGACCGAACCCTTTTTCAATGAAAGAAAATAAAAGCTATTGGCAACTCTTGATCCCAGAAGGAAAGAGCTGTTCTCTATCAGGCACTCTGAATTGTTTAGCATCAGTATTCAATGAAAAAGCATGATTAGAAAAATCCCAGATTTCTGATGAAAAATATCCAGAAAAGCAACGATGTTTAACAGGGCTGGGGTAAAACCCATGGCATGGGATGGTACCTTGAGCTTAAAGAGCCATGACTGGAATTTAGGGGCACAACTGAGAAAGAATGAGATCCCCAGCAATACTCCTGGGGACTAACAGGCAGGACAAGAGCAAAGGAGGAAACTCCCAAGACAGCTCCTTGACGAGTGATATGCCAGAAGTGAATTCTCACTGCAGTCTATGGCTCTTTGATCATACCCTGCTGCAGTTTGGCCAGGTTAATCATTCATTAACAAGGTTTCATTTCTCATCTCTCTCAGTACCAGTTGGACCAGGATGTCCTACAAACTCTGCTGCAGAGCTAAGGAGAGGCACAGAGTGCCACGTTTTAACGTTAATTGAGGTGGGACCATTACAAATTCACCGGGGGTTGTCTCAGATGCAAAGACTGAAGTCTCCCAACGGTGAAAGCTGCAGAGACAATGCGTCCAATAAGCAGGGGAGGGAGAACTTTGTTTCCGTTTCAGATCAATACTTAAATTAAGTGAATGGATAGGGAGAAAAGCATCAGCAATGGTCTCTCAGCCCTGGCTTCCCTGTCCCAAAGCACAGGGCCAGATTTGTTCACACAAACCCATAAACTTCCCACTGGTTAAGCAAGCCACTGGTAGGTTAACACACAGATCCATCTGCAAACCCTGCTAGGGGCAGGGCAATGCTGGCTGTGGGAACCGTGTCCTAGAAGAACTGGCTCCTTTTTTAAGAAACATTACTTCACCTGAAATGCTGCAAGATGGAAACCCATCTTCCCCATCCCCACTTGCAAGTACAGTAGCCTCATTTTCTGCCTTTCTCCAAGAGAAGGAGCTTCACAGAAGCTTTCTTGGCTGTGGAACACATCTCCCTTTTTCTTTTTCTTTTTTTTTTCTTTTTTTTTTGTTTTGTTTTGCTTTTATGTGGTCAGTTCCAATTCTAGTGATTAAAGACAAGGCCAGGCACCAGCGAAGAGAGTTACTTCTTTACGATCTGAATGACATCTTCATGCTCCATCATATGGGTTAAGCCCACTCTTTGAGGGCTGTATTTTGTGCTTGTCCCCTTTAAAGCAAGAGGGGGAGAAGGGTTAGAAGACCAGTCAGAGACACCCGAGGACAGGGATTTCATTTGCTGTTAAACACTTACCCACACCAAGGCATATTTGAACTGGCTGGCTAACGATCTGTGAATTCGATGGCACTGCAAGACAGACAGACAGCATGTGAGACAGTTCAATGACACTACTTTGCAACCAACTAGCTCAATATCCAGGAACTAGAAGCAACTCAGGCCTATGTCAGAAATTACAAGTGACTTTTGGGGCCAGTTAACAGCACTTGAAAGAATACAGAACAGACACACAGGAATCACCAGTCCAAATAAAGCCCCATTCCACTGCTTCCATGTGCTTTTTCACTGGACTGCATTAAGTAAATTTTTTTTAACCTTTCATAGCAGCTAGGAAAGCAACCTGAGGCAGACAGAATCAGTAAAGGTAATAAAAGGAGAAGCCCAGCTAAACACTGACATGTCCCGAGCTTTACAAAGCACAAATCATAGCAGGCTCCAAGAGGAACCTGCCTTCTACAGACAAGGAAACGTAAAAGATGCAGAGAAATTACCACATGCTCCACAGAGGCCCCTTTCCGTAGAATAATGGCGTCTGTAAAGTCTGGTCTCTCTGTGGAGAAGCAGGAGGGGGGGAGGAAAGCATTGGATTTCCATTAAGTGTGTTCTAATATGCTGACACCATCTCACATTGCTTTGTGCTTACTACTCCCAAATTCCTCCTCCCATTACACTTGCCAGATCCCAGGCAGAACAGGTATCCAGGTACTTGGAAGCATCAAATCAGTTCTGTAGACACTCCAGTACCTACAAGTACAGTTACCCACGCCACGCAGTCAACAGCTTCCTCACAATCCACCTGCTCCAACTCCATTCCAAACACTTGACTTAGGACAAACGCACCCCATTCAAAACACACCTGCTCAAGCAAAACCAAAACACTCTGCAGTTTTCTGTAAAATCCCCAAGATTTCATAGCTTAACAAGCTCATAGAAAGTTCCTTCATCTCCTCACATCCACCCAAGTTCAGAGTCACAGCTGTTCATAACCAAACGGGAACAAGTGATAGATGTGCCTTCATCACGGGGAGAAGCTGCAAGTGAATTATAAAGCAAAAGGAGGATCAAAGGCATTCCTGAGCCTCAGGAGCCTGGCATGGGAATCACCAAACCTCGCACAGTAGAAGAAGGAGACCTCTTCTGGGTAGTGATGGGCTGAACAGTTCATCACAGAGTGTGCATAATAAGGAAGAAAGCTGCAAACTTGGACACTTTATTTCCTTATATCATCATGCAAAGTCTTATGAAAATTCAGCTCTTCTAGTGCAGAGAGAATAGGAGGGCCGTGGTGGGATACACCCATGGCTGGATCAGATGGAACAGAAAGCATTTCCCAAGAGCTGAAAGCTGGTTAGGGAGAGTGTAATTACAGCATTTCCAAGACACAAGAGATCACTGACAGCCACGCATCCAAGCCCTGCTGGCAGCCTGTCTGCTTTTGATGAGCAGCAGCCCTTTACGCCTTTCAAACCTTCTGTTTGGCTAATGGCCACTTACGTCCTCGTTTCTTGGTGTAGATGCAGGTAAGTGCCAGGTATTCCCAGAGCTTCTCCAGCAAGTAGTCCAGGTTCAGTTTCATGCCACAGCTGCAAAACACCAGGAACATCTCCGTGTTTACTGCTGTTGTGATTTAGACATCCAGAAGAACAAGGTGAAACGTCTTATTAAAGTGCTAGGGAACAAGGGGAAAAGTCTTTAATGAGGCCAGTAAACGAAAAACACAAGGTGAAATAAATAGGGCTTTCAGAAGGGCAAGCAGCTTTGAAGCAGCAAAGCCCCAGTCAGATATATCAGCACTTCTAAGCAAACAAGCTAGACTGGCTTACTCTGGCCTGCAGACAGCTTGGAGAAGCCAAGCAGCCTGCCTCTCCAGGTGAAGGAAGCCTGGAAAAAGCTGCACAGCAGCTCTGCTTCTCCCCCCAGCAGCTGCAGGCAGCCCTGGCAGAAGCCCTTTCTTGGGAGAAGCTGGAGAAAGGGGTATGAAATGAACCACCACGCCATCCAGGCCAGCACATCAGGCAGCGTGACAGGCTCCTACCTGATTACAACACTGTGGGGTCTCCGAGCAAGACGATCCACTTCCTCCATAGATATCTGGTCAATCTTGTTATAAACCTAAGTCAAAGGAAAAAAAACACACCCTTTAGGAAGTCAATTCAGCAACACTGCAAGGAAGTAAGACATGTACACATAGGTGTAACAAGGTAGTTCCAGCATCTGAAACAGAAACTCAGATCCTGTCAGCCAGAGGACAAGCCAAGGCTCTTAGTAAAACAAACTGTTAAAATTCAGAAGCCTAAATGTAAGTTTGGGCCTCTTGAAGTTCTCCCTTTGGGATGACTTGCCTCAAGTTCTCCAGTATCTTTTGATTCCACTAGAGACCCAGTCACTACCAAACAGAGCCGTTAAATGACCTCTGGCACAAGGGACCAGTAGTGAAAACCCAAGCGCAGAGCTTGCAGCAGAGGAATCGAAGGCTCTGCACAATGGGAGCAAAGCCCATGCCACCAGGACACGCAGCTCATGCTGCTCCACGGCAGCCAGCCACAAGAGGGCACAGGGAACACACACAGAGTACAGCCGCACATGTAAAGCTTATAAAAAGCTCCCTGTTGAGCTGCGCTTTCCACCTCTTAAACCCCAAATCGTTCTCGCTTTAGGAACCAGGAAGATCCAGTGTTTCCTTCAGAAAAGAATAGAGCTGCTCGGTGCAGCAGAAGGCAGGCTGTTTCCGAGATACTCACGTAGAGGCACGGCATGTAGACCCTGTTGCCTACAATCACGTCAATGAATTCATCAGGGGAACAATCCTCTCTGAAGAGGACCTCAGCATTGAAGATTTCTGAGGTGAACATTGTCAAGGCCCAAATCCCAACACATCTACACACCGCTGTGAGCTAACAGGCTGAGCTTGCTTGCGAAAGCCTGTTGTCAACCCAGCAAGCACCAAAGACACAGCAAGGCTGTCCCACAACAGGTACCGCTTGACTCATGAGCTGTTGACAGCTTAAGGGTCTCCCATTTTAGGAAAGGATACTATATTCATGAAGGATGAGCTGCACCAACTTCTCGGAGCACTGAGTCAACGTGACAGTTGAGTTGAAGGAGATACCTCCACCCTTCTTCGGCTGCAGGGAGGCGATAAAGCATCTTAAAAATCTGCAAAATCCACACCACCCCTACCACCCCCCTCCTTCAGTCTGTCCAACACGAGGGGCAGCACAGAGTGACCTCAGCTTTGAGTAGGCAGCCAGACACCAGCTGTGCTTGCAGCAGCCCAGGAAACCTCACCTTGAAGTAGATATTTGGTTTGCTTTTGTTCAGCCGGATTCCTACAGATTCCAGTTCTTTCTCCAGCAAGGCCCTGCAGGGACACTACACATTAGTACAAGTGAGACTGAGCGCAGTCGGATGACACCCATACCTTTCTTTTTGACTAACATGTTGATACAGCCTTGCGACAAGCTTTCACTACAGCCTAAAAACACAGCTAATGCAGGGCAGAATCTGGTGGAAAATCTAGGCTGACATCCCTGCCTCTAAACAGCCATCCTGAGGGAATGATCCTTCAGCTGAGAAACCCAAGCCAGACAGCTAGCACGCTTCTAATGGAGTACAACCTCCATCTCATTCTCTATAGCTTAACTACTGGTTTCCCAACATGCACAGGACACAACACTTCAGAAAGCTACCATGTTTTCTGGTCGTGTGGGAACCCCTGAACCTGGCCCCCCACTCCACAGCTCCATGTGCCCAGAAGCCCACATTCACCTCTGTACTTCACCCTTTGTGGCATCCAGCATCATAATAACGACGTCTGCTGTCCGCGCCACAGCTATCACCTGCCGACCTCTGCCCTTCCCTGAGAAGAGAGGAGATGGCCATACATCAGCAAGAGAAACCAGCTATGAGTTCTGCAACAGACGGGGACTCCTGCCCTGCACAGCTGCTTGGAAGCAAGGAAAAAGATCCTGCAGTGCTGTACTGGCTGTAGTCAGCTGCTGGGGGGGGCCCTGAGCGAGCGTATCTGGTCAATCCATACTGTCTTACGTCCAGCACAAGCCCTAAGAAATACTCTGCTGCTGCTCCTCCACCACCGGTTACATGAACTGGTGTGTGTAAAGCTATCCGAGTACGGCTGCATGGGTGGAAATGACATCTCTGCCAGCCGGACAGACATCTCCAGACATGTGCAGTGGTAGCAGCTCCAGGCAGCAGAGACAGCTGACCCAGAACAGTGATGTGGGCCTAGGGCCCCTGTGCAGAGGGGTTACATATACTTTCTGGTCAAAAAGAGGAAAGACCCTATTAACCAGGCCATGCTCCTCCAAGAAGAGACTATTAGGAGATTTTCCAAAGTTTCCTAAGGCATCTTCTGACATGACCAGCCAATCAGGACAATGACGAAGCAGAGGAACAAAGCCAACACCTCTTCCCCGAATCAGGAGTCATAGGAGGACTGGCAGGAACTCAGGAAATTAGTCAAAAGAGGTTACTGTTTAGCTGTAATTTCCCCCTCCGCCTCTCTAGCATCTTTCTTTAGATTTCCTCTGTACCAGAAAACAGATGAGCAAGATAACACTCACGCAAGAAGGTGAGAAGTGACTGGCTTGCTTTGGCTCCCACCTCCAGAAAAGCATCTTTCTGCTACATATAGAACCTTACGTGGGCTCAGGGATAAGAATCGTGCCTCACTTAAGATCAAGGACTCTAAAATTTGGAAAGCCAATGTGGGAACTATTGGCCCAGGAAACCTGCTAACATTTGAGACACCCGGATACACTATTGAGGGCAAATCCCTACTTTACATGAACACAGAGATCAGCCAACCTTGTGCTGCTCCTTCGATGATTCCAGGCAGATCCAGCAGCTGAATATTGGCTCCTTTGTACTGAAAAGGAAACAGAACGACGGAAAGTTGAAAGCCTTATGCAGGGCACCTGAGCTGCCTCGAAAGCCCCAAGCACGTGCTGGGGTCCAAAGCCTGCAGAGAGTGGAACTGAATGAACCTAACAGAGCAGGACAGCTCTGCACAAAGCTGGCTCTGTTTTGTCAAGGTAACCTCCAGAGTGTTTCCTATGAAGCTGCGTTCAACACCACATACTGTGGTACGTTAGGTCCTGACCTCCTAAAGCATCACATGATTGCAGTTTGACAAAGCACCAGGAAAACAGGACAACAGTCACATTATCCTGAGCTGTTGAAATAGAATGAAAAAAACCCCACCTTACTTTCTTGATCTAATGAGAAAGCACAGTAGCAAGCAAGTGCCACCATCTCTTACTGAGACAGATCAGAACTACTCAGATGTGTTGCAGGTCTTACAGTACCAGGAAATAACAGGACACTTTCATTCATCAGATCTGCGGGGGCATTAGCTTTCACGCTATTGTTGCCATAAAGTCCTCTCAGTAATGGCTTTAGCAATGGCTGCATTTGGATGCTTTACAATATTTGTGTTCATTTTAATACGAATATGGTTACTTTCGTTATTTAACCCCATTTTCAATTCTGACCCAGACCCTCTCATTACTCTTGGACACTTTTCAGTTTGATGCCCTTTATCATTTGCTTTGCTGATGGGTGCTTAGGCCACCACTAATAAAACTCCTCAAGGATGGGAGTAGTTGTATTTTCTTTCCAAATTGATCACAGTACAGATTGCCTCTTTTAAAGCTTCATTAAAAACAAATCTGTCAAGGTTTCCAGCCATCTGGTCAATGGCGCCAATAGCTGTTATAAAAAATTCAGTGGAGAATTGTCGTATTGCTCTGGTCAGTCGAATGGCAGCAGATGAAACCCCGATCAGGCAGTCAATCCTGAAGAGTTATGTAGCCTCAGGAAGTGCTAAATCAGCACTGCAGGTTGCAGAAGACCTGATACCGCAAACACTCAAGACCTCCTAAAGTTTAAAGCAGAAGTCAGCAGAGACCTTTGGATATCACCGCTTCTTAGTGGTAGCACAAGCGTAACTGGTGTAAACCAACACATTTACTTGTCTGGGTTTCTTACTGCCACTACTGTGCTGAAGGGAGGAAAATCCTACTTACTTCTATAACTCCTGGGATACACGTCAGGGTTGTGAACTCATAAGACGCAGCTTCACTGGCAGTTGAGGTCATTAAACTCAAAAATGTGGACTGAAATGCAAGAGATCAGCATCACTAGAGATACGCAAATCAAAGCACCGGTAAACATTCAGCAATACAAGCAACACCAAAGTGTTCCTCAGCTTTTGGAAGTTGTGTTGTGGCTGTTCAAGGCACGAAGACTGAAGTGGTGATGGGACAGCCAGCGCTTTCACTGAAGGAAGGTAAATCCTGGACTCTCGCCTATTTTCTCCACAGTGCTGTGGCTGGGCAAGAGCCAAGTTTCAGGCTGTTACCACAGGGCACGAAGGAGTGTTTGCCCTAGCTCTAACTTTCAGCTCTTGGCATACAATAACCTTCTGTTAACTCATGGCAAGAATGTGAAAGATGAAGAGAAGACAGATATCTGCTTTATAGCCGCTGCTAACCACGAACTGGAAACAGACATGCCACGTGGTTAACGTAGACACTCACTGACCTTACCCACAGAAGGAAAACCAATCAGCGCCACCCGGGCATCTCCAGATTTCATCACATCGAAGCCTTCTCCTTTAGCAGCTGAGGATTTGGAGGGTTCTAGCAACTGAGCTCTGTATTTTGCAAGCTTTGCCTTCAGCAGGCCGAGGTGGTACTCAGTGGCTGGAATAACACAAATGCAACAACTGGTTGACAGAAAGTTGCTGATAATTCACTTCTAGAAATAGGAACCTTCTTAAAAAGGAACACTAAGGGTCTCTGTCAACATCTGAACCACTGCCACACACACAAGCTACCCCCTAGGCATTCTGTAACCTTTTGAAATACTAGCCATTGAGAGCAAACCTTCTGGTATCCTGCACAGAAAGTCAGACTTGAGGGAAATAAGGAGCCAAAAAATTCCTGGGTAAAAGGAGCAAGCCAGAGGGAGAGCAGGTGCGGGAACAAACAGGTGAAGGGAGCCAGTTAAGGAGAGAAAGATCACAGGGGGAATGGCCGCTCCTGGGCAAAGGCCCTTCCTTACACCCGGTCACATTCAACACTCCAAAAACGCAGGATTTTTTTCCCCCTGCTCTTGACAAGTTTTAAAGACATGTTCAACTTGGAGCTCATGTGCATGAAAGTACTTCATTGACTTATTTTTAGCAAAACACTTGAATTTACACCCGATATAGAAAAAAAGAAGGCAGTTGTTTCCCTTTGTAACTGGGAAGGGCACAAAATCCAAGAGATTACACGTTTTACTATTTTTCCTTTCCATTATTTACCACAGCCTAAAGCCTCCAGAAGCAGCAAGGTGCTGGGCACCCACCCCAGCCGAAGCCGAGGGGAGCTCTGCTCCCCAGTCCCCTCTCTTTTAAGTCAAAGCATTTCAACACCAGCTCGGGGACCCTGCAGCTGACAGCCCTGGTCCCCCTTCACCAGCAGCACTTGGGGTCCTCGGCCCAGCCCCTCCGCAGGGCCCGAGGCTCCTCACCCGCACGGGCCAGGGCTGCAACGGCGGGGAAAGAAGGGGGGGCTGCGGCCCTCCACAGCCTCCCTGGGTACTTTCCCCCGCCATACACCCCACCTCA
>NW_010972731.1:7294798-7330328 GCF_000737465.1 Haliaeetus leucocephalus | reverse complement strand
CCCTCGCCCCCCGCCACACGCATCCCATGGGGTGGCATCACCCCCAAAGTTTTGGGTTTCAGCTGAAATTGGCTTCAGGACAGTGGGAAGGAGACAGACAGAGAGCAGGACAGTCCTTCCCCACCCTTCTCGCCACTTATCAAGTCTCAAAGAAAAACTTCTGAGGTTTTGGGGTAGTTATACATATTAAACAACCCCAGGACCCTTTCTAACCCAGCTTCTGCCAACGACCCCAGCGTTAACTCAACTAAACCACGTCAGAAACCCAAGTGTCACGCTGGCACTGGCAGCCCCAGGGAGCGGAAGGAGACCGGCATCGTCACCAATATTGCACACAGACAGCTCCGGAGGGCTGGAAAGAGCCCTCGGAGCTGGGTCCCTGTGCCCACACAGCACCTGGGAGGGGGCTTCACCCCCACGCTTGGTTACAGCCAGTCAGCACCGCCAGCTTTCACCTCTAAAACCAGGACGTCTCCCAGCACCGTGAGGAAACCCCTCTCCCCGAAGGGGACGAGTTTCTCCAAGAGGAGCAGAATAAAATGGGAATCTGCTTCCCAACTGCTCTGCTCGCAGCTGCTCTCCCTTCACGCCTCGAATCACTCTCCCGCTTGCCTTTGCACTACTCTACAAATCTACCTGCAACAGCCAAGACAACGGCACACGCTTCCTTCATCGCAGGGGGGGCTCCTGCCCCGCAGAAGGGCCAGGGCTCCCCCCTTTCTCCCCTGAGCAGGTCTCTCTCCATTTGTGCTGGGGAAAAGGATTCATCTGCGGCAAACAGCTCGCACGAGGCGGGCGATTTCCACATCATCTCCTGAGACCAGCCCAGCCGCTTCTCCGATCACGCAAGATCCTGACTTGGAATAGAGGGAAATGGGCTCACCGAGACCCGAATACTTTCTCGTTAAGGCTTAAACTAGCAATTCAGCTGCTGCAATAAACCAGACAGACATGCTGCCGAAAAGAAGTTAGTTAAAAAGAAGAAAACCCAAACCACCTTGGTGCTAGGCATGCGGAGGCTTCGCTTTCCTCTCCCAGGCGGCAAACCCGTCCTCAACACCCACCCGGTTAGCGCGTGACACAAGCCTGCTTTAAGGGGGTTGTTTTTAAAACAGCCAGAAAAACGCAAACTAAACTCTCACAAAAGCCCCGCAGGTGGGACTGCCACATTAAATATACAACCAAGGCCAATTTTTAAAATGTCTTTTAAAAAAAAACAAACCACACGCGCATACACACACACTTTGGCACACAAGCCTTAAGTTATATCACTTGAAACATTTCAAAGTCAGAGGAGAGCTACTGGGGGGTTTTTTGTTGGTTTTTGTTTTGTTGGGTTTTTTTTTTCTTGTTTTTGCCTTGTAAAAAGGTATCAAGCAGTGGTGTTGGTGAAGCATGAAGAGCAAGTACAAATGCTGAACAGTCCCAGAGCTATCCCTGTGATGCTGCTCAACACTTGTACTCCTGTTACTTTCCCAAAGTGGCTAGCATACACATATATAAAAACTAACACAGACATTCCCGGTTTTCAATGTGAAAACGGTAAAATGTAATTGAGTACTTGTGCATTTGCCATAGGGTCCTTTGGAAAAGGAACCATAAAAATATATAATTTTTTTAATAAAAGTATTTTTTTTTTTTCCTTTTTTTTCTTTTTTACCCTTAACTTAAGTAAAGAGCAAATATACACCTATAAGCAGAGTTCAGATCCACTTTACTGAGAGCCTGGAAGTCCATACATCAAATTAATTCCCAGTGGCGTATCCAGACACCGGAACAGCTCCCAGCTCCAAAGGGCCGGCATTCCTGAAAGATCTGCAGCTCCAGCTAACCTCGTTAGCCAGCGCGAAGCAAAGGCTTGTTCAAGCCTTATCTGTCTCAGCCAACACTCCCCCCCACAGACTCTGCAGCTGAGCAGTTCTCTGCCAAGCAGAGCATCACACACGGGACCCAGCTCTGGGAGCATCAGAGCTGGCAATCTGGGCAACAAACCTGAGTCCTGGCGGTTTCAACCCATATCAGGCTGTAACAATGAAAACATAAGCATTGAGCTTATATTTTCTTATTACTCAGAGGACAGACCACTGATTCCAGCTACTGAGAAACAGCTTCCAGAGGAGAGCCAGGAGGAACTTCAGTGATAGAGAAACTAGCTGTGCAATAAGAAAGTGCATTTAAAGGTAGCTTAAAACCAGATTAAAGATCAAATCGCCACTCGACAGGAGGGAGAATCAAGCTCCAGCAGCCACGCTCCTTGGGCTGGGTGGGTTAACATTCAGGCTCTCTCTCACGAGTCCGAGGGGCAGGAGAGAAGCGTGCATTCCCGTGCTCCGACAGGGACACAGTTCTCCTGGCAGGCCATGCTCTCCTGCCCGGTTTGCTTCTGTGTGGTATCAGTTCTGACAGCTGTCATCGGAATTCGTAGATAGGAGCACTGTGCTCAGGAACATGAGTTAAATTCAATGACTGATACCTGGGAAAGAAGGAAAAGACGGAAAAAATGATTACACAGAGCAACAGAACTCCCCTAGCACTAATGGCTCCTGCTTGGCAGGCCACAGAGCAGACATCCTGGTGGCCAGCTCTTCTCTTCCCCTTTACAGTCTCAGAGGTGTTCAGGCACCCAACACCCACTTATTCATGGTGCCAAAACCCTGTGAGGGCTCAGCATCATTCCTCATTTCCATTCCCGTGCCTTTGAGCTACCTGGAGCCAGGCTGCATTCGAGGTGGGCTGACTGTGGTTTTTGGACACCTTTTGAAGTTCAACAACTTTCATGTTCAAACGGTGTTTGCTACAACTGCAAATTACACTCAGGTCTTTCAAAGCTTAGCTTGACGGGATTTGTCTGAAAGCCTCCCAGGTACCTTCCCTCCCCCTGAGAGCTTCCAGCCACCCTACAGATTCACTTGCTGTGTGTGACAAATATTGAAGGCTGTCAGAGGGAAAAGAGCCCTCCACAGCTACTTGTCAGATGGCTGGCTCTAACAAGAAATCAACCAATTAACTTTTGACTGTTCGCTGCATCTTACGGCAACACCCTAAGGACCTTGGACTACAAAGCACTGGCCTAACACTATTTCTGCCTGAAGGGAGCAACAGCTAAGCTGTTACATGTGAGAAAGCACTAAGCTCCCTCTTGAAGGCCTCTCCAACATCCTCTGAAGGGCCAAGGCATGGAGAAGCTCAAAGCCTGAATCACTGAGCAAAGTGCAAACTGAGGGAGCACAACCCTGCACACAAGATCAGGCTGCTTTACACTTGCCTGTTCTCACAGGAGGGCAGAAGCAAGCAAGCCCTGTGAGCGTTTGGACTGGAGACAAGGCTTCTGGAGGGATGATTTTAGTGAACCACAGCTGGTGTCTGCCTCCTAACGTACCTCACTGACACAGCAGGCCATTGCTTTACTGGGCCACAGCACATCTCCAGACCTTGTATCTCCCCTGCTGCACCTTGCCAGCCCAATCATCCCTCGCCATGCAAAAAGGGCAGCACTTTATACCACACGGATCGGCTGCGCTAGCCTGCTCTGGCCAAGCACAGCACACACGCCCTCCCTTCTGCCCTGAGGTCCAGCCACCAGACTGAACCTCCTTCCCAGCCCAGAGAAACACTGCCTGGACACTCCCAAGGCTGCAGACAAGCAGAAGAGGAGTCACTGCTTGGTTTGAGGAGCCACCCTTCAGTTCACAGGAGGAAGGAAGCTTCCTTACCATTCTGAACTCCTATGGTAGTAATAGCCCTCTATAGATGCTGCTGACTTCTGGAAGCAGATGTAATAGAAACCAGCAAAGGAAGCACCACTGATGTCTTTGATAGTGTGATCTGGGACTAGGAATTGTTCCTGCACACAAAACACAGACTGCATTTTAAAATGGCGGTCAAATACTACCCCCCCCCCCCCCCCCAACCTGCCCCCCCACACTGAATATTGGCACCCATTAACACAAAGGCATTCCTGGCTGAGCATTCCCTGCACTCACGGCAGCCCAGACCACAGAGACTAGTGTGTTCTTTCACCACCTGCCACTGCAGGCATCTTACAGGGAACCAGACAACTGAGAACAGAACCAGTCTGAAGAGTGCAAGAGACCAGTTTCAGTTCAACACCTGCCCCCTGCAAACCAAGCCAATTGCAAAATCAGGAATTGGAGCCACATGATGATGAAGAGAAGGCTCTGGGGAGACCTTATTGCAGCCTTTCAATACTTATAGGGGACTTATGAGAAGGATGGAAAGAGACTTTTTACCAGGGCCTGTAGTGATAGGACAGGGGGTAACAGTTTTAAACTAAAAGCAGGTAGATTTATATTAGATATAAGGAAGAAATTCTTTACTGTGAGGGTGGTGAGACACTGGAACAGGTTGCCCAGAGAGGTGGTAGATGCCTCATCCCTGGAAACATTCAAGGTCAGGTTGGACGGGGCTCGGAGCAACCCGGTCTAGTGAAAGATGTCCTTGCCCATGGGCGGGGGGCGTGTACTATATGATCTTTAGAAGTTTCTTCTGACACAAACCATTCTATGATCCTATGATTTCCTCCCCCTGTAGCTGCACAAGGCTCATGTAAAGAGGGAAGAATCAATCCAGCTGAAGAACAGAGAGGTGCGGACCGGCCAGTCTGCAAGCACACATGTCCCACACAGGGACTGGAGACACCAATTCTCTTGTCCTTCGGAGCATCACCAAGCAAGATTTTCCTGTTGTGTTTTTAGCCATGACTGCAGCCTTTAAGGATGCAATTAGCTGGCTAGACAGGAGTCACACTGGAATTTGCAAGTATGGTGGGTTACGAGGTTGGTAAGGTGAGATCTTTCATTAAACCATCATAGCTGAAAAAGCTTTCAGGCACCACAAGCCTCTGTCAGTCGCTTGTAAGCAGCTCATCAAAGGAGACGACATGCAGAGTTTACCTTCCATCTCATGAAGACATAGTCCCCATTTTTCAGATCTTCATAATCAAAGTCATCAGAGTTAAATGTTTTTGCATACTGGTAAAAAGCCTGGAACTTCCCCTGCAACAAAAAAAGAAAAGAAAAAAAAAAACAGGATGCTTACTCCAGGAGTAGAGCTCACTAGTGCCAGCTGCTATTTAGGAGGGAAAAACTGCTACAGAACAGGACCTCCTCACCAAAGGGACTGCTCTTCCCTTGGAGCAGTGCTAAATGCACACCCCAGGACTAGCACAGGGGAACACAGAGGATTGCCAGACACCCACAGCCACATCCAGCCCAGCTGGAGAAGCTCCTACACTTCCAGAGGAAGTTATTTTGACTGAAACATAATAAACATCAAAGTCTGGCAAACAAAATCTGGCCTTGATCCAGAGCGCAGCGGCAGACACACCCTATCGCAAGCAGAGGGCTGAGGTGGCTGAGACACAGGTACCAACTGCCCTGCCTGTGCTAGAGGGGCACCTCTCCCCTTCTGCACTCCATTTTGCGATAAGCCTTCAAAATAAGGAGCATGGTCTCCTAGGGGGTCAAGAGATGGGGATTGCTCCTGGTCCCTTCCAACCCCATGGCGAGCAAGTGGAAAACAAGATGCCCCCTCCCTTCCCATAGATCACAGCCAACAGCCTGCTGAAGGGACCTCTAGTTGCAAAGATATCAGTGAGGAAAGGTGGGAGACACCCAAAAAGGACAGGTTTCCAGGCCCTTCTGACAGGTCTTGCCTGGGCACACACTGCACCTCACCTCCAAACCAGCTGCTCAGCCAGGACTGCATCAGACCCACATCTGCTCCCCAGATTTATTTACCCAGTGTTTACGATCCACATCTTCATCAGCATCCCACTTGCGTGTTAAGAAAGGGTGCTTTTTACTGATTATTTCGCCTTCAAAGAAAGTGGTGAGGGTTGGGTACTCCTAAGAGAGAATGGAGACGAACAAGAGGTCAGAAGATTGGTCACCTAGAGACAGAAACTCAAACACAGATAGAGGTGCACGTGCTCAGCAAAAAGCAGCATCGTGCAGCAAGAGCTCTGGGCAATCCGAAGCCAGTGCTCCCATCGTCCCTCCAAGCAGGACGCTGACTCATCCTGCCCCACACCTCTTAAAGCCTGACTCGTATGCACCCACAGCCTCCACCCTCTTATTCCAGCCTCTCTCTGCCTCTCCATTCACTTCATGAAACCAGAAGGAGCTGTGTCAGAGCTGGACTGCAGGGAAGCTCCCAACTGGATGATCACAAGTGACCGTTTACAGCCAGCACCGCTCCCCAGCAGACACCAGGCAGTTGCTGCGTGACTGCTACAGAGCCCCAGGGCTGGATTAAGCCACCCCACCAGGGGAGAAGGTGCTCCTCTTCAGCTTTGCGTTGGCACTGAATTAGAACACAGGCAGGGAATAGCAGACTCAGCTGGGGTGAGTGAACTTCTCCAAACGCTCCCACGTAACAACAGACACACAGTGCACTGCAGCCAACAGAAGCATCACCCCTGGGAGACAGTTCTCACTGACAGTCCGACACCAGGAGCAATCTTAGAGGATGGATGGGGAAGGAAGTATGTAAAGATCTGACTGTTCGGGTCCCGGTTTACTTTCTTTCAGCAACACACCACCACGGGTAGAGTGCCTAAAGCTGACCGCAGGGTCAGATTTGGTTGTGCTCAGAACTTAAGGGCTGCCAGATAAGCCTTCCTCATTCAGGACTCCCACTGAGGCCCATCATACTTGCTTGACACACCAAGAACAACAGACTGAAGTTATTAAAACTATATAGTGGTCAAATCTACTCTATGCTCAATCCCTCCACTTTCTATTTCTGGTGGGTGGTAGCTTCTCCCACCCCACCAGGAAAAAGAAAAGCCTTTACACGGCACCTTTTCTTGTTGTTTTGCAGTTAACACTCACCTCTGTAAGGCCTTTAATCTTCAAGTATCCACAGAGATAGGAGTTTTCCATATCCACATGCTAGAAAAGAGTGCAAAGTCCAACCATAAGCATAAGCATGAAGGCACCCAATTGATCCAAAGAAGTTTCTAACCCCTCCAAGGCTAATTTCAGCTTCAGCCAGTACAGCCTGTCCAGCTTACTGCCCAATGCTCACGCTGGCAGCCCTTCCCCATGACTGGGAACCACCTGGAAAGATCTTTTACAGGGGCCCAGCTCACCTCTGACAGCCTCCACATCCCAGGCCTGACAACACCCACCCCACTTCCAGCTCCATCACACTGAGGCAGCACTCTCTCCCCAGAGGTCTCCTATGGGAAGTAAATCCCCCCCTCTCCACCCAGAAGGAAGGAGACTCACAGTCTTCTCCAAGTGAAAGCACCACTGGCAGAATCACCCACATTCCCAGCCCCCACATTTCCCAGTCAACCGCTACCAGCAAACTGGCATTCAGGGGAGAGAAGAGTAAAAAGCATGTATTTACTGGAGATAATTCAGGCTAGAGGAAGAAAGCACAGCCCTGAGCTTTGCTGTCTGCTTATTTAACAGGCCTGACCTACGCCTCTCTAACATGCTACCTGTACTCTCTGCCTAGTACCCAGCATGGTGCACGCCAAAGCCTGCTCAGAAGCCAAACAATCTCTCATGCGCTTTGAAAGAGGCCTTTCTCCCAGATCTAACGCTTTTATGCCACCCTTCTTTTGAGTTACAGGGCTGCAGCTCACTGCTTCTGCTGTGCAGAAGCTAGGCAGGGGGCTGCGTCTGTTCCAAGCACCTTTAAAACCAGGGGATTTTCTAAGCTTTTCCCCGACATCTCCAGATCTGTTTCAAAGCAAGAAGTGAGTTATTTGGGGAAGTGCAAACATCAACTGTGTGAAGATGGATCTTCCCCACCTGTGATCAAAGAAAAGCAACGTTTCTCTGCGCTCAGCACAGGGAGAGCAGGCAGCCACCTCTTCTCAGCTGACACGCGCAAAACAGCAGCATTTTTAGCACAAAGCCACAGCCAGCCCCTGCGAGAAGGCAGCGTGCAGTGAAGCTGATCAGCCATAGGATGTCCCCACCACAGCAAACCATACCAGGTACGCTTGTGCTGTGGAGGACCGTACGTGAAAACAAACGGTCCAGTTCAAACACTACCCCATCTGCTGACCCTGGGGCTCTGACACTACTCCACAACGCCGGCACACATGGCAAGCTTTATCGCTGCACTTGCTGCATGCTCAACCACAGTTCCTCAGATCCCATGCCACCAAACTGGGAACAAAGCTGTGACTCGCAGGGTGCTCTATAGGAAAGCGTGTATCAGATGTCTGGCTTGCCCGCGTACTAATGACTCCACACCTCACCAGCTCTGCCCAAAGCAATCATGCCAATCCCTAGGACTAAAAATAAAGCACGCAGGGCGACAATGACTGCAGGGAGGAATGGGAAAGCCACATGAGCCAGCGTCCTGATTCCCCAGCACAGCTGGGCACTACAGCTGTCTGGCTGCATTCCTGCCACAGACAAACCACTGCACTTCGTCCCAGGCTCTCTGCTCAGCCTGGGGGAGCCTCTGACAGCCCAGGGACAAGGAACCCTGGGTCCCAGGTCCAGCCAAGCCATGCTCTGCCAACCTAAGACTGGGACCTGGATCTCTGCTGATTTCCAGCCAGGCCTGAAATACAGGCTGTCCCACTGGTAGGGACTTCCCAGAAAACCACCTGCTCTAAGCTGGTCTCTTACCCTTCTGCCCTGTGGCATGGAGGTGCACAGCCACCCAAGAGCCTGAAGGGAATGGGGGAGGGATCCTGGGTTATGAACCTTGCCAGGACCAAAGGGAATGGGGCAACGAGGTGGAGGAGAAAGGTTTGAGTGCAGTGGGCCCTCCTCAGGGTTTGAGGGGAAGGGATCAAGTAGGTGGCCCTGGGACCTCACTGGGCCTGAGGGAAAGGAGTCTATACCAGGGCCTGAGAGGAATAGGACAGGGTCTTTTCCCCTGATCTTGAAAGGAAGGGAAAGCACACAATGGGGGCAGGATAGAGATCTTTCCAGAGCCTGAGGACTCACAGCCATTACCGGGCTTGATGGAACCAGGGGAATCACAGGGAGGCACTGCCAGGTCAGAGGGGAAGCGGGGCGGGGAGGACCACAGGCCTTTCTAGGCCTGAGAGGAAGGGTCCCCCTGAGACCTCCGCCGCCCTGTTCCCACCTCACCAGGACGAAGGGGAATGGGGACCCTGGGACTAAAGGAAAGGGGTCTCCCCCGCCTCAGCCACAGGCCTCGCTGGGGCTCAGGGGATGGGACACACAACAAGGTCCGGGCTCTGAGGGAACTGGGGGAGGGCAGACACCGACCCCAGCCGGGGGGTGAAGAGAACGAGGGCGGGGAGGACGGCAGCGGCGACCGGAGCGTGAGAAATTCAAGCGACTGGGCCTGAGGGGACGGGAGACTGGACGACCGCGGCTTTAGAGTCCGAAAAGGAATAAAACGGGGCGACCGCGGCCTGAGGGGACCGGAGGGGCGGGAACGACGACCGCGGCCTGAGGAGAGCGGGGCCCCGCCGCGCCGGGCCCGGGGCTGAAGGACGGGGTGGGGGGGTGGGGAGGAAGGAGGCGGCCGGCGGGCCCCTCACCTGCATGACGACCTCCACCTCGTAGGCATTGCCCTTGCTGCGCTGCTGCCCGCGAAACTTGGCACCGCTATAAAGCAGCGAAGTGGCCACCCCGGGCTGCGCCGTGTTGATGGGAGGCGGCGGTACCAGACTACTAGCGGCCGCCCCCGAGGGAGGTGAGGAGGCCGAACCCGCCGCGCCGCCCGCACGGCACCGTTCGCTCCGCACCGGCATCTCGGGAGGGTCCCCGGGCGCCAGCGTGGCCGGGGCCGAGCCGCGGCCGAGCGGCAACGCCCGCTCCCGCTCCCGTTCCCGTTCCCCACACGCCGAGGCCGCCGCCGCCGCCGCCGCCAGGCTCAGGGCCTCCCGGCAGCGCCTCCGCGCCCTCCCATTGGCCCTCGCGGGTGTTGCGGGAAGGGCGGTACCGGGCGACGATTGGCCACCGCCGCCTGGGCACGCGCTTCCTCCCGGCAGGCGCGGCCGCGGGAGGTGATGGGAAATGTAGTCCTTGAACGGGACGGGGAGACCGAAGGGACAAAACGCGTTCGGCGGAGCGGATTGGTTGTCGTTACGGTAACATGGCGGCGCCCGCTGTGCCGCGCTGAGCCCGGCAGGACGGTGGCGGTCGCTTCTTCTCTCGCCGCGATGTTGAGCGGTTGCCGCCGGTTGCTGTGGGGCCGCTTCTCGACCGCCCGGTTCCCCCGACCGCCTCCTGCCGCTGCCGGGAGCGGTCCGGTGGGGCCGGGCGGGGGTCGGGCTTACGCCCCACCGGCAGGTGAGGGGGGCGCCGGGCCCACCGGGGCCTCCCCAGCTCCCTTCAGGGAGGAGGAGGAGGAGGAGGGGGCGGCTTCCCTGGCTCGGCGGGGCTGGTCCTGCTGGGGGGGGACATTCCCCCGGTAGGACTCCCTCAAGGTCACCCCGGGCCAGGGGAAGGCTGGGCTCGGGGCGAGTGGACAAATGGGTGTTTGGGGCGGGGGAGGGAGGTCCAAGTCCTCCGTGTATCAGTTTGCGTTTGTGTTTTGGTGGGTTTTAGGGATTTTGAGGGGGTGGGACCCACCCGAGGTGGTTCAGGCACGTTTTGGGCCATGTATCACCTTCTCAGATTTTGCTGGAAATGTGTAGGTTTGAGGACAGTAAAACTAGTCTCATTCTGTCTGAGGTGAGGCTGCAGAGTTGCAGTGACTCATCGCGGGGTGTCGGGAACCTACTGACGTGACTCAGGACCCCTCTGGGGTACAAGCACATTAATCTTTTCAGAGCTGTGCCTTAATAGCGTGGCGTTTTCTGAGGCCCCGAAGCTTGCAGGTCACTAAGCCTGAGCAAATCCTCTTCCATTTCCCCAGCGGGAATGTACTTTTTATAGCCTAGAATAACAGACCTGCAGCCTGGCCTGCTCTCTTCACCCTTCAGGAGGTAGATTTTTGAGTTCGGGATTTACTATCTGGTTGCTTTCATCAGGGGAAAGGCTTGCAGATTCTTCCTGCCTTGTGTGAGAGATACAAACTTTGGCAACACGTGTAATCCAGCTCTCGGGTGTTGGGAGTGCGTGAAACAGTGCTGGTAGGAAAGGAGGCTGCTCTCAAAACAGAGACCTGCAGTTCCCTCAGGCTCACCTTGCCGGTGGAGCAGGCATCCTCCCAAGCTGGAGCTGGGTGTGTGGGCTGGAGGCGGCTGCGGGAGGTGGTTCCTCCCCTGGTGACTCAGTGGCATGCTGCAGTGTGTGCAACGAGTCCCTAGTACCATCCAGCTGTTACCGCATGTGCCTGCAATAAACCTGCTCCCGTGGGCGGTTGTGGTGGAGGGAACAGCATCCTGCCGCTGCACGCTCTGAGCCTGCCGGCAGCTGTGGTTCTTCCAGAGGGTGCGTCAGCTGCAGGTCAAAGCAGAGAATGAGCTAGAGGCACAGAGGGAGATCGCGTGGGTTGGCACTGGGTGGGTTTGTTGTCATCGGGGATGGAAAGAGAGGTTGCCGTGCCCTGCCCTGCCTCTAACCCAGCTCTGCTGGGTTTCTTGTCACTCTGAGACAGAACAAGCAGGGAGAGAGGGTTAGCCAGAGCAGTTCAGGGATTAATTTGTCAAACGTGATTGCGAGTGGGAGAATCTTGAAAGACAGGTCTGCTTTGGAAACCACCCCTGCCAGACTCTGCAGAAATTCGGTGCAGGCCAGTTCGAAGGGAGCTGAGACCACAGCCTGGCAGAAGCAAAGCTGGTCCCGTTCGCTTGCCAGTTGTGCACAGCAACCCTGGGGTTTTCACCAGCTTCATGGTGCTTCCCCATTTGAGTGGAGCTCACTGAAATGGTGTAGTGCTTGGAAACTGTGGATGAATGGGCTGGATTTTTGTGGCTAGGCCACCTCAGCAGCACTGAGGGCTGTGATAGGGAGCAGGGGAAGGGATCAAACCTCCTCTAACTGCCCTCTGAATGGCTCTGTTTTTGTCCCCAGAGAGGAAGCGGTTTTACCAGAACGTGAGCATCTCACAAGGAGAAGGTGAGTATGGCCACTGGGACAGGACAGAGGAGCTCGTTCCCGGGAAGGGTGTTATCAGCCCACACTTATTCAGCAGGAGCGTGGCACACCTGCAACCCAGGCTGTGCCCTTTCCTCATCTATAGCGAAGCTATGTGGTGGGAAATGGCTTCCAAGACTGGGGGAAAAGTATGTCAAAATGATGGTGATGGTGGGGAAACTTGAGTATCCCTGGTCCCGTGCTCCTGTCAGCTCCGGCTCTGAACTGCTCCTACTGTAGGGTTGTCTGTTGTTCCTTAGTGCCTGCTCCTCTTTGATTCCCCAGGATTTCTACTCTGATTCCCCAGGAGGCTTTGAAATAAACCTGGACCACCGAAAGCTGAAAACGCCCCAGGGCAAGCTCTTCACTGTCCCCAGTGAAGTCTTGGCCATTGCAGTGGCAACAGAATGGGACTCCCAGAAAGACACCATCAAGTTCTACACTATGCATCTGGTAAGCATGGCAGGTTGGGACGCTGAGACCTCGGCACGGCAGAACGCAGCATGCTGGGAGAAGTCAGGTCAAGGAAGTCAGGATTAAAGACAGGGAATCAAAATGCCAGGGGCTAAAGGTGGGTTTGCCAGGCCACTGCCACATGGTGAGGGCTGTGCCAGCTGGCAGAATGGATTCCAGAGCAAGGGTTGAGAACCGCTTTGGGATGTAAGCCTTGCGCTGGCTGCACAAGATGGGGGCGTCTTCTGAGAATGCTTCCTTCTGCATCCTGCTTCCTGCAGCTCTCCTGAGTACCTGCAGTAGAATTGGCATGGCTTGGTCTAAAATGGGGGTGACTGTGTAGACATGAGAATGGTCTCCAAACACAGAACATGGAGAGAGCAGGTTGTCCTAACACCGATGGAAACAGGGACAAGAGGTTGGGACTTCTGCTGACCACTGGGGAGAACCTTGCAGTCGTGAGGGTGGTTAGATACTGGCTGGGTGACTGTCTAGGGGGAATCTATGTCACTGTGGGCCTGGACAGTGTTATTTGGGATAGCAAGGGGCAGGAGGAAACGATGAGCTCTGGAACAGTCTGTGAGCTTTCTTCCCTGGTGCTTAATGGGCCTGCTCCCGAGGCTTCTGAAACCAGTGAGAAGATTCCTACTACACGAGCCATGTTCTGGCCCTGCACCCCCCTTTAGCTGCGTCCCTCGGTTCTCTGTCTGCCACAAATTCCTCTGCTGCTTCCCCAAGCCTTCAATAACAGTGGTTTAAACTGCCTTTATCCCCCAGACCACACTGTGCAACACAGCGCTGGACAATCCCACGCAGCGAAACAAAATGCAGCTGATCCGTGCGGCTGTGAAGTTCCTGGAGACTGACACTGTCTGGTATGAGATGGGGGCCTGGCTGGCACAGAAGCAAGATTGTCTTGTCGCAGTGTGCTTTTTGGAAAGGTGGTTGGGGCAAGTGAGAGAAAATGTCTACTGTAACCCAGTCATGGCAGGGCTATGATCTGTCCTGGTTTTGGCCTGAGGGTTTGAATTAGTTTAGGCCAGTCCTACGTCTGCAAACCTAGTGGAAGTCCATGTACCTGAACAGTATAGGTATGAGGGAGAATGAGAATCTGGTTCTCTGTTGAACTCTGTTTTGGACACCTCCATGCTGAGCAAGGGCGGGAGCAGCAGGAAATGAAGATCTCTGGGGGAAAGCAACTATCTTTGAAAAGCCTGGGGGAATCTGTCAGCCCAGTCCCTGGTACTCCTGTGCCAGTACAGGCAGCTCAGACTACTCTTACCAGTAGCAAAATGCCCTTCGTTCCTTAAAGTCCCTGTGGGCTGCAGGCTCAAGCCTGTTCATGCCCAAGCTCCTGGTTCACAGTCCCAGCCTCTGAGGTGTCCACTGGCAGCTGCTCAGCTCCTGTGGGAGAGGGGAACAGGACTTCCCCCATCTGCCTCTGTGGCTTTGCTCAGGCTGGCAGTGGGGAGTGCCAAGCTGAGCCGCTGGGCAAGGTGGGGCAGGAGGAGTGGCCCCATATAAAGAATTCCAGTGGGATATGTCCCACTGGACATATGCTCTAACCGCTAAACCTTGCAGCATCCCATGGCTGGTGTGGGGCTACCTGCAGTTTTCTGTCGTGGTTTGCTGCTCTGATTTGCAGTGAGATAGCATTGTCCTTCCTAGAAAAACAAAAAGCTCTGAATTCAGGGGAGAGTGGGGGATTGTTCCCAGTCACTACTGCCGCTGGGTGGACAGTAGACCCTTGCTCCCCTTGCTGTGGTCTGGGGAGGGGGTAGCTTCCTTCCCAGAGGTGTGTCCTAGTCTGGCAGGGAGCAGCCTGGCAGCCTGGGAGTGAACATCCAGTGCGGTTTTGTTCTGCAATGTCCCAGCTACCGTGTGGAGGAGCCAGCCGCCTTGGCAGAGCTGCAGAGGGATGAATGGGATCCTGTTGTTGCCTGGGCTGAGAAAAGGTAAGAGGTCAAAGATGTTTCTGTCTGCTTATGCCTTGCCCTGCTGAGGCCAGGAGCTCTAGTGCTTGTGACTGTCAGAGCTGCAAGGTCCATGAGCCCTGTGTCTTTCTAAGGGGCTGGGCGATCGTTCCAGGTACAACGTGGCAATTGGCTCCTCGACCAGCATCCTGGGGCCAAACATTCCAGCCAGCACCAAGGAGACCTTCGTCAGCCATCTGGCGTCCTACAACGTGTGGGCCCTGCAAGGTGAGAGGGGCTGGGCTCTGGAGCCCTCTGCTCAGGCTGTGCCAGTGGAGGAGGCGGTTCCTCTCCACGGGGGAGAAGAGCGACTGTAACATTTTTCTTCTACAGCTGAGATAATCAAGAGTGTTGAGGTTTATGTTTTAAAACTGCAGGCCAATCCCTTAGCTGTATTTTTTAAGGGTAGGGACTCTCCCCTTAGTGCCACTAGTGTCCAGGGTCTGACTGTGCTGGCCTGCGAGCTGTTTGGTCTCTACCCTAGCAAAAATAACTTCTTTAATGCTAGACCTTCTAGTGACTTAGTCCCCAGCTTTGTTACCAGGAAAAGAAATAGGGTTTAGTACTCCAAGTGCCCATGGTTCTGTGTACTGTCCTCACTCTTTCACCCTTACAGCCCACTTGATCCTACCTGATACTGCTGAATGACACCTAAAGATAGAAAAGAAGTAATGTTTGCTTTGCTCAAGTCCTCAAATGCAAGACTTGAATGAGCAGCAGACAGTGAAACCCACAAAAGACACTAGTTTTGCAGCTAAGGGAAGTTAACAGTGTTGATTCCTGGGACAGGGCTTGCAAAGCTTTTCCATTACCCCTGTAAAGATACTTTTTGATGGATCTTTTCCTTTCCTCACAGTTTGTAATATGGGTAGACAGGGTGGAACGGAAAGGCACATGCCTCCCCTGGGGAAGGGGAGCCTCTGGGCAGCTAGTCGACTTTAGACCTGAAATTCAAGGTCTGGCCTAGACTGGTAGCGCAGGACGAGTCTCACTTCAGTTCCTTCCTTAGACCCTGTCCATGTGCAGGCACCTCCATTTCCTATCAGGTTGAGCTGAACCGTGAGTGCTCAGAAGTTTGAGCCCTTCTTTCCTCCTCCTCCTGGCTCAGGGATTTGCTCAGGTCCCTCAGCCATCAGGCACGCTCTCTCCTCCCCTGAAGAGGGGTGTCTTGCAAGCCAGTAGCTGGTGGTGTGGCAGGAAAGAACTCTGCTGTTTTATCAGCTGAGCCCAGCAGCTGTGTCCTTTGCCGACACAGTTCTCCCAGGGCACGGCACACCACACACATTTGCACACTGTTTTTCTAGGAGTGGTTATAGATGCAGACAGCTCTTTTATCACCAAACAGTATACGAGGCCCTCTCACCCTAGACTTTCAGCTGAGCTCCAGAATACTCAGGCCTGGATGGGTGCCTCTTCCCTTTGCACAGGGAAGGTTTGTGGCGGAATAAAAGGAGGCAGTTTCCAAGGCATAGCCTTTGTCACTGCAGTGACAGTGGCCAGAACAGCGCTTTGTGTCTGCTGTTAACGGCAGATCTGATGCTTAAGTGCCCAGATGCAAGTGGGAGGATCACTGGCCCTGTGATCCCCCTGAGGAGGCACCACACCCTGACTGTCTGTTCAGAGCATGTGAAGATGCTGCTGTAATGCTGCAGAAAACAACCATGAATCTTGTTCATTTTGGGTTATTCCCTTCCAGGTATAGAATATGTAATCACCCAGCTGAAATCTCTGATTCTGTCCATGGGTCTGATTGACAGGCACATTACAGTAGAGAAAGCCGTGCTTCTGTCTCGCCTGGAGGAAGAATACCAGGTAAATTATGTTACAAAACAGCCCTCTAATTCAAATAGCAATAATCTCAGCATGACAAATGCACCTCCCACCACAAATAACTGGCAAGGGAAGTGCCTGCTATTGCAGGAGAGGTTCCACTCTGCCAGTCTCCCCATTTGAGAGAGTTTGGAGTGTGCTGCTGTAGAGCAACACCATGGGGGCAACAGCCCAGAGTGCTCCTGGGACTGCCAGTTTCTTTCTGCAGAACCCAGGTGGCTGCTTTTCTCCCTCTCTAATTTGAAGTGCAAAGTCGTGGCTGGCTTCTCTTGCTGTGGGTTATCCAGCCTGGAGGCCTTGGTAGACACCAAGCTAATAACTTGCTTGCTGGAAACTGGCCTGGCGTGAAGCTCTCCCTGACCCAAAAGTGGCTGAAGTTGATGGGAATCTTTTCATCCTCCCTTTAAGGGCCTTGCCTCAGACCCCAGTATAAATGAAGCATGTCCTTCCACTGAACTCATCTGGAGATCTGTCTGCCCCAGTAGGCAGTGATCAGCACAGCTCCTGGGGGGTTACCCGTGTTTCACAAACATGAAAAGGGAGGCTGGGAGTTGCTGAGCAGCTCTACATATAATCCAGTTCTGAACTGACTTGCATTCCTCCTCTCCTTCAGATTCAGCGGTGGGGCAGTGTGGAGTGGGCCCATGACTATGATCTGTGCGAGCTGCGTGCTCGCACGGCCGCTGGGACTCTCTTTGTTCACCTCTGTTCAGAGAGCTCAACTGTAAAACACAAGCTGTTGCAGGACTGAGGCTGCTGGGCTGGGCACAGGAGGAGAATGCCCAGCTGTGAATTGCTGGCATGACCCAGTGAGGGCAACCACCCTCCTGCCACCACGTCTTTCCTGGGATCAGCCTCGTGCTGAGGAGCTGCGACTTTGTGGGCAACTCCTTGCTTGGACTGCCTGCCGCAGTGCAGCGCCAGCAGTTTTGAGCCCACAAGGAGGAAAGGTCAAGGTGAGCTTCCTCTGCATCCCCCAGACAGCAGCTCTGTCCATTACCGGTGTCTGTAACTCATCAGAGGAGCTCTCACGAAAGAAACAGCTTCCTGGGCAGGGTGCGGTACAGACATACCCAGCATATGCCACATGTCTTCATAGCTGCCAGCTCCTGACACACACTTGTTATGGAAATCTGAAAACAGACTCCATTGCATCTGTTCTTCATCCCTCAGTGTGCCTGTATGTAACACCAGGGTCTCTCTGTTTGATTAAAGGCACGCCCCTGCTAGATACTGAAAGCCAATGCTGCTGAGTATTTCTTTGTTTTAATCACCAAACCGTGGTGTAGGTCCTGAGCTGCCAGGCTCCAGGCAGGTGCTGGGATGGCTGCAGGCAGAAAAAAACATGGAGCAGAGCTGAGCAGACACTAACTACCAAACAGATCTGCTTCCTTCACATCTCTGTGTGAGCCTTTCCGTGCTAGGTGCCCTGTCCTTGCAGCCAAGGAGTAGCAGGGAGCCGACTGTGCAGTCCTGGAGCGAGGGGGGGGGGAACCTGGGCTCCTGCCATCTTCAAAAGCACAGGGTACTACAAGGTAAATCTGCGTACAACAGGCAGCACCAGCCACGGGGCTTTCAGAGAGACCTGGTCTCCCCCCGGAGTGCGTATGCAGCCACCCTCTCGTTTAACCTTCCCACCTTTCTCCTTGCTGTTTGCCTCGAGCAGTACCACGCCAGCCAGCATCATTCCTCAGAAGCTGCCCACAAGTGAGCGTAGCAGCTGCTGTCACTGAGAAAGGAGGGGAATTAATGACTCCTCGCTTGGCTGTTGCGAGCAGCGGTGTGTGAGCTCCTGTGGAACCATTGATTTCCCTTCCTGCTAGCTGGGGGCTGCTCTGTTCACGCTGCAGAAAGCTGCTTTTGTGAGAGGTGGTGAGAAGACGAGGCTCCCAGGCACACAGAGCCCCCGCCAGCCTTGTGCTTGCTGAGCTGGAAACCTGCTGTTATCTTGGGGGTGGTTTGATGGAGAGCACTCATCTCCCAGGCTGCTGCCATGTGCCTGTGGCTCGCAGGTTCCTGCCACTGTGCTTGCAGGTACCAAAGCTTTCGGGCATGATGTGCTACGATGATTTGGTTCAATCAGCTCACAGCTGATCCGTAACCCCTCATGACCAGGTCTGAGCTCTCGGGCTTCATGCCAACATGATGGAAGAGGCAGAGCTTCATATGCTTTTCCAGACTCAAGAAGTATCTTTTATTTGCAGTTTGTGGTGGGATGGAAGAAGCATGCCTTTGGCCTGAAATGTCCCAGGCAGCTCAGGCATAGAGAGGCAGCCGTCCCTGCCGGGTGTGCTGCTGCTGGGGGCTGTCCTGTGTGCCCCCAGCTAAGGCAGCTGCCCAGCCTGTGGCAGACCTACTCCGTTGGCTCCAGGATTTCTATGTTATCCAGCTCCTCCTGGAGATTGTCGATGTACTGAACGATCTCTCTGACACGGTCGCGGTTTCTGTCAATCTCGTTTTGGAAAGCCTGAACAGATTGAAACCAAGCAGTGAATCTGCAGGCTTGTCAGGGTCCCTTGCTGTAGCACAGAGGGCTCCAGCAAAGGTTAGGGAGCATCTTTCCTAGCAATGTCCCCACCGCTTGGGCCAGACCTGTCTGTGCCCCATCCCCCTGAGCATGAGGGTCTCTTACCTTCTCTGTCACAGAGGCCTGCCAGCGGTAAGTGTTGCTGAGGATGTCGCTCTCTCGCTTAGCAATCTTCAGCAGACGGATGCCATGGGATGTGTTGACTGCGTTGACAATGGTGTTTTTGTCCACAAGAAGCTAGGAGGTAACGTGACCGGATGAGGGGAGGGGAGTGGGCTTGCAGCAAAAGCAGCAGAGCTCGGAACTAGGAGCACAGTAACTGCAGTGCTCGGGGGGAAGAAAATTGGCCCTCTGTTTCAGACAGACAAAGCCCTAGTCAACAGGAGGAATCCAGCGCTTTACCCCTTCGCGAGGATGCGCCTGGACCTCGCTACAGCGTAATGGAGTATTATCCCTAGTACAGGTGGGGAAACTGAGGCAGCACTCTCAGGCTCACCTGCTGGAGCAGGGAGCAAATGCCTGCTGCTGAGTGCTCTGTTGCAGGCAGGGCTGCCTCGCAGCACATGGCAGGCCCCTGCGGGCAGCTGGTGTTGAAGCAAGGCTGCATATGCTCCAGCACGCCTGGCCCAGCAGGTGCGGGAAGTGGAAAATCGCACTTGGAAGGGTCTCTTGCACTGGTGGCACTGGCTGTAAATCTTCATTTTTGAAGAGTCCCAGATTCTAATCGAAGCAGTGACTTCCCCCGTGGCTCTAAATAGAGGGTGGCTTCACTAAACCATAATGACTCTCCTCCTGCAGCCAAGTGCAGCTGTTGAACAAATGAAGATTGCTTCTCCGTGGAAATGGATGGCAGCGAGGCAAAATGGGTGCACAGCAACGGTGCGTAACTGCAGCCATCTGCACAGGCCATAAAGCAGGGAGCTCCCCCGGGGGGGCTGAGGGGTCTGTTTTGTGTCTATCAACTCTCGATTACCTGGAGTAATGGGGGGGGGGGGCTGGGATAATCTGGACAGAGCAAAACCACAGCAAATGCAAAACTCCAGTCATTTAGCCACTGAATGAAGGAATAACGGAGGCAAAAAGGTCAGCAGCATTGCTGACTGGAGCACTGCAATGATCTTTGTGCTTTCTGAAGGCTCCTGGGATCTTTGCTATCACAGCAAGACTGAGGGCTCAGTGGAAGGCTCCATTTGAAATGTCATGTCCTGCCTCCAGATCAGCTCGTGGGCTGGGGAGCTCTAGGAAGGGCTTTTGAAATCACTGAGGCAAACAGAGCCCCGGTGCAAGAAAGTCAGAGCAGTGTTCAGATTCTCCTGGGGGAGCAGGGAGAATCTGAACAAAACCAGCTGTGAGTGCAGCAAAGATGCTGCCTAAGTGCCTGCTAGGTTGGGGCTGTCTGGAAATCACCCAGAGAAGTGAGTTGTGCTGGAGGCAGGAGAGAGACTTGCTCAGCACCTCTCCTGGGCTGCTGCCACCAGCTCTGGCAGCGCCCAGGGAAACCTGCAGTGCAGTTATCCTCTGTCCTAGTCAGTGGAGATGTCTGGTGGCACTGCAGTTCAGCCAAGTGGCTGGGGCCTCTTGGGAGGAGGTTATGCTCTGGTTTAGACATGGCTTTAGCTGTATTGAGCCTCCTGGAAACCCTGTCCCTTCTGAGAAGAGGCTGTGGCCTCCTCTTCTTGCCAACTCCTTAGCAGAGATGAATTTTTTTGATGCCCTCACCATTCGAACATCAGCTGGCAAATCCTCGTCAAGCTGATTCTTGACTGATTTCTCCAGTGTGGTGATGGAGATTTCTAGCAGCTTTTCGTGGTAACGGTTTTCCAGGTCCCGGCACTGGGTCATCGTACAGAAGATCGTTAAGGAAAAAGCTGACCACACCATTCACTTGTAGAGATTAAATGACCTCCTGTAACTAGAGACTGAGTGTCTGCACAGCGGGCCTCCATAGGAAAGAGCCTGGCTGCTGCCAGAACCTGGTGTAGTGTCAGGATATACGCTTTCTGTTCTTAATCACACATTTGGTCTCATCCTCACTGCCATATATTACGCAGAACTGAGAGTGGGCCTAGGCTTGCAAGGGAAGTTGGAGGAGGCCTCCCAGGATATAAGCTAAGCTCTGAACATGGTGCAATTATTTGCACGAGGCCAACAGATTTCTATATTTAAAGTAGTGTAACCTGTCACTGAAGCACTTTGGTATTGTCATCTCACTTTGTTCCAGAAGACATCAACAACACAAAAATGAAGGCCATTAAAAGAAATTTCAAAGAGAATTGTAGGTATTTCATTGGCTGTTATGGCAAGAATGTACATAAAAAAAGGTCTAACCAGATCTTCCCAGGGTTTTGTCATGGCTGTGTGGAGAAGGAAGGAAGATTCCCAAGGGGGAGAAAGCTACATAAGTCTTACAGACTTTCAGCACAGGAGAACTTAGATCCTTTTGTGCCCTCCTGAGTCTCCACAGAAAGGAGCTGGGCACCTTAAATGACCATTCCTGCAAAGCTGGGAAAAGACCTTTTCTGTTGATTTAAAAATAAATAAATAAATAAAAATTCTATACTGATGGCTCATTTCTGGATTTAGAGGTGAGATACATGTATATCACTGGAAGGTCCAGGCCAACAGACTGTCAAAAGGATATATCCCTTTAACGTTTTCAATGAATGTTGATGCTATGACAGCAATGTTTCCTTTAAAATCCTTTATTAGTTCCTTAACAGAGGGAAAAAGAGGACATATTACAATGAAAACTTGCATAAACATAAAAGGGAGTCAGGGACTCTAGGAAGAATCTACAATTTATTATAATTTGGACTCACTGCTGTTATTAGCACAGTCAGAAACTGAACTGCCTCAAGCATTTAATGTGTTTTGAAAGTGCTGCAAGATTTTCTTTCCTCCTTCAGGGATAGAAAATCAGTTTATTGGAGGGAAGTTGACTGAATGATACCTTTACCCACTGTCTGGAGCGAGCCAGCTGATCCTTTTTTACCCTCACCTAAGTAATGCCTGGAGAGTGCTGTATTCCCGTATACTGACATGCTACAGTCTCCTTGTATGCATGAAGAGCCTCTTGTCAGAAGCACAACCAATGACTGGGCTTACTGCAGCTTTTGTTTTAGTCCTCAGAAATTAAAATTGCTGCTGCCTATTACCTCTGTCAGAAATGGCTGATGGAGAATCTGTGAAGTGTTGCACTTAAATGTCTTGATACAACAGTTCAAAGACAGCCACCCGAATCCTGCAAATCCAGAAAGGCATGCAGGGAGAAATGCTTTGGCTCATTCCATCAGTGACTGCAGATATGTGAGGACCAATTCAGAAAACACTAAAAGGCACAATCCTGATGCAGTGAGGAATCCATTTTGAGCTGCTGCTTTCTGTCATGCACATTCACAAAAGTAAACAGCTGCGTCTGCTTGCACACAGGCCACAGCTCCTGCCTGCTAATTTTTAAACAGATTACTTTTTTTTTTTTTTTTAAATGAGGATGCACATTAGCAGCCCTGCCCTAGTTTTTGAGGAAAAGTCTGTGAAGAAAAAAGGCAGCTATTATGCAAGCAAATGCAGTAAGCTGAGCAGGAATGTATGTAATCTTATTCATAGCAAAGATCAGCTTCAAAGAATTACACATCTAGAATCCCAAAGGCATACCCCATGCTATGCAACGACTTCTGTACGCAGACCTATAAAATGACTGAATGACCTCAAGTCCCTTTCTCTAAAGTCTAGGAAATCAGCTTGTATAGATGCAAAGGACATACTGCGCTCTGCTCTGAGAAACAGAAATCTGTTGCAATGGATCAATGTCCAGGGCCTGATCTCACCCAGATCAACTCTGAGCAGAGAAAGACTAAGATGGAGACAAAACATTAGCCTGACTGGAAGACCTATGTGCCCCTCTTTGTGCAATGGGCTACTAAGCAGAGGGGTGTAGCAATAGTAAAAATGATCCCCCTGCGTTCTGGATGTGAGCTCTCACTGTATGTGCTTGACCCTTACCTCCAGATGGTCAGCTATGAGCATTTCCAAGGTCATGAGTGCTTCTGACAGCTGAAGTATGTCCTCCTTGTACTCGGCTCGTTTAGACTCAGCAATATCGTAACTACTGGCACTATGAATCTCATCCAGTCTCTAAACACAGAGATACATAAATTACTTACAGTTTGTGTTCAGCACTCCATTGCAATTTAATTAACTTGTTACATATGTGAGAAAAGTTCCTGCTGCTGATTAGCTGAAATGAAATGTGATGATTCAGGAAGTCTCCAGATTTACATACTGGGTAGTCAACAGTGCTGAGGTATGCTACTGCGCTAACGATCCAGGGGCAGTGCAGTAGAATCAGTGAAAACGCTTCCTCATCCTCCAGTCAGCAGAAGACTTTGCCCCTTCTATGCTTCCAACTTTGGTTCCCCTTCTGACACATTTCAAGTAAAGAAAAATATTAGATTCTTGACGTTGCTAGCCATGAAGAAGAGATTAACAATTACTTCGTAGAAAGAAATGCAGGCCTAAATCCTGATCCGCTTCATGTCAAGGAGAATCTTGATTGACTTCTGCAGGGTCAGGATTTACTATTCTGAATATGGAATACCTATCATTGCCTGCCTTCCTCTTACAGCAAGGATTTATTGCCCTTCAGAATTAAATATTGACGTCAGTTTTGTATCAGACAAGATTTATGATTTCTTGGATCAAAAAAAAAATCCTCTTGTGCTGAGCAATGTATTATTTTCAAGTCTGTTCAAAATAAGTTAACAATGAAACGTTAATAGGAGAAAAAAAAAATATGTTTTAAGATGTCTAATCCACTTGTCCTGAGAGGGAATGGAACATGCTAAAATAGCAAATTCTGATGAAAATCATTGCCAAGACTTGTGCCTGAAAATGGACTAGATTACCCAAACTTTGCAGTGTTAAAAGGGGGGAAGGGGAGAGCAAGGTATCTTTTTTTCTAATGTAAACAAGTTAGGAGGCTCCAAAAGCTCCGCAGCCATTCAAGCTGCACCTCTGGGAGCAATAACTTCAAAGTTCAAGGCCTTTAATGCTTCTTTGCTCCTTAACCAACTTCAGAGAGCAAAGTTATTCTACAGGTTACCTAATTTTACATGAAAGGATTACAGCAAGACAAACAGCCCCTAAGAATGGCTTGCAGATTTCAGACTGCCGGGACCTCTGCACCTTCTGAACTCCTCCAGCAATTTTAAATGAATGGGGAAATGTTGTTAAAATACAGTGTTCCGTTTTGACACCAACTCCTCCGGTATTTATATGAAAACTCACGCTCACCACTGTGTCCTGTTCTTGCAGCTCAATCCGTAGCTGACCCTGCAGGTCATCAGACAAAGACAAAGGGCCAAAATCTGGCCTCAGCCATGTTTCTTTGGGTTTGATTTTGGTTTTTTTGGTTGGGTTTTTGTTAGTTTGTTTGGGGTTTGTGGCTTTTTTTTTTTTAATGGATGCTATATTGGGAATTCAAGTGCAAGTTAACTGAATATACATATCAATCTTTATATGTTGCCTTCTGGTAAGGCTGCAAACTCGTGTCCCAACTAGAGCTGATGGAGTCAGTTTGCCAGCATGAGTCAGCAAGGTTCAAGGACCCAGACGCAGAGTGACTCAGCAGGTTGCCAGCGTGTGACAAGGCACCTAAATAAAAGTGACCTGGTTTTCAAAGGGAGCCAGTGCTCGTGACTGCCTGGTGTCAGTTGTCAGGGACTTGCTCTGCTCAGCTGACACTGTTACCAGGCTTTGGCCCCCCTTATTTTTTCTGTGGAAACAAAATAATGAACCATCTATTATACATGGTCAGAAAGGGATCCTGCTAGAAGCTACGCCCTGAGCAGCCACAATGGGTGGCTGCAGTTGAGCAGAATGAAAAAAGATAGTTTCTGCTTTAAAAACACTAGAAATACATTACAATAACTTTACCTAATTTTTCTGTTAAAGTTCTTTGAGCTGTTGTTGACAAAATGAACTGAAGTAGAAAATTACCTGAAAATGAAGTATCATGCCATCTCCTTCCTTTTCTTCCTCCTTTTTCAATAAAAGAAGAGCTATTGGAGGCCTCACAGAGAAGGGGAGTGGCATTAATTCTGATAAATCTATATATATATTTAAAATTAACTTTATCAGAAATATTTAAACTGAAAGAAAGGTTGAGCGTTTCCATTTTCTTAAAGACTGGTAACTTTTCTGGATGGCAAATAAAAAGTAAAAAAACCCCAGCATGTTTAGCCACTTTTTTCCTGTAAAGCCTTGAAGGCCCTTTACCTTTGTGGACAATAAGATAACACTGTGCTATGTTAATTTTGTCCTACGCTGAATTTCCAGTGTAGATAAAGGCTGTTAGTGTTAGCTGGTTGTGGTTTGCCCAAAGGTTGAAGCTTCAATCCCCAAATTATTTTCCTACATAAAGTACTAAAAAACTCTTAACATTATGTTAGTTAATGACGTTATGTTAGCTAACACAACAATTTTTCTTGGTGTAGATTTATACTGTAAAAAACATGTGAAGAAAAATCAGTGACTTGAGCACTGGAAGAGGTTGCCCAGAGAGGCTATGGGGTCTTCATCCCTGGAGATATTCGAAGGCCATCTGGACATGGTCCTGGGCAGCCTGCTGTGGGTGGCCCTGCTTGAGCAGGGGGGGGTTGGACCACATGCCCTCCAGACGTCCCTTCCAACCCTCAGCCACTCTGTGATTCTGCCATTAGGGATCAAGTACCAATTCCTACTGCAACAGTGTAAATCCAGAATTATTATCCTAATTTTAATGGAGTTACCCTTGCTCTCAGTGAAATTAAAAGCTGGCAGAGGATGTAGAGAAATCATGTATCAAACAAACAAAAGTATAACAACATTACCCTTTTGTTCCGATTTTCAAAGTCTAGGATTATTTTCCTGCCTTCTTGCTGGTTGGCTGTTAATGCTTCATGAAGGCTTTCACAGAAATCAGAGATTTCAGCTTCTCGTTTTTCATACTCTTTCAGACCATAGTTAAATAGGTTCTCACAAACCGAGACAAACTCCGTCCTGTATGTGACACCAGAGTCAAGGTATTTTGTTTGTTATGCTATGTTCTTTCTACCTCTGCGAATGTGAGCAACAAGAGTTACAAGCTACTGTTATGTAAACTCCATGGTTCTCGCTGGGAGCAGGCTGCCAAGTATTCTGTCTGTGGCAGGACTGGGTCACCCATTCACTTTTAACGCATAGGATTTTGCTACCTTAAGGGTATGGAGAAAGCTGTGGCAACTTGAGGGGGAAAAAGGCCTTGAGGAAGAAAAGGAAATACATATACTTCTCTGACTCTCTTCTGACACAGCAGCGGAATGAAGCATACAACCCTATCTGTCTTCACAAGTGTGAACACAGTGTCTGCGTAGTTAATAAATACAGCTCTGGAGCCTACAGCCAGAGCACAGAATAAACTACTGACTTGGTAGCATCACAAAAATAATGTCAATTTTTCTTCTACTATTATCTTGGCAATGGAATTGTTTCTAGAGTCTATTGTAGTTAAGCCGTGATGCATTTTTTTCCCAACAGTGTAATGCAGTTTTAAGCAAGGTCAAGTTACTGGCCTTGACAATACTCTATTAATCTGAATGAGAAAAGAAAAAAGAAAAAAAAGTGTCTGCTTTCTGATCCCCTGTGTAGGAGCAATGATCAGAAAAAAGTGCTGGCCTGAAAACTTCATGTTGCCAGCTCTGGCAGGTTGTGAGATATGCGACTCATATCATTCTGATTAGTCTGTTCCTATCTCCTGCCACTTCAATTTCAACATGATTTTAGCGACAGCGCTCTTACAATCTAGCTGACAGAGATTTATCTTATAGCTCATTTTAAACTTTAAGTGGATTCCAGACTTAAAGTAAGTACAAAGCCTTGATTCTTGAAGGGTCAGAAAAGAAGGCTACCACAATTGTGTTTGATTCAAGCGAAGGAAAAGGAATATGGTAATTACAATGGTGAGAATTTAAAACGCTGGAATCTCATGACCTGTTGGTGATAGAAACGAGTGGTTTTACAAACGGGATGTTTCAGGCTGGGTTGGCCAGCTTGCCAGTAATAGAAACTATTTGTTTGTAGCCCTCATATTTCATGAGATACTAAGCCTTAAAGCTGTCAGTGGTCTCACAGTCTTGCAGTGGGTTTTTTGGTACCATTCCAAAATTGAACACAGACTGTCTCAGATCTTAGATCAATGTAGTTTTCAGCCCTGGACAAAAGCAATGGATGAAGAGTCCCTGTGGATGCACCTCCTTCTTAACTCAAGGCATTGCACTTTAGCTGGAGGTATTCTAAACCCAGGAAGGATATGCCTGCAGCAGGTTACCCACTCCAGGGAGGTAAGCCAGTTTGGCAGCTTCTGTATCCTCTGCAAACATACTGTCGAACAGGAATGATCCATTCAGGTACTCAACAAAGGCTGTCTTTGAAGAGAATCAGAGCAATACAAGTAAAATAAAGAGTGCCAACCAGCTGCCAGTCCTCAGGATGTGTCACTCCTATAAGCACTTTACCAGCAGAGGAACTCTGGTGCAGACACAGTCATACCGACACAATAGGTATACCAACCAAGGCATAAAAGCACCCTGCAACTGGAGTGAAAACCATCCTGCTGGCTTTGCTGCTTGAACTCTCTAGCCTAAGGATAGAAAACACTGTTTAATCTTATACAAAACATTATCACATACAACCACATACTGCAAGGCTATTAAGCCTCTTGGATAAGGCATCAGTGGACTTTGGGGAGGGACAGAGGGAAGAGCTGCAGGTCTCCTCCCTGTCACTTAACCGCCTCTTGCTCTTCAGCCAGTCTGATCTTCTAGAGGTCTGGAATACAGAGCCAGACCATAACTGAAAGCACCATTCTGCCTGGTCTTGTTTTCAGTCTGTTCACAGGACTACAGTGATCTCTGAAAAGCCCTGAAGAGTTTAACCATAAAACTAATGAAAAGCATTGACTTAGTGTGAAGGAGAAAAAAAGTGACTGCACCATGAAAATGCTAACAGTTCCCTCAGACCTGTAATTTTCTTAATCTCATGTCAGTCTGATAAGATCCTTAGGTATGATTTACTATTTAGCTTTGCACGGTCTATATCTGTAGTTTCATTGTTCAGCCAAAAGAATTATGTTCCCCCACGTCATGTGTATTCTACAGCAGTTCCTGTTTTCATTCAAAAATGAGATTCAGAGATCACAGAGATTAATCCTAGCCTTAGTTTTAGCACAGTCGATGTTAACCTCTCATTAAATCTTCAAGCAGGTAAAAGAGAAGTCAATATCTGTTGTGCTTCTTTCTCCTGAGACAATATACAACCAGCCAAAGAAAACGTACCTTGTGGTACTCCAGCTCTTTCTGCTTTGCCTGTTTTTCGTCCAGCTGAGCCAGGGCCTGAGCCTCCTCACGTTCCAATGGCTCAGTAAGATCTTGATACTTTAAAACTGCAACTTCTCGCTGAGAAGTGCAAACAAAGAAAATATCTTTATTAGATTATCCAGCATTGCTCAACAAATCTGGGCATAAGCATTTGATCTTTCTAGAACATGAACCTGAGTGACATCTGCCTCTCCATTTCTCTGTGGGCTTTTTATTAAACTACTTATGAAGTTCCTAATCCATTCCTCATCCTGTTTTTTGTTGGCATATTACTCTGACTCTGCATTCAGTGCATCTGAGCTGATTCAGTCCCAGGCAACTTTTCTCTCCCCATTTCCTCATCTTTAGGGTGTTTTTTCTTTTTTCAGCAGGAGGCCCTGTTTTGACTTCTAGAATTTCAGCTCTGATTTGATCAGCTAGCAAGTTTAATACACTTACTAGGGAGGAGAAGGCTCTTTGGAGGAGTGGATGGCAAGGTAGTAGCAGGGGCAAGAACCTAATTAGCTTGAAACAGAATCTTGACAAATTTAAGTATGCAATTCTATGAGGTACTGTCTGTATGAGCAGGGACTGGACTCAATGACCTGGAAAGCCCTTCCAGTCCTATGGTAAGAGTAATATATATTCCAAGTACAGCTCCTGCTCTGTGCCAAGCAAATTTACAATTAATCATGTTCTTTGGTTACTAAAAAACCCAACAAAAAAACCCATCTTTGTTCCTTTGAGCGCTGGGAAAAAAAAGCAGTCCCACAGGTTACCGGTGTGGATGCACTGTCCTGTTCTCAGAAATCAAACTGGGAAGTGCATTCTAAGGCACCTGCTTGCCTGGACAGTCTATCAGTCCACTACTGAAACAAATTGCTCACCGAGCAGCAGGACCACCAAGCCTCCTTTCCCCTGGATCTGTGTCTCAAGACTGATCTCCTCTGAGATTTTCTGATCTGTAGAAGGCTTGCACTCACACTGCAGCCTCTCTGTGGCAACATTAACCAGGCCCCTCTCCCACACACAGCTGCTGATTTTCACAAAATCTGTGAAGACATCATGCCTCCGACACCTCTACCTCTCTGTCAGATTTGATAGAATTTGGCCTACAGGTTCACAGCTGTTAGGTGGAGGCAGAATAAACACTGCATGTTTCTGTAAGTCTAATTTCTGCAGGGAACCTGCCCTGAATGCTAGAATATTGCAGGCATACCAACAAAGCAAATGCACTGTAAGATGCTGTTGCCTGATTTCACAAGCAGGGAATGCAGAAATGCTTACCGTGGTGTCACTCACGAGCTTGAAGTCCAAGTATACGAGGTCTGGAAGATGAGCAACAACAAACAGCGTATACTGCTCATCGTGGCAGAGAGGGTTCCCCGTGAGATTCAGTGTGCGTAAGTTTTTAAACCTCCTGAGATAGATCACCTATGCCAAGAGGAAAGAGATGCTGTACTTCCCATTGCTGGGGAAACACACAGCCTTGAAATTCGTTGCTCTTATTACAGTTATGTTGCAATACATATCCTGCTCTGCTGCCAAACACAGGTGACATAATTAAATTATGAATTTCTAATGCTTTCAGGAAAGGAAATACTTAAATTCACATTGTGAATATATAAACAATGGGCGTAGAGAGAAGGTCTTTAGCTGGGGTGGTAAGCTGCCCTCAAAAGAACTCCGAATAAATCCTAGTCTCCACTCCCTCCTTTTTTCATACGTAGCTATTTAATCCTTTTCCAGCTTTCATGGGAACCAATAGGAATTTTGCCATGGCTGATAGCAGTAACAGAGCCGGGCCCCCATGAGTCAGTAATCTAAAAGAGAAATAGCTGTAGTAAGCACTTAACACTGGGACAGCTTACCAAAACCATAACTTAGACTACAGAGGCAGTGAAATCCTAAGGAGAATTTTCTCCTCTAAGGAGGGGCTCAGACACAGTGCTAAATGTCATTATTAGAGTATTTGATCCTTTGATAGGAAACATTTGCAAAGACAGGGAGCACTCACATCTTCCAGAGTTGTCAGGTTATTCTTTCCTATGGAGAAAATCTGCAGCTCTTGCAATGTGTCCATGTGCTCAATTTTAGATATTCTGTTATTGTAGAGACTTAGGTCCTGCAGTTTGACAAGGGTATCCAGGCCCTCAATTACTTCGATATTGTTGAAGGACAAGTCTGGGGAAGAGTTTAGAAATCAAAAAAGTTTTACAAGCAAAAGTTAAATTATCTGTAGCAGAACGCCCTGATTCAGACCTTGCATTTAGCCTGATTCTTGATTTAGGAGTTTATGTACAGTATTTTCCTCAGGGGTGTTCAGTGTCCCACTGGAAAGGCATCATCATTCGTTCACATCTTCTTTCAACTGTCCATGCAACTTTTAAATGAGAAGAACAGTTGAAGGCTTTCCTTGTGGAGTCTACATACACAACCTGAAAGCGACTTCTACCTTATGGGGAAAACCAAAACACAAGAAAAGAGGTGGGGAAATGCCCTAAAAGGGGGGGTATTTCTGTGACAAATTTGACACTCCCTGCCTTGTTTCTTGCAGACTCTTGCCTGCCACACCAATGCCCACTGTCATGGTCATTCCCATAGGACCAACAATCGCCCTGTTGTTAATGGAGGTATGCAAAGGCATGTACTCACTTTAGCTATTTCACTTATTGAAATTTCCTCTTTTCCTGCCAGAACATCTATCCTAACACCTACATTCATCATGACTAAGGGCAGTATTTGCCCTCAGGCCAGTATGGAGCAATTCAGGAGTCCAAAGATGGTTGATGAGGTTACCAGCTGTCTGCGTCACCCCAGCCCCTGGATGGCTAAGACACTCATGCAGCAGCTCCTGAACCACTGCAGCCTTTGGGCAAATGAAACCCATGAGTGTGCTTCAAAACACTCTGCTTACATTGTGGTGGGTGATCAGCTCTTGATTCACAAGTGCATTAGTCATCTGTGCAGCAGAACAGTGCAGAGAACTGGGCAGAAGAACCTATTAGGCATTTCAAGATGTGCTTATGAACTGAAGCCTTGCATGCTATTTTCAAAGATGGATAAGGATATATTTACACTTTCAGCCAGCAACATGCCTGCAGTTCCAGGAGAATGCTCTAAGCTATGCATCTGTAGCAGCAAGATCACCGATCTGCCTAGCATCAAAACCTGCACCCCTGTGAGATGCTGCTCTCAGCATCCTGAGTTTTTAGTTGAAAGTAGTCACATAAGACTACAAGGATGGGTACTTTTTGGGACAACAATGATGACAAGCCCTTAAACATATAGGGGTAAAGACAGTGGGTTCTAGGCTCTGAAATGCCTGCATTAGGTCTGAAAACAGAATACAGGCTTCTAAATCACAGAGGTGTTTCCATAAATATTCTGAAAGTCATCTCCAAATACAAGTACAAACCCTGGAAACAACCTTGAAACCTCAGCTTCCTGTTCCTGCCACACCAAATGTATTAAAACCAGTTTTTAAAGGATTTGAAGGATTGTTTTGCAGCTCTGATATTCAGGCATTTTGACATTTGACAGTCAAATGAGGAAACATACAGACAGCTGACAGCCTTCCCTAGGAAAGCTCCTATCAGTCGTGTTTGAGAAGGAATGCGACATCCTGGCTTAACTGCAGATTGCTTTGCACCTGTGAGGGCATCCAACCTCATATGCTTGTATCTTACCAAGCCATACAAGGTGAACCAGACTCTCCAGAGCTTCTATCTTCTCAATGATGTTGTTGTCCAGCTGCAGTTTAGTCAGATTTTCAAACTGCCACAGATTATCAATCTGCAGGATATCTAAAGCCACAGGAAAAAAATAAAAGAAAATTGCTTTTCATGTGAGACAGCTTTCAGTTTAGCAGACACACTATCTTGCACAAGGAAAACATGTCCAGTGTTACCTCCAAAATTATTTTCAGCAGATTACGATAGCATGTGATGACTGCCCTAGAGAGCTGAGAGGTCCATTGGCTGGACGAGATTTCAATGAAACAGTCCAGTAACCTCATTGTCCTGCACCAGCACACACTGCTCATCAGTGATGCCAACGAGTCACTGAGGGGACGCTGGCTATGGCCCTGCAGTCAAGAGTGGCTTTATGAATCCACTACTAGGAGGCCTTGACCTTCATTTTCCTTTCCAGCTCCAAGAGGGAGGTTTGGGATGAGACTCTGCTTTTCTCTGCATTTGCAGGCTAGCAGTGGCCAGCTACCGCTTTTGTAAATTACTCTCCTGCTTCTGGGATTCTCATCACAGGAGAGCAAGTTGGGGTCTACTCTTTCTGTGAAGGCTGCAGTTTAGAACTAATCAATATCCCTGCATTTAGCTTTCTCCAAAAACAGAATCACAAGGGCAGGTCGTTAGGCACTACAGCAAAACATTAGGACCAAGGTGACAGAAAATACAGAACATTCTCACTCCCAATTCTCTTTCCCCCCACAATGGCTTCCCAGAAGATTTCGTTAGCTGCTCTACTGCCATTGTTGTTTAGTGAGTGCAGAGTAAAGCAAGTAATTGCATGCACAAAATATTCACACAGTTCTATACTTTGTATTTGCAAACAAATACATGCAGGATCAGGTAACAGGGAGTCTGTTCTAAGGAACTCAACTAATACATGCATTATTTTACTGAAGCACGCAATGGTTAATCAAAAGCAGATTTTTGCCCATGAAATTACATATGCCCAAAATACTCAAATATTGAGCCAAATGTTCTTCTTTCTCATTTTTTGAATGCAAGTTTATGACTGGTTTGACAGTAAGAGGCAAGCTGCGATAATGCTATGGATGACCGGAGGAAGCCACCGAATTGGACTGTAATCACCATAATCTACCAAATAGCTCTCACATAATCACCAGCGATGGCGGAGCCTGCCCAGGGTTTGATTTGTCCACGTACAGAAGGGCCCAATAGGCCTGTGGCCTGTAGGTGTCACCACAATATAAATGTTAAATAAGAATAGCAGTGACAATAATAGCTTAAAGCTAAGCAGCTTTAACGTTACCCATCAGCAAAAGCATCCATCTCTCTCTAATGAAACTACTTCATACAGGTATGACTAAAAATGTAACTCCAGATGTTACTTTTCACATAACAAATCCAAGCTAATCATGATTGTTTAATTGCCAGTTAGCCACTTCATGCTTAATTCTACTACCCTTTAACAAAAGAAGAAGAAAAAAAGTATATATTCTGATACTCACTTCTAAAACCAAGCTGTAGCTCCGTCACATCCTTAAGGTTAATACCTTCCCTTTTGGCAAGCTGTCCTATGTCCTCTGGACACTGCTCTTCAATGGCTTTCTGAACCATTTCATCATCAATAATGTTTGGCTCAATGCTATTGTATAACTGACTCATTTTTAGATGGTATCACCCTTAAAGGACAGAATAGAAAAATAAATAAAATTAATGCCTGGCTACTACTTCAAACATTCATTGAACAGGCATGACAATTCCAAGGAATTAAGAGCACAGCTGAGCATTAAGAAGATCGAATACCTCACAGCTGATATAAAAGACAGATTGACTTTTATCACAAAGTCACTGATTTGACTCTAAGCACAGCCTTACAGCCCCAGCACTGTAAAATGGCCGGGCACCATCACATGCAAACTTCACACCATGTTTGAGTGTTTTCCATGAAGAATGACAGATATTTGGCCAGATAAATAGGCCAGGAAAGGAGGCCCCGTGCAGCACTTATCAACAGCAATGGTCCATCGCATGGCAATCACCTGCTGCTGAAACCGATCTTCATGAAGAGGGCATATTCAAGGCTCTGTGCACCATTGAATCTAGTTTCAAAAGGTAAGTTTCTCATTATAGGCAAGTTTGATTTATAGAGTAAGAGACGTGTATTTATAGAATAGGAACATTAACAACAGCAGTTCACTAAATTTTAAACACCAACATCATAATAAAAGTGAAAACAAATTTGAGGAAGGAGGAAACTTTACAAACAATAACAACAATTTGCTGAAGAAGGCACTTAATGCAGATCTATAGTAAAGGCTGTCTAGTTCAATCAATACATAGTGCTGCACATAAACATCTTCGCTTTGGGGAACAGAAAATTCTGTCAGTCAAAACTTTCTGTCCTGGCTTTGTCACTTAAATATCCCTGATGTTGCCCAGGAGGCAATGAGACTACTTATCTTTCTAGAACCATGCACAGTTAATGAATCAGTACGAAGGACTTATTTTGCTTGCGTAAGATGTCTACAATTATGGAAGAAGTTCTGCCAATTTTTTGCGTAGGAGGACAGGAAGGATAAACGTCTGGGTTTAGAGAGTTCTCTCCTCGTCATAGCTTTTAATTAACAAATCAAACCTCTTTACAGCTGTGCTCCGTACAGACCACGGAGTAGCAGGTTCTGGGTTCATTCATCCTTGACCTGCCAGATCTTCCGCTTGTCGCCCACCCAGACAAGAAGCTGCTGCTCACAGCCAGCCGGAGCCCAGGCCTGGGAAGCAGCACCACGTCCCCGACAGCCCCCGGCCCTGCAGGGCCCGGGACGGGGACCCTGACTCTGCCTGTCAGGGCGGCTCTGACCCAGCTGGGCTGCCGCCTTCGCCCCCGAGACCCATCCACGACCCGATCCGGGCCCCTCAGGCCTCTCAAACCCCCCGGTCCCCAAGGCTCCAGGCCCGCTCCGCGTCCCCGGTGCCGTGCCCGGCCCGGCCCCCACCTCCGCCTCGGCCTCGGCCCCGGGGCTCGGCGCCGGCTGCTAAGGAAGCCCAGGCGCGTTGCTAACGCGGCCACGTGACAGGCTCAGCCGCCAATGGTCAGGGAGAGGGTGGGAAGGCTGGCCGCTAATCAGAGCGCGAGAAATCCATGTCAGCCAATCAGCGCTGGCACCGTGCCCTCGGAGCGGGAGGAGGCGCTCATGATTGATGTTCCTGTTGCCCAATAACATTAGAGAATGGTTTGGCCGTTGCCCAATGGAGAATGGCCGTAGCTTTGTCCCCGCTGTCCATCAACCGGTGGGCGTGGAAAGGGCGGGACTACCGCGGGGGCGGCCCCTCGCTTGACAGTGATGGGCACCCTCTCTAACCTATGACTCCACGGGGCGTCCAGCCGCCGCCCAATCGAATGCAAGGAGGCGGGCCACGCCTGGCAGAACAAGCTGCGGTTGGTGTGCGCGGATGCCAGTCAGGGCGGGGTGGGGGAGGGGGGGCCGCCGGGCCGCTGTTTGTTGTCATCCCAAGATGGAGTTTCTGCTGGGGAACCCGTTCAGCACCCCGGTGGGGCAGAGCCTTGGTAAGGCGGCCCGAGGGGTGCAGGGGGCTCCGGGGGGCCCTGGAAAGCCGATGGGGCCTCTGGAGGGGGCGGGGAGCTCCAGGTAGCGGGGGGCTCTGGAGGCAG
>NW_010972731.1:7231782-7294788 GCF_000737465.1 Haliaeetus leucocephalus | reverse complement strand
CAGCGGGGGGCTCTGGGGGTCGGTAAGGTGCTGTGGTGGCTGTGGGGGGGTCTGTGAGGGCCCGCAGGGGGCTCTGGAGCCAGGGGAGGGGGGGGATGTGGGGCTTAGTGGAGATCTTTGGGGGTTGTGGGGATCTCTGGGGCTTAACGGGGGGCTCTGGAGGCAGTGAGGCATTAGTGGGGGGCTCTGGAGGTGTGTGGGGGTCTCTTGGGTTGTAGGGTTGGTGGGGGCTCTGGAGGTGGTGGTGGGTTTTCGGGGTTCATGGGTGCTGTAGGCCTTAGTGGGGGGCTCTGGGGGTTAGTGTGGGTCATGGAGGCCTCTGTGGGCAGCAGAGGGCTGTGGGGGTAGCGGTGGCTTTGGGCAGGCTGTTCGTCATGGGGAGGGAGCGACTCCACTTCAGGATGGTTGATGGATGAAGGAAAGTTGTTGCATCCCCCAGTTCCTTTTCCTGCGTATGAGTACCTTGTTACAGAGCAACCCTGTCATTCAGCCACCTTTTTCCCAAAGTGTTGAAACCTCCCTGGACCTGTGCATATGCAGAGAGGGTGATGTGGTTATAGAGATAGAAGTACATGCTCAGTTTTCAGCCTAGAGCTTGAATTGTGGTTTTGCTAATGCTTTGGTGACATTAGGCAGGTTCTTTTGAGTGCGCTTTCACTGTGCGGCTAGCCATAGGCCTTCCTGGGTTGCTGCGTCTACTCACTCCCTCCCACAGATGTGTTCACTCTCAGCTGTGGCAAGTCTGGTTTTGGTCTGGGTTGCCATGGCTGGGGCCACAGGAGAAAGCCTAGATGCCACTTCTGCAGAGTTTGATAGCTTGCCCGCAGTTGGGTGGGCTGTCATTGCCTCCTGCTTTCTTCTCTTAGGCCCTGAAGAAATATAAGATCTCTCACAGTGCAGTGGGAAAGAACGACACACCGGCTCAGGTTCCTGCAGTGCAGGGACCATGGCGTGCAGTCCCAGAAACCAAGGCGATGTTCGGCTGAATGAATGCACATGCACTAGCATCCTTCTCCAGTGAAACCATGCTCCTAGTTTCCTTGATTTGTTTCATAAGCAGCAGTAATTCTAATGCCTTATTTAGGGGTTATATATACTATAATGTATAGCTATGTATAGTCTAGTCTATAGCTATTCTACATTGATTTATGGGAAGATGGAAGACTTGGTGTCTTTGGAAATTACAGTGGAAAAATTTTGCAGAGTACCTGGTCGTGGCCTCAAAACCCAGAAGTCCTTTTATAGTAGTTGCCTCACACACACGTGCAGAGACACCCCCTTGTAGAGCTTTTACCCCTTAAATGGGTAAGTCTCGCATGTGCTTTGAAGATGGCTGGACTCTTGCTTTGTCAGACTATATGGAGCATATGTATAGCTTGCTGTTTTTCTTCCACCATCTGGGGTGTTTATTTCTTCTGGTTAGGGAGAGAAGTGCTGAGAATTTGAGGATAATAATGAGAACAGTGAAAGTTAAACATGATTTTAAAGTGAATTTGCTTTGTTGTGTTTGGCCATCTGACCACATCTGGCAGGACAGCTGGCTGCTTTGCTGCTTGGACAAGCCTTCTACAATGAGCGTTGTTAAGGGAAGGCAATAATTTCTCATTTATTTATTGTCAGATTCTTTTAGCATCAGTAAGTGGTTTAAAGGGGCTTCCTTAAGACTTAAGAATTGTTGGGGGAGGTTAGCAGTAAAATCTGCTTTTCTAGCCTTCTCCTTCTCTAACTCCAGAGTGCAACGATTTTCATAGCTCTTACATCCCCCTGCTCTCTTTGAATGAGCAGTCACTGCCAACTTAGAGGCTTCGAACACAAAGCTCTGAAGGAGTTGCTTTCATCAGATAAGGTTAGGTGTGTGTGAGGGGCTTATAATGCAGCCTCCCTTAATGGAAAATTCATCTGCACTTTAAGAATGTTTTTTCATCCCCGGGGGGAAGAGATAGCTGCAGATTTTATTTTGGAAGAAAATTTTTTCTGCTTCTCATATCACTGCCAGTTATCCCTTTCTGAGACAACAGTAAAACAAAAGCATGCCTTGTTCTCAGACGGTGCTATTTGCCCAGTGTTTCCACAGTTTTTTTTCAATGAGCTTGTCAAATATAATTTTCACTTATGTTTCTCTTCATTCTTTAAAAGAAACTGAATAATTTTGTATTTCTGTTTAAACATATTGTGTTGAACACAGTTGTGATGTTTTCAAGCAAGGCCTAACACTCACCATAAGGGAGGAGTGCAGAAAATTATGTAGGTCCATCAGCACACCAAGAATGCACGTTCTCTGCCAGGAAGTAGCAGTGGTTCACATGAAGATTTAATTAGGGCTAGACAATGTCTTCAGATAAATGCCAGGTCTCAAAGAACAAAGATGTCAGAGAAGGTTGGGGAGAGCTGAGAGAGGTAATACAAGGGATTTTCTCTTTTCTCCTTCTCTTTATCTGGATAATGTCTGAAGCTAGACAGGCTTTTTATGTTAACTCTTTTGCTTAATGTGGGAAAGTAATGCTAGGATGAGCTCAGAGGATTTGTAATGGAGATGGATAGAGTCTCCTGCATCTAAAGTGCTGGTTTAAATGGCAGCCATGTTCCTCATTGCTGAAAGCTACCTGGTTTTTGGACTGGCTTATATGGTAGCCTCTATTTAGTTTCCAGCGGTCACCTAACAGAATCTGTATAAGCCATCACCATGGCTACTAATTACAAACCTCACTTAATTTTTCTTTAATACTTCAGTTGACCCGTGGACGCTGAACTGTCCTTATGTCTCTAGCAAGGTCCTCACCTGAGCGGAGGAGGTGGTTTTTGACAGGGCTGCTGTGTGCAAGGGAGTCAGCTGCTGTGGTGTGCCTAGGAGATTCCTGAACTTAAAAAACATTTTGCTCATTCCATGTTGCTTTTTACCTGGAGGTTGCAGTGAAGGGAGATAATTGCACCGTTTTACATGTAAGATTAAAATCCTACCCAGGATTATGTAGCAGCATCCATTAGTTCTCAAAGGGTTTGTGAGCAAACGGTGCTTTTCAGCATTTCACAGGACTTAGAAGAAGTCTTCATGGTCCCTTCACCCCTTCACAATGTCACTTTTGTTGGTGGTCAGTGCCTCCTAGCAAGCGTCCTCAGGAAGATCCCTGAGCAGGGGTTGTGTGTGGAGCCTGATGTGCTGCTGGTGATTTACCAGTGCTGTGTGCTCGGCGCCCACTGAATCCAGCAGCATCGGTGATCCTGGATGAAGAGCCCAGGGGGGCACTGGAGCTTTCACTGACAGCTTGTGGTGCATGGCTCTGGCCAGCTGAGGGGTGGCCGTGCCACCAGCCCTGGAGAAGGTCTTTGTGAAAGCTGGCAAGAGTCTAGAGGGAGGAATTGGGTGCCGCGGGTTTTGTAGGCTGCCGAGTGTGTCAGGGCTGACAAGATCCTTTGTGGCACTGGGTGTTGGCCCAGTTCTTAGGACTGAACTGTTTATTTTTTCCAATTAATACTGTAAATACAATAGACTAGATCCTTAGAGGAGGACTATTTTGAAGAATATTCCTGACCATTGAGGAGGAGAAGTACAGGAAGATGTGTAGTAAAACAGCTAAGACAGACTGCTTGCTATTGGGAGAGGGACTGACCTGGGGAAAAAGCTGCAATTTACAGTAGTGGGAATTTGCCTTGAGATTCAACATCCTGCCATAAATTGTGTTTTTATCTTTCTTTGTTCAAGGGGGCCATCTTTAAAGTGTCACCACTGTATTCAAGGTTATTAGAACAAATACCCTTACTGTAGGTTAGGGAAAACATCTTAGATGATTAAAGCTGATTGAATTACAGGAATGTGGAGTACTGGTGACTTTTTCTGCTCATTCTGCTTATTTGATATAGGCCATATGGCTTGCACATGAGGACACAGTAAAACCAGTTAGATTTTGTAGTATTTTTTTTTTTCAGTCTGGAGACTTTGCAGTTGCTTCAGGAGAGTATTTGTTTAAATCCAAACCAAGTCCTGCTGCTGGCCCCCCCTGCTCCCTCAGGTGCGAAGGGCTGAGTTGGGGCAGTGAAGCGTGAAATGGACTCCTCATGGGGTGATGGACAGGAGTGTTGAGGTCCATTTTGGTAAGGGCTCTGGTCAGGGCTCTGGGTGCTGCTGAAGTCAGCCGTTCTTGCTGCAGCCTGAAGTCTGCTTGACTTGGAGCCAAAGACCTCCAGGGAGAGAGGTCCAGCACCTGAGTTAAATGCACAGAGACCTGAAAGTTAATTTTTAGCAATATAATAGAAATTAAGGTGTCCTGAATAACTGGGGGTGGGGGTGTTGATTAGACGATGCTGGTTTACATCCTTGGTCCCTGTTGATGAAGGGAGGTTTGAACGAGGGGTGCCGGTCTGGGCACTTGCCCTGGAGTCTGTTTTCAGAAGAGGCACAGTGCAGTGATTTAATACAGAGTATTGTTTAAGGAGGCTACGAAAACAGGGTTTCAGCAAAAGATACAGAGGCACTTTATTGAAGCAACAGTGAGGCAGACAGCTTTTCAATTGATTTTTATCAAAGCACTTGCAGTTTCCATTCAAGGCTGTGAAACTGATAATAAATATGGTGGACAGACTCTGTTTTTAGAGCTGCTGTTTTGTGTTTTAGTTTCAAAGTCTGTGCAATGTATAGGTGATAAAAAGCATAAATGTCTGGAGAACACAGGGAAGAAAGAAGTGTTGTAGGAGCCCTGAGAAGTAAGGAAGTGACCCTCTTTTTTTTTCTTTTTTTTTTTTTTTTAATGAGAAAATGCCTCAGCTTGGAGGGGTGTATGAACACCTTTTATTTTCCTTTTCATAAGAAGCACTCAAGACCTTCCTGCAGGTTTCTTGTATCTTAAGGGGTTTATGAGTCTTAGGAAAAAAAGGGTTCTAAATAAATGAGTTGATGGCTACATGTAAGAATAGAGAGATATATTACAGTGAGCAGCCCATGGTAATCCTGCAGGATAAATTAACCCAGGCTTTCTTGTCCACACACACAATTTGCTTAAGTTCCCTTCAGACTAAACTTACTGCTGTGCTGTGCTGTGCTGTAAGGAAAACATTTTTTTTAAAGACAGACCTTTTCCCAATGCTAGAAGTCAGTGTTTAAAGTGGACACCATAACCTTAGGATCTGGTACCAATAAAATTATGTGTTTGCAGCATGCTGTTGGGGTCTCAATCATCTCTCTTTTCAGTCATTGCATTATAATAAAATAAAATATCCTTTGCATTTAGCCATAGCCACTGAAGTATTGTGCCCTGTTCGAAGGGAAGCTTTTCTCAGTACAAGGTGTCAGTAACTTTTCTTGCTATCAGATGCCCACAGCATACGCTGTATCAAAAAGATGACTTTTGTCTTTGCCTGCAGTGAAGAGTGCACAAGAAGTAGTCTTCTTGGAGTTTAAGTACTTTTATAGGTACTCCTGTAGTTGCTAAAAACCCCCCCCCCCCCCCCCCGCCCTTCATATAGAATTGTGCTAGTCATGCAAAAGAGAGTCTGATAAAGTGCTTTTAGTTTTAGAAGATTATTTGGATCTGCTTTCACTTCATGACAATGGATTATGTTGTAAGGAGAATCTCCATGAAATATGAAAATGGATATCTTTGCTTTTAAAGGAGCAAATAAATACTGAGTCATGAATCTGGCAACTTGGAGAAACTACATACATGTGTGAAGCTGGATAATTAGTATAATACCATTTAATACTAGGTTTCTAAGACTGGATTTATTTTATAGGCACAAAAGCAGATTGTAGTTCTTGAAGGTATTATAGCATGTATTTTTGAGTAATGCAGTTTTATCTCTTCCAGCACAGTACGCTTAAATGTATATTCCATATGCTTCTAATATAAATCTATATGTGAGGGGTTGCAGTGTGAGGACAGCTCGTTCCCAGTTTGATACTGCTCTGTTTGTGTACCTGGCAGATTTTTTAAACTGCATATTTAAAATACGCTTGACTAAAACCACGCAGTTAGAAAATGCCCACAGACCCTTCCAACTGATTTTGTATTTCATCCAAAACAATTTTCACCAAAAAAAGAAGTATTGTATGTTTTCCGTAGTTGAATTAAGAACATTTTTAAATTACCCAGACTTTCCTTTGATTTTGTAAACTATGTTGAGTTTTTAATTAAGCATTCTTTGAAGGTGATCAAGGCATTTGGTAGTATCCTCAGTCATAACAGTCAGTGGAGGAACAGCAGCAGTTTTTGCAGAAATTTTGATGAGATGATCCTTCATGGGAAATGACCCTGCACAGTACCTGCAGGGCTGGTGCTCTTCAGGGTTAGCCTGACAATCTCTTTTCTCATCTGGTATATCATACTTGACTCTGGGTAAATCATATCACACTTTGTGTTTTAGTTTCAAAGTCTGTGCAATGTATAGGTGATAAAAAGCATAAATGTCTGGAGAACACAGGGAAGAAAGAAGTGTTGTAGGAGCCCTGAGAAGTAAGGAAGTGACCCAGAAGGCCAGCATGCATTAACACCTTTTTCACCCCATATGAGTCTGCACAGATCATTCAGAACTAGTTTTCCATTTTCTCATTTGCATCCATCTGGGAATTACTAGTTTTCTACGTAAAAGAAACTTGTTGCTGAGTAAAAAAACCCTATCTACGATAGATAGGCCTTATCTTGTGTATTTGCTTAGTCATGCTGCTGATGGTTCTCCATGATTGTTTTGCTTCATTTGTTTCAGTTATCGTCAATGGGAAAGGGCTCTTTTAAAATTGATGATTCTTGAGCATAAAAGATGCTGGTCTAAAGGCTTTGCTACAGCTTGGTCTCTCTTCCCTTAGGAGCAGGCCCTTTGCTACAGGTAAACATTTCTTTACCTAACTCATGGAGCCAGATCTTCCAACCTGTAGGCACTCTTCCCGTTGCTGAAGGAGGGGAGACACAAATAAATACAGCCAGTCTGTTATTGACAGCACTGTCTTTAAATTTAAATATACTCTATGATTGTTCTGTACCTGCCAGAATTATAAGGTAGGCCCCATAATATAGTAACTCATTTCAAAATCAAGGATTAGGGAAGCAAATAAGTCCATGTATGTATATACCATGTCTGTGCTTGGGCAATTCCTATCATGGCTATGTATAGACTATTTACCCGTGCTTCTGTATCTCTCAGTTCACAGAAACCCTTTGGCAGCTCAGTGTTTGCAACGTAGTCCAGAGAGCATCAGGAGACTCAAAAAAATAAGTAGATATTCAGGAGAAACCTGTTGAAGAATTTGGTTAGTTGGTAAGCCTGCTTATTCTTTGAGAGTAAGCCAGTCTGTTCCCCAGCTGGTCCTCAGAAGCCTTCTGGGTTAGATTACTTTGGGAAGAAATTCTTTGTTCAAATTCAGCTCAAAGAAAACATGCACAAAGTGAAGACACAGCTTGGTGTTATAAACTGTGTTTGAACCCAAAGAACTCTGCAGAGTATCCGTTTCTTATTCTTAAGGCAAGAAAGACTTTGTTACATCCCAAATGTGGTCAGGAATGTTGAGGATATTGTTAACTTGGACATGTTGCATCCTCTGTATTTTCATGGGATACATCTATTGCAAGAAGTGTGACCAGCTTTGTATTTGACCCAAATAACAAAAAAAATCACATTTCTGGCATAGCAAGTAAATGCAGAAGGTCCCTTTTTAAAATCTGGTATTTCCTGCCTTTTTTTTTTTTTTTTTTTTAACTTTAGTTTTGTCTCAATTATAGCTTTCTGCATTTATTTTCCTCTTGGAAGGAAAAGGGCGTCCTTCCTTGCCTATACACACAAAAAGCTACCTTGAGCAGATTAAATAAGTTGCAAGCTTCAGCAGCTTTGCTGGCAAATTTTGGAAGGTCCTTATGTCCTGTACTAGGCCTACAGGCTAGCGGTATTTGATAGCTTCTGATCACTTTGTCTTCTCAGACTAACAAATACGTCTGTATGTTTTAATAGAGGCATTTTAGTTATAGTGTGATGACCAAATACTTTCTGAAATACAGATATTTTTTTTCAGACATTTGTAAGGCTTTAATTAGTAATCTTGTCCAAAAAGTCAAGCCTGAAGTAAGTTTTTGACTGAGGTGATCCAGAAATGACATACTGTATTGTAGCTCTTCCTTCCAAAACATCTTTCCTTGCAGTTGATGCAATGGACATCTGTTGGGCTCAATACTTTCACTCAAAAGTGCTTTTCCCTCTTTTATATGACGCTGTCAAGAATCTGAACTCCTCAGTGTTCACCAAAAAGCACTCCAATCAGTTAACAGTGTTAAGGAATTTAACCAGTTAATTGGCTCCTAATTTAAGATTAGGAGAGAAAATATGCAAACTTTGTTGGAATATTTCTTCTGGAGTGAATCTTGAAATCACAATAACATTGTGACCAGTTATTACCTGAACACTGTCTATTATTTTTCTGAGCAGTTGTTATGGTGTATAGGTATGATAATAAGATGATTGATGGTGAAAGGTACGGGTTAAGTATATATTTCATTTTGGGGTACCCTTATCTCATGTTTAAGCTGTTGTAGTAAATAGCTTGTTTTTTCATTATCTTTGAGCTGCCCTTTCTCTACTGATTTTTCAGGTCTTCTAATTAGAAGGGTATTTTAGTGAAAAGAGAGATCTCAGACCTTTGTGAAATTTTCTGCTAGTACAAATAATGGTAAATCTGAAATTACTTATTAGACAAGAAGTTGTTATGGCAACTATAAGATGGCTGGCTAATCAGAGAATGAGATCAGTTTTTATTTACAAGCGTAATGAGCAATTAAGTTTGAGCAGCTGTCAGACTTGGAAAGTGATTAAAGTTCAGCAAACAACCCAAATGGGTCAGTGTTCAGTTCTGGTGGTTTTCTGACACTGCAGCTTGATCATGTGTGGGTTTTACCTACTATAATTAAAACTGCCTTTAAAATCCCCATCTATGTCAATGACTTGGCATAGCAAGTGAGTAATGAAAAATCCCTCTTCCAACCAGGTTCCTTAAAGGGTATTGGCCTTGAGTCTTGCTGCTGTTAATGAGGTATTTCACATGTGGCACCCCTTAAAGCAAACCTTAGTTTGCATGCTGGCTTGCAGAATCATCTCCAGGCCGTTGATGATCTCCAGGAGAGACCTGAAACAGTACAGTCTCGCTCAGGCAAGCTTTACACCTCTAAAGGGCACTCTTTCATAAAAGACATCGTTATACTGTTGTTAGTTGCTTAGGAAGCCGCTGCTGGGCTCAGAGGAAGGATGTGCACAGTGTACATGAACATAAAACCTGAAAGAAGTTGAGAAAGTCTTGATTCACCCAGAAACATAAGGGAATGCTCAGGAGAGGCTAACCTCAGCAGGAGCTGGTGAAGCTCAGTCATTCAGCTGGCCACCAGTGAATGGGGCCAGGTTGGCATCTTTGGTGATATTCATTGCTTTCCCAAGCAGGAGCAGTGACACTAGCATATATCAGTGTCACACTGCCAAAAAGGCTTCAGTAGGTTTCATATTTGTTATTCAGTATCCTGTGACTTCTCCTGTGTTGTTGATAAACAAGCTGTAAGCAGCAAAGACCGGAGAGCTGGTTCTCTGTACATTCCAGAAGATCCTGTATGTTCACATTGGGAAAGTTACCTTCCCATCCATACTGTGCAATTTTCAGAATACACTAGATCAGCCCTTTTCATCTGCAAGGATTTGTTTCCCTGCTACACATGGTAAATAAGCCAAACTGTTTTTATGCCATGCTCAAAATCTGCGTCCTAGTTAGAATTTTAACTGTCCAAGGACCAATATAGTTATCTTCCAAAAGTGTGCTGCAGTCCCCTGATAAATTTACATTGTTTTTAATTTTACCACACTAACAGTATCGTGTAATATAGACGATTGCAGTGGAACGTGAAATGTATAGGGACGGTTCCTGACCTGAAGAATTTACAAAGTCATATGACTGGATAACACAAGTTGGTGAATGGGGACTTATGGGAAAATTGAAATGACAGTCTTAGGAATGGGCATTTGCATACTTGATCTAAACTTCTGGTATTTACATTTTCTATTTATCAGTCGTTTTCAGGCTTATCTATGGCTGTGGCACATGAGAAACAGGGCTGTACAAATGGAGCAGAATTTTTAGCAGGGTTATTAGGGACCAAGAAATCCGCATTTCTCAGCTCATACAAGACGGAATTGCACACGTGTATCTTGTTGTTATTGTTGCCTGATTTGCACTGAGAAGATTGGAAGTGTTTAGCTGCTAAGCTTTTACAGGCATAGCAAGCTTGGCTTGTTGGAACGGGCAGCTGGCAACAGAGCCCTTCAATGACAGCAACGTTGGCAAAAGTGATTCCTGTTACCTAGTGGAACAGGAGCCAGCTCTCCCCGCTTCCCATGGTGAAAACACTTAGTGTATTCCAGACGCTGATCTTCAAGCCGTGGAGGTATTGGAGAGTTTGAATGGGATCATCCTGTAGAGCAGTGTGAGGGAAGGCTGCAAAATTGAAAAGCAAACCAAAGCATTTCACACTAGAAAACGTGAGCTGTCAGCCCTCAAAAGCTGCAGGCTCCTTACTGTCTAGTTTGCTTCTACGTATGGGATAATCGTGGTCCGGAGGACACAGCTCTCATCTTCGTAGCTGTAGATAGATAGGAGAGCTGGGTGTGGAAACATGGACATGAAATAGTCTACTGCAAGATTTGTTTCTTTTAATTTGTAACACATTTTAATTATTGTGTATGAACGTTTACTTAAAAATCGGCCATAGCATGCTGCAGCTAAGGAGTAAACTTGTTCTTGTAGCTGCTTTCTTTGTAGGAATGAAAGATTTTCCCTTTTTTCCCCTCACTAAATATAATTAGTGTTTTCAGTTTATTTTAAGCATGTGAGAATGTGGGCAATTGACTTTAGGAGTAACCTGTAAAAAAATAATATAAATAATACTAATGTAGGAGCCTGATGGATTATCTTTGCCTTCCAGTTTGTTTGCAGCAAACAACATGTTACAAGCGAGTGGGTGGGAGGGGGTGTTTTAAATATATGGGGATGGATTTTTAGAGTTTGCAGCTGACGTGGATTAAAAATTCTTAGAACATTTCATCCATGAAAGGCAATTAGTTTTGTTTTATGAATATGAAAAGCACGTAGCTTGTAAGTACTGGAGTGAAGTCCCAAGTGAGTTATTAGAACTTGCTTTACTCATGTAGTACAAAATTAGCCATCAAGAGCTGATAGATTTCAAATATAGCTCACTGACACACTGATCATCCATAACTTTTCATAAAGACATTTTTTCGGTCTCACCTGTAATTACTGGATGCCGTTGAAGTCTTGAACAGGGCAGCTAGTCACAGATGAGGACACCTTCTTGCTCTTGATGGCGCTTGCAACATTTTGTGCAGCTGGGATATCAAATTGTAATACCGCTCTGCCTACAGTTCTGGGTGGTAAAACTGCATCCGGATGGGTAGAATATTCCTCTTTTTCTCTGTTACCTCCTCGTAGTATATTACTGGTCAAATACATTCTTCTGCTTTGTATGTGTGGTATTGTTTTTCTGCATTTGGGGGGGAATGCTTATGTAAAAAACTGTCATACTGGTGTTCTGTGCCACTCTTACAAATGCAGTAGAGACTTTTGGCATACTTGTTAACAAAGAAGTTGAGAAATAAATCACTACTTTCGGCTGCCCCTTCTCTCAGATTTGTAAGTTAAAGCTGATAAAACGAACGGAGTCTGCGTTTTTTTAGCAGTTGTTTTTTGGCATTAGGACAAATTTATGTGCATGTATTAGTTTAAGAGCTTTTTTGGTATATTGGCATTGTCTGTAGCGAGTTGTCTTTCTGGTGAGAAAAGCTTCTCAGCTACTAAGGGCTGTTTGGAAGAAGACTATTTTTTCAGCTTCTTTGGCTGGTTTCTTTGGCGTTTTTTTTGGATGGGGGAGAGCCAAAGACTCAGCTATTAAGAAATTTTGTATTTCTAGTGTTGGTGAAGGTGTTATTCATCCAGTATGTCAGTGTTTTAATACCTGAGATTCTTAGTTAAGGAACTGGTAGCCCCAATTAGGGAACAGGTAGCCCCCCTCCCAATCATCCAAATTCCTTGGAAAAATTAAACCAATATAAAAACCCTTTGGCAAGTAGTAGGCTACAATCCAAGTTCTGCCTTTGGAAGTGGCTAAATGTCAGTGTGATTTGGTATACAGCATCTGCTGCCTTACTCTGGTCAAAGGAGGGGGAGATTTAAGTAGCTATCCCAACGCAGTGACCTGTTGAAACAATGCTGTGCTGATAAATTGTCCCATACAGAGTCATATGGACTAGTCACAGCAGTTGCAGTCTAATTCAGAAAAGGCAAATCCAAGGGAGAACATTTTGTCACCCGAAAGGTTTTAATTTATGCTTTTGTGCCTCTCATCTAGAGAAGAAAGATGGACACTCAGAGTGTGATAATATTAGACTACTGGAAGTGTTGCCTAATAGATCACAGATGTTTGCGAAGTGGCAAGCCATCATCTCCACTGATACAACAGTATGGGGGGACAGTCTGTCATGAGATGTGACATGTCATAAAGGAGCATTGATTTGTCGCTCCCCTACAGTAAATCACACAGTAAACATCTCCGTTCGAATCCATTAAAATCCATTAATACAGGACATATATTTTAAAACTGCTTTGACACTTCTGATTGAAGGCTTTAGCGTATTGATTTCTGACGTGAGCAGGTCCTTGTTTGTCAATCGTAAAGTAGCACCGTACTTTGAATATCGTGGGTTTGCAGTGGGATGGGAATCTGGCCAAGGTCACTGCTGAAAGAGGTGAAGTAATGTGTGGTGCAGGCTCAGTTTTAGGGAAAAGTGCCTCCGAGTCATGCAAATGGCTTGATGAGCTGGGAGCTGCTGCTGTATGTCCTAGCTCTGAAGGACAGCTATTTACAGTACATAGGTCAACACGTTAGCTTTAATGAGCGTACAGTATGTAGGAGGAAGTTTTGATTGTTTTTTTTTTTAAAGCTGTATAGAATGAATAAGTCAGAGGGATTTCACTTTGTTTTAAAGAAGGAGTAGTCTCTTTCTGCCATCTGTTTTGAAAGAGAGCAACTTGCATACACATGTCATTCAGTGGAGCATGCTGTCAGCAGCAACAATTTCTGCTGATAGGGGAACTTCAGTGAGAAGATTCATAACAAAAGTCTTTATTGTATAGAAACACACTGTTCTGCTTGGGATCCAGATTCCAAATGCTTTTAAGGACTATGACTAAACCATCATTTGTGCCTGAGATGAACGACATCTGAGTACAGAAACTGCCTGGACTAAGTTACCCCATCAGGCCATTTCTGTACAATACAATAGCGTAGTACTGGAAGGTCCATCTGGTTTTACAACCTGCAAATACATCAATACCTATGAGATGTGGTAAACTAAGCGAGTCAGGCTGATATGCTCCCTTGCCTACTCCAGTATTTTTATAAGGATTTCTGGTTTTGATTTTTGTTCAGATGAAGCTCTGATCTGAGTATGAAAGAAAAATCTTCTCTGTTGTACAGCTGTTAATATTTGTTTAATATGTATTAATCCATTCACCTTGCTCTGCTTCTGAAATTGCTGTGCAGCTATGCTCAGTTAATCAGCTGTAATTTCCTACTCCTGAGAGGCTGAATTTGTGGGCAATGTCTTTTCTGTAGCATATCTAAATCACAGGAATGTCACAGCATAACTGTGAATACCATGTGGTCTTTAAAAAAGCACAATAATTGCATATCTCATATTCACGACTGCAGGCAAGTGTGATCTGGAAGGCACATTTGAAGAAGTTTGGCATTTGGGCGGCAGCTTCAAAAAGAAGAAAACCTGAAAGTTAATTGGAGAAAATGACAGTTCCCAGTTTACTGCTGTGCCTTCAAACAGCATTCGAGCTAAATACTCGTTATGATTGCACATGTGCATGTCCACAGCTTCTCTTGTTATTTTATTTTAATGTAGACTCCACAGTCATTACAAACTATGATTATTCATTTATTCAGCCCCAGAAGCTTTGGCAAAACAATGAGTGGAGGATAGATGACTTCATCGCAAAGAGTTTCTATGTAAGCATAGCTAAAATCAATTGAAAAATCACACTGGTCAAAGTGGATGACCAGTGCTGCAGCAGTACAACCCAAATCACGTTTTTCTGTAATGCCTTGCAGTTCAGATTGAGCCCGTTTGTTCTAGCTGACTGGCTTTTTCTTTGGAAGTGTGAAGCTCAGCATTTTCAGAGCAGTGTGAAATAAGGAATGTAGAAAAAGGACTTGGAGCAGTGAGGTGGCTAATTGAAAAATGCTATAGGAGCTGTGCTTTCTAACAAAGAAACTGGCAGGTTTTTATGAGTAAGTCACTTCAAAATTGAGTTTTGATCTTGAGTTTTGAATGAGTCACATTTATTTTTTAATAGCAGCGTTTTGATAAAAAGGAAAAAACCTCCTGTTGGTTACCATAATGTCTAAGTGTCCGTGACTGTCTTTCTAAAAGCAAATATAGAGAAGGCAAGAATAGACTGTTAAGTCCAGGAGTATCCAAGTGTGTTATTCTAGTGTATCTGTCTTCCAAGTGAGATGTCTTGAACTCAGCAGCTATGCGAATGCTGAGGTCTTATCTTCATTTTGCTTGGACAGCTGAAATATGTTTCTGTGGCCTCTGTATGGTCTTTCCCCAGGTCTTATTGACGGTGCTGTGCAGGTCATTGATGATTTGTTGAATCCAAGAGAGACAACTGCAGTCACAAAACATAATGATGCTTTAAAGCAAAACAATTCTATAACCTATAGCTTGGAGGAGAGATGCTATCATCTCATTCAGTCGCTTAACTTCCCTTGTGAGCTATCTTGTGTGTTTTGCATTGCCTTGCAAAACTCCTCCCCCCGCCTCCCCTCGAAAGACCTTTGTCCATTCTATAAAAGCATTTTGCATTTGACCTCAGCTGATAGCCCTTGCTTCTGAGAGCTCTCCACTGAGCTGAAGGGAGGGGGACCAGTAGGATGGTAGTAAAAGTCTGCTAATACTGTGGCTTCTTCTGTTCTTTGTCAAATATTATGCAGAGTGCAATATAACACATCTGACTGTTTGATTTGCTAATTTCAGTCTTGGAGCACAGCTGGTAGGCAGGTGGACTGTTAAGAGCCAAGACAAAGATCTAAGATCCACAATCTTCTGAACTTCCAAGCAAAAAAAACCAAACATGTTTTATGCTACTTGAACACGAAACACTGTTGGAGGGGAGGGGAGAAATTTGGAATTGGAACTTTCTTGCTTTTGGATCTCCCTAATACAGTGCATTGGTGTGCATGCTTCTTGCATAAAGAGGTGATCTTTCGTGCGTAATTCTTCCCAAACATATGAATCAAGAGTCTCTGAAGCAACACCTGGAGAAGTCCCAAGAGAGAAAACTGTGATTTCTCTGAACACAAAGATCTGTTCATTCACGAGATTCTGGTATTCAGACAGAAAACAGAACAGTTCTGCCATTTTCATATAATGTGATATAAAGCTAGTGCAACGTTTACTTTTCACTTTTGCCTTTTCTTTCAAGAACATTATGCAGCACCACAGTCACTTACTGGTGCTTACAGATAGACCTTTTGGGGAGATTTTTACCCTGGTTGTGCCTGCTGTGATTGTTCAGCTAGAGTAGATGTTCTCAGTGCTTCCAGCAGTCAGTTTTTCAGTCTCAGCTGTGTAAGCATGCATATGGCATGTGAGTTAAATAACATACAGACTTCAACTTGTGCAATTGCAATCCTAATGAAAATCTTCAGGCTGTCTCCATCGGCAGGTTCAGTATAATGGTCAGAGACGAGCATTGGAAGGGGGAAGCAGGGAAGAGTGAGGAGTTCTGCTTTATCTCATCCATATGTGAACAAAGTCAAATTTTAAAAGTGTCATCAACATGGAACTGTAACTGTGAAGCAAAAGTAGTATGGACTGAAAAGGGCTGAGAGTGGCTTCTTGAGGACAATTAGTGTTAGCATTTCTTTGTTAGGTGACTTTTGAGCTGCGTTGAAGATGGGTGGTAAAAGTTCTTCTGTTTTTTCCCTGCACTTAAAAGAGCATTCCTGTCCTGCCCTGCACAGTCTGTTTATTATGTGTTGGTTACACAGGCATTTCTGACTTGATTTCCTTGTGGTGACATCTCTCGGGTTGGAGCAGGTTGCTCTAGAAGAGGCTTGGCTGGAGGGTGTGGGCACTGAGACTGTTTACACTGAAAACTTTGCACTACTGAACAGTGCCTTCTGAATGCCATGAAATGTACACGATTTCAATGTGAGCAGGGAAATACTGATATTGCCATTTGGCAGAGTGTGGAAATGCGGCCGCAAGAGTTAGATATCAGAGGGAAGGTGTGAATGAAAAAATAGCACAATTTTTTCTCTTTTTCTTTGCGGACTAGAGATAAGCTAATGCTTGCGTGTGCATATGCAGTGTCCAAGGTCTGCAGTGTGTCAGGCGTGGGGTGCCAAATTGTCTGTCTTTCTACCAGAACATTTTTTCTTTAATTTGGGAAATGTGGTGGGAACTGATAGCATCTTGTTTCTGAGAGAGACTTTCTGATAATCTCACTGGTGGTATCATGTCTCCGTGTGAGACACTAACTCCTGGCCCCTGCTGCAGTGACAAACTCGGCAATAACACAGCGCTCGGAGTTGCTCTCGGGTCAGAAGCTGTGCAAGGCACCCTTGGCACCCAGGCTGGGAGTTGCCAGCCCTTTTGTTTTGCAATTAAACTATACCATAAACTCTTCAGTTCAGTGAGGGGAGGGGCAGGAGGGACTCCTACTCATTGCCTTTTTCCTTGTCTGATTTAACATTTCTTATGTCACACTGGAATCCTTTGGTCATGTTCCAGAGTCCTTGTGTGAACTAGTGCCATTTAGATGCCTTTTAATGAGGTTGGTTGAAAGAGACTGAGGAACTGGTGACTTTTTTAAAGGGTATTTGCATGATTTGCATGCCATTCCTTTGCAATTCTGTGATAGTTTCCAAAACCTGTTTAATCTTGTCAGTGGTATCTGTCTGCTGTTTGAGGAGGAGACTCAGAGATGCATGGCTTCCAAAATGTCCAGTAAATACTGGACAGGTTATTGAGTATTTTTAGGTTACTGCATTTTGAATATATTGGGCAGGGATTCTCTTACGGATGAGTGCAGGCAGAGCTGTTTCACCAGAAATCCAGAACTACAACCTGCTGCGTTTTAGTTTTGGAATAGCTCAACAGGCTTTCAATTCATCGCAGCGTAATACTGTTCTTCAAACAAATCACACACAAACTCGTATGCCTCTCTGCAGTCAGTTAACTCCTTTGTAACAGTTGAGAGAGCACTGCAGCAGCAAATCTGGGTCACACACCCTACAAAGGACAAACGACTACAGATGAGAAGAGCTTGTGTGCTCTCTGTCGCTGAAGAAGAGACTAAAATTAGCTTCTGACTCTTATTCGAATTAAAAATTACCCAAGGGGAAAAGAACTAATTCTCAAAAAGACAACTGTTACATCTTAAACTCACACAGTCTCAGCCACGTATTACTCCAACTAAAGAACAGAAATTAAAAAATAAAAAGGTCGTAACCAAACTTTCTGGGAGAAAGGGGATTTTGTTTTCCATAGTGTATCTCAGAAGGGAAATACAAATAAGGTTATTGGGGACTCCAGATGAGTGTTCCTGTGCTACCCTCCGTACAGTGCTGCAGCAGCATCTCTTCACTCTACCGTCTCCAAAATATCATGCTTTTTAGCTGTGGAGTACTGCCATATACACATTTTGTCAAAATAAACCTTAGCTAAACAGGTTTTACAAGAGCAATGAATGAATTTGCTGCTAGCACAACTTTGTGCAGGATCAGCATTTTCCACAATCATTTATAAAAAGTGATTAGAGGAGACCAGAGAGTATGAACATTGCTAAGTCGCTGCCTGATGCCAAGTGCTGCCAAGAAGACACAAATTTGTTAATATAGTTTTAGATCAAGAAAACAAATCATATGCCCAGCTTAAGGAATACCCTCTGTTTAAGGCGTAATCTCTCATTTTGCAGCGCTGTGCTTATAAATCCTTTGCAGCTTTGGGGATCACCTTCTCCAGCAGAGCAGATGTAGTGATTTTTTAAAAATATATATCTCTGAATATTAATGGGTTTTTTCTAATGTTAAATGTTTTCCTAAGCAACAAGGACTATATGAAGGCGAAGGCAGATCACATTCTGTAGGAATAAAGCCTTATGTACAGTATAAGAACAAAATGCAGCTAATGAAAGTGATTGTTGGAAGTAGCTATGCACAAAGATGAATTCCTGTATCCCAGAAAACATTAAACAGCTCTGCCTGCACTCTTCCTTAAGAGAATCCCTGCCTAACATATCCAACATGCAGTAACTTAAAAATACTCAATAACCTGTCCACTACTTATTGGACACTTTGGAACCCATGCATCTCTCTGAGGCTCCTCCTCAAACAGAAGGAGTTTTCGTTGCCACTCTACCATGAGGTGGTGATGGCTGAAAAAGACTCAGAGCTGAAGATGGCACAGCTGGGAGTTTTGCAACCTCCCACCCTCCGTTTCCTTCCCGGTGGGTGAGACCCTGTGCAGCCATCCCCATGCCTTGCAGCACTGCCTCTCTGAGTGGGAAGCGAGGCCTGCAAAGAATGCTCTCCTGTTCCATAATCTCCTTTTCCATGGAGTCCTCTCCATTCTGGAAATAGATGGCTTCTTTTCAGCACTTTCTACTTGGATTTTGCATAGCTGTCTGGTTTGTCTCAGACTCATGCAATTACTGTCCTTGGTGGAGCTGCTTTAGCCACGATTCTGGTGTAGACAAGTCACTGAAACTTGAATTACCCAGACATATAGTCTTTCTCCAAATAACATCCCATAATTATAGCCTGTGGGCATCTATATCCTCAGTCACATATGTTAATGGGAAAACATCATTGGTAAACAGAAAAAGAGATGTGTGAAGTCCTTGGAGCCTGGCGTTCTCAAACAAAATCTGCCTTGTTCTGGGGGACAGATTGGGGTCTGATGTAAAGACAGAAGGATAGTTGGGAAGGTGGTATCTGTGGTTTTGTTTCTGCTTTAAAATGTTTAAAAGTGTTTTTTTTTTCTTGGTTTATTTTGCATTTTAAAAATGCTTTTGTTTACCCTATTTACCCTCCAACATTGGATGCCAGGGATCTGTAGAAAAACCTAGACTAATTTAACAAAGAAGGTCACATTTGCCTTGAAGGTCCCCTTTCTAGGTCTCTCTGGTGGCAGACTTTATGTTCAACTCTGTAGCATTTCTGAATGTGGGTAGCGTAACACACATAGGGTTTGAATGCTGCAAGTGAGAAGTGTGAAAAATTCAGGGGATGTTCTAGGCACCACTAGACAGAACTATATTGATTTAGGAGGAAATCCCAAGGAGGAAATAGTTCTTGTCAACTGATTACTTGAAGTTATGGTTATGCTACTCTTGCAGACGTCTATAAATTAAACTGCCAACGGTTGGCATCTGCCACTGTCACAGTGCTATAGGTCATCCTTTCCTTAGAATTTAGTCTGATGCCAGAGTGACTTACCTGCCACGCAAATAGTGAGGGGGCATTTGGGAGTCAGGAGGAAGGCAGATTGTGCTTGGGAGATGTGTATGTAGTCCCAGCATGGAGAGGAGAGTGGTTTCATAGCATCGGATGGAGGGAAGCAGTGCCCAGCCCCCTGGCAAGCAGACACTGAGGGACCGCAGTACAGGAGTAAAAGAGTTCCGGGCAAAAAGGGGTACCCATGAATGATATCATGACTTGAACTGTCACGTGCTAAATGTTTTCACGTGCTGGTGGTTCTTTTCACACTGAAATTCTGGAGTTCCTTGAATTCTGTTTCCAAGTTGCCATCTTTCCTCCCTCAACTCATGTGGAGGTATTCTCCTACTAAAACAGGGAGGAGGTCGTATTGATTTTGGGGAGATTTTCCTACCTCATAACTTGCCAACAATGCAGCATCTGAGAAGTTTAAATTGGAATTAGCTGACATTTTCCTACTCTCCCAGGAGTTCAGGAGTCTTTGAAGAACAGCCCATCTATGTGGGGTGAAGGTGGTGAGCTTGAGTGATAATTGATTCTGTCTGGAAACTTCTATGCTGATCCCTAAAACCAGGAGGGAAGGTTTGACATTACTTACAGTCAGTGGGGACTCTTTTTTTTTTTTTTTTTTTTTCCCCTGTCTTTCTTTTACTGGATAGTTTCAGCTCAGAGTAACTGAAGATGGATTGAAGTATAGTACCTAATCAGGAAGATGTGAAAAGATTTATTTTTCTTTACAGAAAAGGCCACAGATGGCTCTCTGCAGAGTGAAGACTGGACACTTAACATGGAGATCTGTGACATTATCAATGAGACAGAAGAAGGGTATGTGCTATTTCAGCAGACTTTGAAAGGTTCATGAACACAATCTTCATCCAGTCATAGTCAGCATGTGAGGAGGTGCAGTGAGTCTGGGGGCAGATGCTCATAGTTTGAACGCAGTTTGCATACGAGTTGCTTAGTTTTCCAGCTCCTTAGGCATTTCAGAAAACTACTGTATGATACAGCACTTTCTGTGGTCGGTCTCTGCTTGGGATGGCTGGGGTGAAAAACGTATTGTTGGAGAGGGTACTGACTTTGTACTTCTGGGGTTCTTGTTTTCAGCAGGTGTTATCTCTTTGCAGTGCTGCAATGCTATTAATTTCAGCCTTTTGAATAGAGACCTTCTCTGATGCATCTCCTTCAGCATCAGAAAAGCTGCGCTGCTTGCAGTTTGCAGGTCTTACGCCCTGGGCCTTTTTCTGAGTGGGTCTCAATTTTTCTTGCTTGATCAACATCCTACCTTTTTGGAGGCCTTGGGCATTGCTCCGGTCTTGACTTCTGTGGTATCTTGTCTCCTCACATAATTCTACATGACCCTAGTTTGGTTGTAGTCAAGTAATCTGAAGTTAACACACATGCTTATGTCCAGCTGGAAGTGGTACAGGATTCCTTTTCCCACAATATATGACATGTGAAAAGTGTGTCTGATCTGTCTTTTAAAAACGGTGTATTTCTCCTTCAGTCCAAAGGATGCCATTCGAGCACTGAAGAAGAGGCTGAATGGAAACAAAAATTACAGAGAGGTCATGCTGGCACTGACGGTGAGTGGGGGCAGGCTGGAATGCCTCAAAAGGGCAGAATCCTTTTCTTTTGTCATTTTCCTTTTCCTGGCAGTTTCTTGAATGTACACACTATTTGCTTTAACAGCCACTGCTCTGCTCTTTTCTTCTCTCCAATTGCCTCCTCACTTCCTTGGGGAGAGTTGCTGGAACCTTTGCATAGCATTTTTCTGACTCAATTGATTTTTTTCGTGGATCTTATTCATCCAAAGTACTGACTGAGGAAAATTAAAGTAGCCCAAATGGGTCTGTTCCCTTCTACTCTCCTCTCCCTGTGTCCAACCGTTTCTCCACTTCAAGGCAACAGCTGTGGGCATATCTGCAAGTGAGGATGGTGAACTTCCCATATTTTCAGCTTCATAAGTAGCTGATTCACAATTACCCTTGTGAATGGATCTGTGTAGGAGACTCGTGTTAATTTATGCTGATCTAATTTCACTCAATAAAGTGTAAATTATATTCTGTGCATTTAGGCAGCACTGCTAAGGTGTGAGATAATTTGCCAGTGACCTTTCCTACTGATGACTTTAGCTAGGGGTTTCCTGGGTAATGCAGCACTCCTGAACATGTGGTGCTGGGCAGGCTCTGCACAGCAGCAGTCTAAAGAATGAGCAGCAGTAACTAGATCGAGTTATACTCCTGTGGGTAGGTGATCTGTATGATTCTTTCACACAGCTCTTGTTGCATCTCCCTGACGAAGCGTAACTGTACTTTCTGTCTTCTTGCCATTTCCTATCCTGGATTGTCATTTTGACAGATTACCAAAGACCAAACCATGAGATTATCCATTGTGCAGGAAAGAGCGAAATTCATCAGGAATGAGTCCGTGTCATCAGGGCTGATGAAAGTAGCTGAAGTAGGAGAGTAATTACAGACTCCTCAGATACAGAGTCACAGTGGTTATTAGGCATGGCTGTAAGGAGAAGTGACGCATTGGATTTATCTCCATGCTAATCATGTTCTTCAGAGAAAAATCAACAGCTGTTCTTCCATGGCAGTTGAATGGCAACTGGAAGGTGCCTCTAGCTAGGTTGCAGGGGGAAAATGTGTCAAAGTATAACCTGTCAGAACATTCACAAGGGAGTGTTTTGAATGAGTGAAGATCATTCACCTGAATTCCCAACTCTAAAACATGGCTTATAGCTCAGAGCAGCTGGGTCCAGCTGTGTTCCAGGTACATAGAAAATGGTGGAGTGCCACAGCACGATAATATCTCACTGTGACAGGATGTCCTCTGTCTTACCTGCTCTTGATGTGATGCCATGTACTTAGCTGTTCAGCTGCGCAGGTTGGAAAGTTCTGCTTTGAAGAGGAAGAAACTGTATGTCTTTACCTTGAACACAGGCAAAGGTAGATCACAAAAGTCCCCAATATGTTAATGGTGGGTGAGGTACATCTAAATGTGTGTGTAGAAAAGTAAGCTTTTTGGTACGATTGGGGAAGAAAAGAAGAATTAAGAGTATAAGTGTAATTTCTCCTCTGTCTTCTCTCCCTCCCATCAAAAGTTTTAAAATTTAAAAAAAAAAGACAAAACCAAAATCAGAAAACAACCACATAGGTGCTGTGTGTGTGATCAAGCTTTGCTCCAACAATGAATGGGTTTTTTTGTGTGTGTAGGTGTTGGAGACCTGTGTGAAGAACTGTGGCCATCGCTTTCACGTCTTAGTGGCAAACCGTGACTTCATAGATGGTGTTCTGGTGAAAATCATCTCGCCCAAGAATAATCCCCCCACTATTGTACAGGATAAAGTACTAGCACTGATTCAGGTACACAGCTTGTCTCTGCTTCCATATGTTGCTGCCTGAAATAAGGACTGTCTGCTTCAGTGCTACGCATCACTAAACAGGCTGTCATCATTAAAAATGTGGCAAGTTTTTTATATGTAAAAACAAACAGTATATCCAGATTGGCAGGGAAGAGCAGACATGCACACGCATAGATACTTTATCCAGGGAGAAATGTGTGGATTCTAGTTAGAGGTACCAATGTACTCTAAAACAAGAGGACTTAATAAAAGATAAATGGATGGCTTTGCAACTTAACAGTCAAATCTAGAAGCTGGAGACTTGCTTCTGTGATGGGCTTGTCATCTGAGGCCAAGAAATTTTAGAGGATCGCACTTTCGCTGTCAGTTGCAGAACACTTGCCTTTCTGTGTCTGTTTCCCTGACCGTAAAATGGAGCTGTTTCCCTCCATTAGAAAGCATTCTGAATTCCTTTTAAAGATGGTTATAGAAAAGTAAATGACCATATAGGAGTTAAAATGCTTCTGGTGTCTTTTCTCTGGTTATTGTGCAGTAAAAGTGCACTGTCAGATCCTTGCCTGCAGTGGAGAAGTTCAGATGTAGGCCTGTCTGCCCCTTTTCTTTTCTGTGCAGCGTGACAATAAACAGCCATGTTAATTCCACAAACCATTAGTAACACATGAGGAAACATTGGTGCCTGCCTGGAGGAAATCTGACAATTATAGGAAGCTTTATCACTAAGCTCCTACAGGCTATTGCATACACCAGAGACTAAAAGACACTGCGTATTTAAAATGATATAAACCTGCTGCAGTGTTTCTTATGGGAAGGTATTTACAAATGCACAGCATAGTTTTCCAAATATACTTCTGATTTTTGTGGCAAAGCATTCAGTTGAGTTTCTGCTGGTTTATTTGTTATTTGGATACACAGATAGGACTTTGTTAGAGCATGACAATGTAAATAAGTGATTTCTGAACAGGAAATACACTGGGTGGGGGAATTAGGTGGGCATTGTATTGGCGTCTGTGGGGTCCCTTTATTTCTGGTCTCTAATCTCAAGGCTTTTAAAAAAATAGCACAACATTAATGAAATTATTAAAAGCAATCTGACTGAGCCCTCGGATGTCTGCCTGCTTTGGTGGGAGAGCTGATGCATGCAGTGACCAGGAAATGAGGTTAAATACTGTCCTGTAAAGAGAAACTGTGTGTGTTTCCATACTGTTTGCTACAGTGTTTTAAGAGGATGTTGATTACTCTGGGTCCTGAATTTAAGTGGATTCCCAGTCATCAATGCAACTAAGATGGAAGTGTTTGTAACATAACCAAAAAGCCGCAGTCATTGCCCGAGTGTATTAAACAGCTTTATCTGAATAGACTTAGTGCAGTAGAGCTAAAAGCCTCACTCTGGGTACTAAATGCCTTTTGGTATAAGAAGCCTGAGAATTATGAAAGTTGCCTGTGGGTGGGTTCTGTTAGTGTGTCTTTAGCTGGAGGTGGTAGGGGACTTTGTTTTCCAGATTGCCTGACAAGTTTGGAAAAGTGATTGCAGTCACTCATCTCAGGTGCCCTATGGACATGCATACCCAAAATATCCCATACGTCATGACCACTTCGCTCAGCTTAGACTTTGCTCTTTAGAGCTCCCTGCAGTTGGAGTTAACTCCGTTCCAGGGGGCTGATCTCTTCTCAGCTCTGCTCCACTAACATTACATTTATCCCCTTCTGTAGGCTTTTTACAATTTGATAGCAGGGAATTAATAAGAACAGAAATGAGAGGATTAATAGCACTTGGAAGCATGGAAAAAGGCTGTACAAACAGTCTATGTCTTCAGCCACACAGCTCTTGTACTCCTGGGCCTTTCCATAGCAAGGGTAGATGAAGCTGCCGTCCAATTTCTTATCTGGAGATTTGACTGTTCTGAGATGTTGAGCATCTTGGGTCTCACTTTCTCAACCTATTTCCCAGTGTACGTGAATTAGCATGTATTACATACTGCTTATCCTTCCTTCTTCACCTTGCTAAAAGGCCTTGGAAATATTCCTTATTGCTGTGCCTGTGGTAAGAACCTGTATATCACCTCAGAGTTCATACCACCTCGCTGCCCAGTAGCTGAGCACTGTCATCAAAGATGAAGCATGGCATGGCATGGCAAATTCTTTTGAGGGTACATGTGTTAAAAAGTGTCTGACACTGGAAAAATTGTCTTGGGATGATCACTGATTTAGGGGCCAGATTTGCAATGGTATTTAATTAACCTGTTCGGGCATACTGAGGTGCCGAGTGGGATTTATACAGCAGCATCCTTAAGTATCTACCTTTGATAGTCTGGCCCAAAGTCTTAGAAGATATGAATTCAATCTCACCTCTGTCATACAATTGTTTGGACAATAGGCAAGTCTCCTAAGCTCTGTGTGTAGCTCCTTATCCATAAAGTAGAGCTAATATTACTTTTGCCTAGTTGAATTGTAAGCTGTCTAGGACAGGGATTGTCTTACAGTGTGTGTAGACAGCACTTCGGACAATAGCGCCCAGTCCTGCTTGTGATCTCTGAGAGACACACTAATGTAGATAATGCTGCCAGCTCAGGCAGAAGAAGAATACAAATGAAAGTGTCTCCTTTCTCCAGGAAAGAGAATTGCAGAAGAGAGAATATATTAAAAAGGTAGAGCGCAAATGAAGTGAGTTCACTGTCATTAGTGCCTACAACAAAATCTATAGGAAGCCAGTGAAAGAGGATGCGTTAGTACATCCTCCTGGACAAACAAGCCTCATTAAAATTTGGGGCTAGAAGCGCAGCATACTTTTGCCTCTAAGTTTATTTTAAGTGATTATTAAATAGACCATCCCTTGCCTAACATTTTTCACTCTTACTTGCAAATAGAGTTGAAGTGGGGAATACCATTATGTAGAAGCATAATTCACATGACTTACATAAATTGAAAATGCAGAGAAAGTGCAAGGGTAGAGTTACTTGTACAGCCAATACCTCCATCAGAATTAGGGATGGTTTGGAAGGTCAGTTCCAAGGAAACAGAATGGCTCTTTGCAGTTGGAGCTGTTTTCTCTGGCTCAAATAGGGCTGTTTGGACTTGCACTGCATCAGAACAGTTGATGCAGTTAATTTACTCTTAACAAAGCTGAGAACCAAACCCAGAATTGTTAGCTTGCAACTGATAATGGATTGTCTCCTGGGCACATAGGGTAGGAAATGCTCTTTCTTAAAATCGAACAGAATAGGAGTGTAAATTAAATATTAATATTATTTCTTATCTTGCTTTGCTATCTTTGATTTCTCTCAAATATAAAAAGTGGTTAAAAACAGCTTTTAAAGTAAAAATAGTCAAAGAACTAGTGTAAAAGTGATGACTAAATGAATTAAGTTCAGAGCCCACACACATGTCTCGCAGTAGTTCTGGATCCAGCACCCTGATACTCTACCTCACATATGTGGGGGTTTGTGGAATGCTTCATTTTTAATTGAGTCATAATATTTCAATTTTTCCTTCCTCTAAATTTTTAATACTTGGCTAATTTCCAGCAAAAGTGAAAGAGGGTAGAGGCTTTCAAGATATTGCGCTCCTAGCAACTTCATGAGTACAGGAGGCTGGCTAGCAAAGAGAAACACTTAGTGCTCCCACTGAAGAAAAAGCTCAAATGTGAATTGAAGTCTTTTTAGACACCAGAGAATTCATGCGGGAGAGATTATGAGTGTTCTGGCTGTGGAAATTCTCCCTTTAAACTTGTTCCTTCTGACACACTGGGGTGTCTAAATGTTGGATATGCTCTGAAAGAACCCAGGCTTCATTAGTTGTGCTGCTCATGGGACTGCATGTTTCACAATATAAGAACCTCAGAAACTATCTTTTTTATTTAAGTTTGATCCAAATAAAATACTGAAGAAAACTTGACAGCTGGGTGTTTTCTTTGGCAACAAATGAGGATGTTTCACAAAGTAAATTGAGATTACCTAAGATTATTGTATGACTTTATGAATTTTGCTTAGATCAATTTAATCTTTCACACAGACTTTTTCTGGCGGGTCATTGGCCATAGAATTTGCCAGAAAAGATGAGCATGCAATCACTGCTAAGCAGAGGAGATTGGAAGAGGCTTTCATTTGCATTTACAGATTTTGATGAAGTCAGGGGCTAGACATTGCTACTGTGCACTGGGGTCATGTCTATTTTATATTTGAATAAAATGTGTACGTGACTGTCTTAATAATATTTGCAGGATCTTTTAGACAAGGTCTAATGATTACAGCTTCTCTTTGAAGCTGAAATACATGAAAGCTTTTGTAGTCCGTATCTGAGATCGGGATGGAGCTGGAACTTCGTTTGGAAGGTCTATGGATAATCCCTCATGTTTTCCAGGCTTGGGCTGATGCCTTTCGAAGTAGCCCTGATTTAACTGGAGTAGTGCATATTTATGAAGAACTCAAGAGGAAAGGCATAGAGTTTCCCATGGCAGATCTTGATGCTCTATCTCCGATACACACACCACAGAGGGTAAGCTGCAGCATTGCAATTCCAGGGGTATTTTCCCAAGATGTCTAAATAGTTGGATAACTACTCTTCTTCCCTCTCCTGTTTCTCTGAATTTGGCCTGTTTTCTCTCTCCTGGAAGGACTTTTTTAGTAGTGAAAGGGCATGTAAGAGAAGTATAATACAGCTGCATTTGTCAGGCTGATAAGCTAATGGTATCTCCTCCCTTGAGTCAAACATCAATCTAAGAAAATAAAAGTTTGGAGGAGGTTTGTATACTTGTCTTGTACCACACAACCACCAGACAAGTGCAACTAATTTGTTCAGAGAGAGTCCAGCAGGATACATGATTGAGATTTACTTCTTTTGCTCAAAAATATGGTTGTTTCTGTTGGTGATAAGCCTGAACCAAGGCCTGCCTGTCTTTTAAAGGTGTACAGAGTCTGAATCTCTTACTGATCCCATGGTAATGTGAGATCTTTACACTTCTGAAAAGTTAGGTCTGGAAAGTTGACAGAACTGCTGCTAGGAGGGAACTTAATGATCACAGGTGTTCTGATTATTCACTCTGAAAACTGAAGTTAATGAATCTTTGAAGTGGTAAATGCAAGTGATCAAGGACTGAAATATTACAATTCGTGTGTCAAGATTAATTAAATTCAGTATCACATCATTTTTTGTAAGCCTGCAACTTAATTCCTAGTTTTAAATAATTTATAATTATTTATCTTTGGCTTTTGTTTTTATTTTGCTTCTCACTTTTCTTGTACAGATAAATTGACTTAAATGCATGTGGGTTGGGTCAAAAGTGATGGGCATGCATTTTTGTTGCAGCTGTCTGTTTATGGGCTGGCCCGCCAGTCTGTTCTCATAACTACACTGACCTTTTCCACAAGGTGCAATTATGTTCTATATTTGAGCATATTTGGGCTGAGGTTGCTGACAAAGCAAGTGCTGTCACAATTCAGCTTTTGAACTCTTGTCTTTCTGATGTGGCAGAGTGTTCCTGAAGTTGATCCTGCAGCAAATATGCACAATTCACAATCTCAGCAAAGGATGAGCACCAGTTCTTACTCTTCATCTTCTCCAACGGCGTATTCTGCTCCTCAGGCCCCAGCTTTGAATGTGACTGGTCCCATCACTGCAAATTCTGAACAGGTATTGGGATGATGATTCTTTTGAGTGAGACTCTTTCAACAGATCAAATTAGAAACCAATTTGCAGAGGAACTTTCATTTTAACTCTTTTGACTTTGATTGCCTCCTAGGTCTGGTTCTACTTAGTAATCTTTCCTCCTATTATACTGTAAAATCTAGGCTTTAGATTTGTATGTATGGCCTCACAATGGCAGCAGTTACAAAACCTCACAATCTGATGTACCAGTCCACTCCGCGGTTGTGCAGTAGGTTAGCAGTTATTATCATTAGCCCCCCTCCTTTAATGGCACAGAATGTCTTGCAGATGCAGGAAGTCTTTCTAACAGGGAGTTAAGTCTGCATCCGTAATGCCCTAATATAGGATCTTCTTTTCTCTCTGCAAAAATAATAACTTCAGAGCCAAAGATCCTGATCAACATTTGTACATCTTTCCCCACGCTTCAGTGAGGCACGCACGGTGTACTGCAACCGAGGTCTGTTTTTAGCTGCTGTTTTCAATTGCTTCCCTTCCATACACGCATAGCACATCTGGGTTTGTGATGATAGTAAGTGGTTCTACAAAGTTCTTTTCTTTTTGTTTTGTTTTTCTAAAACTCTCTCCTGTGTAAACTTTTTTATCTTTACTTTTTTTTTTCCCTGCTAGAATATCTGGAGCCTCAGATATCTAGTCAGACAGAACCAGAGGTATCACAAAGTCAGTTCTTGAAAATGATCTGCTTAAACCAAAAGATTGTGCAGTATTTTGCTGTCTTTTTACCCCAATGTAGATTGCCCGGCTGCGCAGTGAACTGGATATTGTTCGTGGGAATACAAAAGTGATGTCTGAAATGCTGACAGAAATGGTACCTGGACAAGAGGATTCCTCAGACCTTGAGTTACTCCAGGTAAGTTTTCTAGCAAATATGATTCTGATCATTGCTGTGCTTGAGGGGGATGTGGTTTTTGTTGTAGTTTACTTCAGTGCCTTGGTTTGTTTGGTTTACATAATGAATGTGGGCTGTGCTTGACCCTGGTTAGTCTCATGACTTCATGTTACTCATTTGTTAAAGCTTCCAGTGACAAGGATTTCCTAACTTCCCTTGAAACTTGTTCTAATGCTTTCTTCTCCATGTAGTTAGAAATTTTTCCCAGTGTTGAATATAAAGTCTCCTTTACCACAAAGCAGCTTAGAATTGCCATAGACTCTGTAAGCCCTGAGCATTTCTGCTTCTTTTACTTCCTCCATCATCACTCATACAGTGTCAAAAGATTCCCAGTCACTAAGCAGGAAAAAACACTCCATGGTTCCAGCTGGACTAAATATTGCCAAGGGTCTGTGGATTCTCTGCCACTTGAAATCTTACATATGAACTAACTGTCTTTCCAGAAGATGTGCTGTAGATTCTCCTGAAGGTAGTGTCTTAAGGCGGGTGCTCAGGCAAAGTTTCATGCTGTCTGGAGGGTTAGACTCTGTAATCAGAAGGGATTTCTTTGCTGGAAAGTCTCAATCTGGTGCAGCACTTATTATGTCAAGAGGTAAAATGGTGTAAGTTGAGCTTATGTCCCAGGCTTCATACCTGCTTCCCTAGGCCAGTAGTAGCAGAGTGGCCTTTTGGCTGAGGAAAGTAATACAGTACCACATGCAATACAGATGAGGAATACTGTGATCTAGCATTCCAGCTGCTGCCCTTAACATGGTATTTGCCTTTCCATAGCTTAGAAAGAGGCTTCTGTTTTGATCCTCCAGCAGGGAGGATGGGCTCCCACAGCAGTACATTTGGAGGAAGGCAGGGAGTTGCTCTCTGTGATACATCAGGGTCTGAAATCCATCCAAAAACTGGTCTCTCCCATGCAGTGGTATTGTGTGTTTGTCTCGGAGTCATCATGGCAGCTGATGAGAGGCTTTGCAATAAAGAGCCTTTCAGTTACTGCCCGTTTGGGTCGGACTGCTCAAAACAAAAGAAGCTTCCAGGAAACCACAACAGACCAGAACAGTGTAGAACAGTTTGCTTACATTCAGAAACAACTACTAACATCTTGACAGTGTAACCTTACAGCATAGCTTTAAGGTGAAAGAACTTGATCATAAAACGGAGTGACAGCAACGATTCTTTATTCCAACTGGTTCCCTTCTTTGACTGATGCATCCTAAATCTGAATCACAGAGCTGAGGAGAAACCGTTTTTGATCACAAAGGATGGTTAGTCTTTTGAAAGCTGTGAGCCGGTTGCTGCATGCAAGGACTCCTTGCTTTGAGGTTTATATAGCCCTCCTCCTTAAATAATTCCTGACATTTTCTCTAACAATCAAATGTAAACAGCTTGCTAGAGAGCCAGCTCTGAGCAGAATAGATAGGTACTGTCAGCCCTCTCAGAAAGGCAGCAAACAAACCTCTGAAATGTCACAATCTGCTTCTCAAGTGATGGGATCAAAACTGACATTGGAGAACACATTCCTCAAGCTGTTAAGGCAGCTGGATTGCACTAGGTGAAATTTATCCAGAGCTTAGGATGTCAGACCAAGCAAGGAAAACAAACACATTTTTGCTTTCATCCCGAAGGTTGTGTACCAACAAGTCATCCTTGTTTAGTGCTGAATTTTTGCTGTGAAGTGGAGCTGGGGGAGGGGGGAGAAGATGACAGAGGGACATGCTTTAGTTGAAATGTCAGTGCTTATTGAAGTAAAACCGTGGGCCTAATCAGTGGCGCCATGCCATATGTCACATTTCTTCTTGTAGTTCCTCCTCAACAGACCAGTTTTGACCTTTGGTCTTGAGGCCTTTCAGGAGTAAAGAATTCTGCTAAGTAATTGGTGATGGAAGAGATGTCCTGGAAGCATCAGAACTCCTGGTTTAGGCAAACTCAAATCTAGATTTCTTGGCACGAGAGACTTCTAAAATAAATGCCCTTACTCTATATTCTTTAAAATTTTCTTCTGAAACTCCCCACTGCCTTTTTGCAGTCTCTTGTCTGTGGAGTTGCTCAGTTGAAAGGAATGTTTCTGTGTATAGTTCAGTACTGAAGTATGTATGGTGTGGTCATCTTTTCCTGCTCCTGCTCCTTGTTTTGTGTTCACCCTCATGTTCTCCGCAGTTGGTAAGTTCTGTGTCCCCAACACTTCTCTTCCTAGTGCACACTTAGCTACTTGTGGTAGCCCTGATGAACTTTTTTTCCCTACTTGTTCCACCATGTGCATCTTTTAATTTTTAAGGATGATACTGCCAAAAAGAGCAGATTGAATTTTCCTTGAAAGCTCTCTTCTGGAAAGCTGTTGTATTAACATGTTTTATTCTTAAAACAGATCACTAAAATACAGATATTTATTTTCTGAAGTGCTCAGAGCTAAAGAAGAATCAGGATGTTGATTTGTAAATAGGCTCTCAAGGTTTTATGCCATCGTCTCTTGAAGGGCATGTTTGATTAGATGTGCTTTTGGGTGACATTTAATCATGCAAAGATAGACTTGTCTTAGTGTTTCTCAGCTGGGGGATATGTTTGGCTGTGAACAGAGCTCAACTAAATCTACTTATTGCTAGCTGCTTATCAGAATGCGTGTGCACAATGCATTCCTCCTAGGAACTGAACCGAACCTGTAGAGCTATGCAGCAGAGAATCGTGGAGCTTATCTCACGAGTGTCCAATGAAGAAGTCACAGAGGAACTGCTGCATGTGAATGATGATTTAAATAACGTCTTCCTCCGATACGAAAGGTGGGGCACCTTTTCCATGAACTATTTACATTCATTCTGGGTTTTCACTTAAGTGTAAAATAGGTCAGTTGACAAGAGTTGGCCGTCTGGGCCAACGGTCCAACATAACAAAATGCAGAGAACCAAACCACAGAAAGCATTTACAGTCTTTTATGGTAACATTCCTGTTTCTGTTGTTTCCTCCAATACTATGATTTATTTTTTTTTGTCCTAGCCATTGAATTTTTGTGGGGCATATCCGTAAAATGCAGGGCAACCTTGTGCAAAACTCTCTGAACTAGCAGAGACCTGAGTCTGCAAGTCCCTGTTGTGCAGTGCTGTACTGATGTAGGGACTTGGGACTGAAAATAGCATAGCCACAGTTGCTAGTTCCACTTGCTAGCCTGGGCTCTGCACAAATGCTTGTGCTGCTTCCTGGCTTAGGGAGGCTCCCGTGAGCTCTGTCTTCTGATCTCTGAGCTTTCTAGTTCCAGTACTGGTGCAAAGGGAGCTGTCTGAGGTGGGCGTGACCGTCATGCACGTAAGGGTTTTGTTTTTAAGTAACACTTAAAATCTTGAAAAAAACCTGTCTTGCGCAGAACTGAGGTTTTGAAGAGTTGGTCTGTGGGAATCATCCCCAGGGGCGGGACTTGGGTCACAGGACTTTCGACATGTTAGACAAAGGCGCTGTCAGCCACATCTGCTGCAGTAGGTGACACGTGATAGAGCAGTCTTGGGAAAGTTTAATCTTCCCCTTAATGACAGGCCTGGGGAGTGAGGCACTAAAGAGTACCCTTTGTTACTTGCTCTTAGCACAGGGCTTTGTTTCTCAAGCCTTTAAAAATAAATTAGACTCTAGATCTGTGAATCTATGCTGTCATGGCAAAGGCTGGAAAGTAGACTCAGTGGCCTCGATTTTTGTCTTTGATTTAGTCGTTCAGAGGAGATTGGGGCAAACTTTGAAACAAATGCTGGCTTTTTATGTGGAATGGTATGTGTTTCATGCACGAGCATGATTCTACAAGTGGCAGAGTGTAACTGTCACTAAGGCTTAGTCTGGTCAGCCTTAGTATTTTTTCTATTTTCCTCCATCTGTGCCTTTGCTGACTGGGGCTAATGTATTTGTAGTCATTATACACTGAAAGGTGAGCTGAGTGATTTTAGCAAGCTATTTGTGGTAGAATAGCTGCACTGGTCTGAGCATTTCAATAAATTCCAGTTCCTTCTCTGCTATTCCAAAAGCTCCACATTCATCACGCTGATTTCTAGTATGGGTGCCGAGCTCTGTCAGTGACTCAAGCAGGAGCTCTGGCCTTCACTGTGAAGCTTTGGATGTAAACGAACGTGTGGCTCATAAGCCTTTTGGTGAGAAATATGAGGTGGGAGGTGTCTCAGGTTTCCAGCTAAGGGAGCTGCATTTCCAGTAATAGTAGACACCCACAGTTTCCTAAAATTGAAATTTGGGCCTGAATTTGGTTTTGCTGCCTTTTAAGTTTGCATTTTCCTCTGTTACATTAAGAAAACATTTTAGTTTGCTTGAGATTCCCAGTTGTATTTTGTCCATCTGGGCGAAAACCCACAGGTTTATTATTATTATTATCAATATTATGGGGTTTTTTACTGAAAAGAGAGGTTACACATGAAACTACTTTTAAATGAGGAAAAATTCTAGCCTCTGAGAAATCACAGTGCTCTTCCTGGTAAGGAAGGAGATCAGACTGGCCTCAGACAGGCCTTGGGAGGAGGTAGTTCCCTCTGCTTTTTTGAGTTCACAAAAGCTTCATTTAGGTTTGCGACCCCAGATGCACAGCTGGTTGGGGAAGGAGTAGAGAAGAGACCAGATCTTGACTAGCCAGACTTCTTCCCCTAAGAAGTATGAGGATTTTTATCCAGTGTCATTACTTTTCATTCTTGGAAAGTACCAACCTATTTGAACATAGGTTCTGATGATCTTTGAGCTGACCCAGAATGTTTTAAGAAATTAATCTGCTAATTGTTGTTTCTCTTGCCATGTGCTGCCTGGGTAGGACTGTGCTAGCATGCATATGGCTTCTAATTTACATGTATTGCAGCAAGGGGGAGCTGTTAAGTGGGAGTTAAGACTTGCTGCGGTGCTCAACTTAGCTGGGAGCATCAATCTTGCTGCAAGTCCTTCTGTCCCTTGGCTAACAGAATAGTCTATCACAAAGCACTTAATGGAAACAAACAAACAAAAAACCCAAAGACAAATCCTACAGTGCTTTTCAGGCATGTGTGTGCTGCAAGATCAGATTAGTCAACTTAATATTTGCCAAGAATGCAACTTCTGCAACTGTTCTCCATTTTTCCTGGCTTGGACTTAAAGCTCTCAGGGTTCCCTCTTGAACCAATGAAAACTAAGTTCAGTGGCAAGCATGTCATGGCTTTGTTATAAACTCGTGTTTTTGATTGTTTATTGGTGGCTTTGATAGTCCATGTTGGTTTTTTGTTTTTTTTCTAAACAGATTTGAACGATACAGATCGGGACGTTCAACACAAAATGCCAGCAATGGAGTAAGTACCTCGCTCCATTTATTTTATCAGCAGTTACAACATACTAGCCATATTAATATCAGTAGTATCACTTTTTACCTGTCCAGCCCTGTGTGCTGCCTTTAGTGGCTAATAGTGGATACCAGGAAAAGAGCGCAAGAATGTGGCAAACTGCAAGTGACAATTTTAGCTCAGGAAGACATTACACTAAAACATCTCTGTGTTCACAATCCTTGATGGATTTTCTTTGCTCTATTAACTTTTTTGATTGGTTTTGAGTCCATGTGGACTTTAGGAATTCACAGTGTCCTTAAGCAGTGAGTTCCACAGTTTCACTACACATTTTTACATATTTATGTGGGTATTTATATGTAATAAATATTCTGTTTACATTTGATTGAACCACTTAATAATTCTTATTTGCTCCACCTAATTCTTCTTCACTGTGTCTTACAATACCACTGTTCAGGTTAATTTTCTTCATGCCACTCATAATTTTAAGAACCTCTCTCATCTCCTTTTTCAGCAGCCCCTTTCCAAGCTGAAGAGTTACAGTTCTAATTTTTCGTTCAATGAAAACTATTTTATAGTTGGTTTATAGTGTTCAAGATCTGGGTTCATGATGAATTAGTATGTGACAGTATTACATTTTCTATTCTGCATTCTTCTAACCATTTCCTCTATTTACTTTGCCTGTTTGATTGCCTCTTCTACTGCAGTGTGATGCAAACTTCAGCACAGGCTCTGCATTCTAACTTTAGTCATGACAAAGAAGTTATGTTTCTGAAAACAGTTTACACCTAATGTGGAAGATGGTACTAAATTCAGTTTGACTTAGATCTGATGTTGGTCCGGTGCTAAAAGAGGTGGAGAACACAGACACATTAGCTAAATCTGAAGGATGTAGATGACCTCCAGGAGAGCTTCCTGCTGTGCTAAGCAGTCAAACTGAGATTTTTTGGTGGCTGACCCTTTTTATTCTGCACTCATCATTGTAGTATCCAAGAGACTGGTCCATTTGGCAATATGCAAGAGAGATCTTTTTAGGAAGCGCCCATTATTTTTTGGTGTTTCATGTTGCACTGCAAGAAGAAATCTCTGGCATGTGTAACTTGCTGTGTTTCTTGTGTCCCAACAGGTACTGAATGAGGTGACAGAAGATAACTTAATAGATTTGGGTCCTGGCTCTCCAGCTGTAGTAAGCCCAATGGTTGGAAACTCAGCACCCCCGTCTTCACTTTCTTCACAGCTTGCAGGGCTTGGTGAGTACCTGGTCTAAATAGTGTGGATGAACATGAGGCTGCAATGCGTGGACTTTTTCAAGCGTAACCAGTCTGTGGGTCTTGAACAGCATGCAGGGGCTGCTAGGCAATCCAGGTGTGTGATTGTGGGAGCAAGTCTGAGCGGTTGCTGAGGTCTCTGTGACTGACCTGAACACCCAGTACAAGCCCTTATCACAGTGGGCTGTTGGAATTTATGAGGAGCCATTTTTCACTTGTGGGTCAGGGAGTTTCTGCTCCCTTGGGGTCTCCTCCACCTGATTAATGTTGCCATGTAGCCTTTGGAAGGTTTGGGTATGTGTGTTGTAGGATTAGGAGGACTTTCCCACTCCCTTGCACTGTAGCGATCTGTAATTGGGAACCAGCCTGGCACAAAGGGAGGGATTTATTAACCAAAGGGGAGACTGAAGGAAAGGGTGCAGGTTCTTGTTCATAGTAAAACTTGTATTACTACTTTTATTTCTGCTTAGGTATAGCTCTCCATGAAATCAGTCTGGTGAATGTTCTTGGTTTCACTTCTACAAATAATATTTGAAATCTTTGGTTGAAAGTTTTTATGAAACTGTCAGGTGTTTTACATTAAATCGAACCAAAGATTGCTAGATAGGATCACTTGATCTGGGTGAAGGTTCTTCACCTCTTTCAGCACTGTGCCAATATCATTATCATTTGATTTGAAACTGCTGGTTTCACAGTCAATATGTGAGAGACAACATTGTGGAGAAGACTAATATCCATGCCAAAATTTTGGACCATGTTAGTGAATAGTAAATATCTCAGAATGAGATTGGCAGCAGGTGCACACCAATTCCCAAATGCTGGTTTCTCGATGGAGTACTTATGGTGTGGTGCTTCCAGGAGAAGTAAGACAATATCTACATTTGTCTTTTAAGAAATGCATGATTAGCAGCCTCCAGCCTCTTCTGGACAGAACTGTGCTCAGTGCTGCAGCTGTTAACTAGATGATATCTATAGCTGCCCTGTATTGTTAATGACTTCCTCTGTAACCTATACAGTCGTGGCAGTGGTGCTTCCATATGGTTTGCTATTTCATTGGTTCACTTTTTTTGCCTCTGGTTGCAGACTTGGGTACAAACAGCGTCAGTGGCACACTCAGCTCTCTACAACAGTGTAATCCTCGTGATGACTTCGACATGTTTGCACAGACAAGAGGCAGTTCCTTGGCTGAGCAGCGAAAGAAGTATGTTGGAGTTTGTCTTTAGCACTGTTGTCTAAGGGCATAAATCTGAAACTTCTTGACTAAAAAAGTCATTTTGGTGTATGTTTTTGTGCTTTTAATCCAATCCCTACCCTGTTGGTCATTATTAGTATGAGCGAGTGGAGAAGTTCCTGCTGCTGGGCAGAGCTGACTGGCTGACTAATGTTATTTGACTGTCTTAGTTAATGAGCTCACTGGAAACTTGGAAATGAACTTGCCTTTATTTCTGCAGATGCTTCCTCTCATAAAGGCTTCTCATCCCATCCACCCGGCCAGTTCTTGAGATACAGGAGCATAAGGGTCCTTCACCTGAAGGTCATGAATATACTTTGGTGACTGAATTACTGTCATCAGGGGCTTGGAAACAGAATTACCATCCAGTTAAACTCTCCCTTTGGCCCAGCAGTCAGACTCTGGTGGGCTGTCAAGGCAGTGTAGCTTGCCCGGCTGCCATGCTACCCCTAATTTGTTTATATGCATAGGGCTTGCATCTCTAGAGCTGCAAATCTGGCACTTTCAAGGGCATTTAACAGGTCTAATTATTTTAATATAAAATAAATCTATGCACTTATTAAGAAGTCCTCTGATCCTTGTCAAATGAGATTCAGTAAAAGACACACTCAGGTATTTTTCTTTCATATATTATTTCTTGCCTCCTTCTGGTTTCAGATCCTAGAGGATGTAGTGGCTACCAGCAGTCAGAACATCATCAATATCTTGTCTCAAACAAATAAATGTTGTTAAATAGTTTAGCTCAGACCTTAGCAGATTATCAAAAACTTACCAGCTCTTGAAAACTTGAGCCAGCAAATTTATTAGGATCTTTTATTTGCGGTTATCAATATAGCTATTGGTACTGCCTTAGCTGTAGTATCAGTGTTGAGAAGATGTGCTCCACTGTAGAGGCGTACATTACCACTGGAGATTTCAGGCTGAGAGCCCTAATGTATAATCAGAAAGGAGATGCATTGCAGAGAGATCTAATGGAGGTCCCTCTGTCTCTTGTGCTAAATGAAGCACGAAACTAGTCTTCCCACACTGCACCTCTATCTCCTTCTGCAAGTTAATGGAACAAGGAGCACATATCAGTCCATGATTTCACAAGGGAGGATTGCTATATCTTCCTTGGATTGTACGCTGTGTAAATGGAGCAGCAGCGAGGCAGTAAAGATGTGAGTGTGACTTGCTGCGGTGTGTAGGTGAGAGCCTCAGCGTGCTGTGCTCAGATCTTGGGAGAAGCCAGCATGCTGGAGGAGAAATTGCTCCTCCAGCTCAGACATGCGGCTCCTCCCAGGAACTGATTTATGGGCAGGTGTTGGCATCTGCTTCACCTCATGATTCACCACTGTGCTCTCAGAAATGATGCTATTGCTTCTGTCACCTGACTGCTACATGTTCCTTTTGCATAACAATTTAAGAAGCTTTTTACAAATCTAACCCCTGTAAATAGTGCATTTCTTTGTATGCTTCACTGTAGTTGCTTAGTTATGTTTCATCTGTCTTCGAGTCTCCCTCTGCCTCCCCCCCATGCACACATCAAGGTCAGGTTTCCAAATGTCATCTTCAGAGCTTTGCAAAACGTCATCTGTAATCAGGCCTCTTTTCATAGTCCCCTGCTAGCTCTAGGAGACACTTACGGTGCCTTGTAACCTATTTGCGTGCCTTTCATAATGCTAGTCTTACCCTTTTTGCTTCAATGTGCTTACTGAAACTGATGGACGGTCTTTATACAGAGCACACTCCTCTTCTTGGAATACACTTAGTACACTTGAAGTCTTGTTAAGAAAAAGAATGTGCTTTCTGATTTCCAGGGGAGTAAATCAGAGTAGCAAGTGCGTTCTGCATGGGTGACTGCTGGACTTCCTTCTAGTTCTGTGGTTTGTTCCTTTCTTTCAGCGTGACGTATGAGGATCCACAGGCTGTCAAAGGACTAGCATCTGCCCTGGATGTTCGAAAACAGAACACAGGAGGGGTAGGTCGTTGCTCTGCATTTTGTTATCTGAAGCCGTGTGTGGAATCCAAGCTTTAGGCAGCTGCTTTGACCAAGACTTCTCATTATGTATTCCAGCAACATGCTAGTACTGGCTATTTTGAAATTGATACCTAGGAGCAAGTACTTGCTCAGTAATGATCTCTAAAGAGCTGCTACTTAGCACACCAGCCTAAAAGACTTCAAAATCATAGTGAGTAAATTCTCCTGTGTTCTTGCAGCTTGCCTGGGAGGTCTAGCTCTTTGACTGGAATCACTGCTGAAAAGAATAAGTGGGGAATGTCTTGTGAACACTGGTGTGCATTTGTTTGGTTCATTTTTGCTTACGAAAGTTGTTGCAGTCTTAATCTGCTAGACTTTGCTCTAAGTGCTCAGATACACATGCAAGGTACAGGGAGAGAAATTATGTAGACTTTTAATGCTTCACATGCCTTGCCATAACTGCCCTTGCACACAGTCTGTTCTGTCAGTCCCAGGGCAGGCTCCTGCTATCTTGTGTGGGCAGAAGAGGCCCATGTGCTGTCACCTCACAGCAGCTGGTGCTAGAAACATGCTTGAGAGAGCAAGCTTGGCCAGCTTTGTCTGCATACCTTGGAGAAGGCAGAAGTGAAAAGAGCTTTCAGATCGTCCCTTAACCCCTTTCTACCACCCTGCTTTTTAAAACTGTCCTGCTTTTTTGTACTCAGCTGCGTGTAAGTTTTTGGATGACGGTGCAAGTTCAGAGCCTTTTCCTAGTCTAATTTTGGTCTGTACTGACCACTAGGGAGCACGGCAGAGCCAGTGTAGCATGGGAGAGCCAGTGCAGCATGCACACACCTCCCTCCACTGAGAATTGCCTCCCCATGCCTTGGCTGATTTCGCCCTGGTTCTTTCATAAGTTGAAATGGGAGTGCTCAGGGCAGCTGGCATGCCTGGCAGCTTGTTCTCTGAGCCAGGGAGAATTTGCATTCGGAGCCAGCTGGGGTCAGATCACAGCTGCCTGCCTGCTTCGGCCATAGTTCAGTGGTAGCAGGCCTTCAGCAATGATTTCTTACGGAGCATCCCCCTGCCCCACAAATCTATCTGCTTGTTCCTGTCCCTGTCCTCCTGCAAAAAGGGTAATTTATAACCCAGGTCAGCCCTGTGACCAGTTTCAAGCTCGGCCCCACAAAAACTCATGCCAGCAGTACTGAGGGAAAAGGGGGAAGCATGGGGAGGCAGGGGCAGAAGTATATTAAGGGGGTGAGAGAGGAATTCCTGAAACCAGTGTGACAACCCAAGCCCCCGGTATCACTGTGCTGTGTTATTGGCAGGACCTGGGAAAGGATTTGAGATTCTGCTCTTTGTTCCCGGCTAACTAAACACAAGAGGCTTGCATTTAGCTACTGGTCAAGGGGGCTCTATTCCCCTAGTGGCCATGGGGTCATGTCCTTATTTATTAACACTTTTGTTCTCAGCCAATTCTGCTTGAGGCACCAATGCGACGTGTCATTCACACCAGCATAGCTGCTGCTCTGCCCGAAGTGTTGTCAGTTCAAAGGGCTGTGTCTAAACTAATCTGACGGTCAAAGTTTTTTTGGGCAAACGCTTTATGGGTTGTGGAACTTTGGGCTCTGAGATGTCGTAGAGACTTTCAGCCTCTTTTCAAAGGTCCTGATGACTGTATCATGTAATCAGAATAGCTTGTTTTGAAATGCAGTCTTTCAGAAATTGGTAAACACTGCTTCTTGTCAGGTGTTGTGAGGCTTGTGGGTGTCTCTCCTTAAAGGAAATGAAAATTAAACTCTCCTAAAGTTACCAGCCCCGGCATGTGTAGCAAAAAACTGGCAGTGCTCAGTAAACGAAAGACACGCGTTAATTTGGGTAGAGAGCTAATTTAAGAACAGCTCTAGGGAGGAGCCAAAAGCTTCGCAACACATTCTTCACACACTTCTTGTTCCAGCACAGTTGTCCAGTGGTAAAATTCAGCACATCCGATGTTTCTAATGTAGTCATTCTCAGAATGGTCTGTAGAGAGATGGCTAATCACGTGGCATTAGCTGTCTTTTAATATGATTTAGCAGTTGGAAACAAGACGAGCTAAAAATACACTGTTTTCTTAATATTGCTTTTCCATGTTGGGAATTGCTTTTGTTGCCACAGAGTTGTTGCATGATCACAACTGGGAGGAGAGGTGTCCAAGAAACAATTCTCTAGTGTTACACAGATAGTAGATGAAGTTGGAGTGATTTCTCCCTTTTTTTTCTCAGCACAAGTACTGAAATGAGACATAAAAGATGTGATAGTGGGGACAGGAGGTGTATCCCACATATATGGGTATCTGCATGGAGGTACATAAACATACCAGTGGCTCTCTGCTGAGCTAGCCCAGTTCTGGCAGGGCGGGTGGGCTGGAACTGCTGTGCTCTGCCGGTCCTGAGCAAGCCCCTCCAGAGCTAGAAATGACTCTGCATCCGGGCCCTGGCTCAGGGATGAGATGCTGAAGGACAAGAAGCCATCTTGAGAGTCTTTGTGTTGCTGTGCCATGCAGTCTGCAACCTGCTCAGAGGAACTGGATGCATCAGCGGTCCTTTTAACCTCTGTCGCTCTTCAAAAGGGGCAGTTTGAAAGACTGCCAGAACACTGCAGCAAACTGCCATTACTTACCCTCCTGCTCAACGCCATCATTAGAGCTGTCGTACTGTTAGAGTTTGGGGCAGAGTCTGTCTGCTGAGCTTAAGGAGGTAAGTAGGGTGTGCTGCAAGTCACAGCTTCGCAAACAAGGGAAACTCCACAGTGTGTAATACTAGTGTTTCTGGTAAAGTCTGACTGATTTTAGTAGGTTGTATAGCCTATCCTTTTTCTTCTAAGAAGATGACAAACATCAGCCTCACTACTAGTCAGTGATTTTTTTTTTTTTTTTTTTTTTTAATATCAGCATGGAGGAAGTGCTAAAATTCTGTGAACTGTCTGTAGGAAGTGCAGAGGTCGGGGTGAGGTCTGTACCTCCACGGACAGAGCTGACAGGCAGCAGAGGGGGATGCAGCTGCTGCCAGAAGCTACCATAGGCAACTCTGTGTGTGTGTATGTGTATATGAAGTTTTTAACTTGCTGCTGTTATATTACTTTATCTTGGGTTGTTGCTGTGGTTTATCTCTTTATGGACAATTTCTGTTCTCAACACAGAGGAGAGGTAAAGGTGGGAACTCAGACATGGAGCCTATAGACAAGTGGCTAATTACACAAGGAATGGTGAGGACTTCACCAGTGAAGCGATTCCTACTGCCCACCCCAGTCCCTTTACCTAGAATAACCATCCTCCATTCACCTCTCGTCCTGCCCTACTGAACCACTTGAAATCAGACAGTACAAGGAGTTTACTTCCCACCCGGGGCAAAGGGAAAGATTTGAACCAATTTCTGGTTTACATAGCACAAAGGCCTGTAACCGACTGAATCGTTTGTAGGATCCCACATCACCTTCAGAAGAGGCCTGGGGATCCAATTGGTTCCTTATACTGTCTTGATTTATTTATGCAGTATCCACTTTTCGAGGGATAAACACAAGTCTCATGGATCTTGTTCATAAAGAGGACACTTTCTACATGTCTTTAAAGCAGCCTCTTCTGGTAGTGCTTAACTTTGTGGTCTGTAATAGACATACAGAAGTTGTAGGATCATACCTAACTGAATGGAGTAATGTAGGGATAGCTCTTTATGAAAGGAAGGGAATGGGAGAACTGCTACCCAGATTGACATCTTCCACCCCACTGACATTAGGATTCAGACTCCAAAAGGCACAATCGTGTTTCTGGCTGTAAGGATTTAATTCCCGTGTCTAGTGATGCCAGTGCTCTGATAAAGTCAAGCTTCTGAAGATCACTGAATCTGTGCACATTTTGACCTTGTTTGAAGTTGTCCTTCATCAACACGCTTGCAGAGAGAAGTTCAAGTCTGCTTTAAGTGCAGAAGTCAGAAGTAGGTAAAAAATAGCCTCAGCTATGCCTTAAAGCCAAGTTCTAAGACCAATTTTGTATTTTTGGACAATGTAATCCATCACTTTAAGTGTTTGAGATTAGTACCAATAATGTGACCTAACTGCACAAAGTCCCTCTGAGACAGTCCTGACTGCAGCTGAGTTCGGAAAGGTGCAGTGCAGAATTCCCTTTGGGCTGGCGTGCGCTTGCAGTGCAGCTTGTGGGGCTGGGTGTCAGGAAGCCTGTGGAATGGCAATGCCTCCCTCCAGGGAGAGCCTTGAATGTCCTAGACTGAGCTGCCCAGTGCTTAAAAAGAGAAACAACCCAGAGAGTTTAAGGTTGAGAAAATCCAGAGTGTGCAATATCAAAGTGCACCAACTCTGTGAAACACTTTGCATTTATTCTTCTAGGCTTAGGGCTAATCCAGGTTATTTCTGAGGGCCAGCTTGTGAATTTGTCAGAAGTTTGCATGGCTTGTGCATGCACAGTGATTGGACACGTGCATGTATACGGTCCTGTCTGCCTGCCCATGCAAGCACCCAGAAGCAGTTCTGTGCCTGCTAGCAGACATGGGTAAGCCCAGTTGTAGGTACCTACCCTTGGGAGCCAGAGTTTCATTTCAGTGCTTGTCAGAGACCTACAGCTTGTAACATGAGAGGGAAAAGCCATAAAGTGAGCAGCGCTTGCTTTGCCTCTGATATTGTTGATTGTGGTTCACAGAGGCTCTTGCTGTTCGGTGGCTCTGTTGCAGCCAGAGATGTACTATGCCACTGTTAGATGTTCATCCATAATGAATAATCCAGTGATTGAGTTAGTTCCTCTTCTTTGCCTTTCCACTGTTTACAAGAGCAGGGAAGCATGAAATCGGCACCCCTGCTGTTCACACCACTCACACCACTGCTTTATTAAAAAAACAAACACAATATTCGTTCATTGGCTTGTGGTTATTCAGTCTGGAAAAAGGATACTGCAGCATTCATGGAGGCATATGGATTTGGGGAGGGAAGGGGGTCTGGCTGTCCAGCCAGTCACTGCTCTTACAAGCCTGTCACCTTGTTTTTATGCTAAGTATGAGAGAGCAATACCTAAAATAAAACTAAACTAATCATTAACTCTGTTTCTCTCTTAACTGGCTGTAGTTCTTAACCATATTTATTAATACAACTTTGTAGCATTTGCAATACCAGTGGAATAACTAGCATCCCAGGTATGAACTTGATGTGCACATTCTTTGGTAACTTTTAGTACTTTTGAGATGAGAGGGAAAAGAGGGGTGAGCCGACATTGCTATTACCTGTGCCTGTACAACACTGAGACCACTGAAAGTGTCTCCACCTGCCAGAGTGGTACTCGCACCCCTCATGACCTGACATTCTTTCCAAACCGCGATACGTTTAAGCTTAGGGTTGAGTTCTTCCCACTCCATTTCTGTGCATCCCAGTTCACCAACACACCTTTGCAGAGGGAGGCTCATTCAGGGCTCTGTGTGTACTCTCCCAGTGAATTTGGTAGTGTTGTTTCTGTGTCAGCTTAATCTACAGCTCAGTTCTGCTGGCAAGGTGATGCTGGGACCATGGAGACACAAACCACACCTTTATCCATTCCAGCTCTGCCTACAAAACTAACGCAAGCAAAATGATATCTGCAGAAAATGTTCCTCGTTCAAACATGACTTAGGGATGTTAGCTGAGCTGTTCCAGTACCAGATCTGTTTGCAGTGTAAGGTCTGGGGGTTTGCAAGTTAGACCATGCAGGTGTCATACAAGGGTCTGTGTCAGCAGCTCTTAGGCACAAGGCCACCACGTTTTAGTGCAGGTTAATTCCAGTTCCCTTCTCATGAGTTTGGGCAGCTATTGAGATTTGCATGAATATATTCATTTGTTAGAATAGTCTGTCACCCCACTCACAGGCCAAATGGGTATTTGTTACGAAAGTGAGAAGCAGGTGTTGCTTAAGCCACTATGTCAGGCCAGACGTTATTTGGGACAGTGGCAGGGGAGGAATGAAACTGAACCAGAATTCACAGAAAGTGATACAAACAGCTTTCAGCATTGCATCTTGACCACCAGCAGTATGCCTGGCTGGAGAAGAGATTCCTCTCTGTAGTAAAGATTAAATGAAACCTTTGCTGAGATGTTAATTAGTAACAAAGTGAGTTGCCATTATGTATGCCTTCAACAGTGAGATAGGATCTAAGATGTGGAAATTATTTGGGTAACATGAGACTGTTGAAATACATCATCTTCTTGGAGACTAAAGTGCTTGAATTGTGGACAAACTGAGAAATAAATATGTGAAGATCTCGTTTCTTCTGTGTGGTAGAACCCCTCTCTCTTTTGAAGGCAAGCAGGTGTGTTCCCTTGTTCTGAAAACCATGTGGGTTTCATTACCTGTCCAGCCATGGCATTTTACGGAGCAGTCTACAAGGACAATGTGATACCACATGTGAAGGAAGGCTTTCGCTGTCTGGACATGTCTATCAGATCCAGATTGGCTGGTTGTTGTACAGGTACAACAGGCTGTGTTGGGGAACATACTGCACCTGAGCTCTTGTCTTCCCCATCTATGCAATGTGTAAACACAGTTAGAAGTAATCAAGTAGCTAATTCAGTCCTTACATGTAAAGTCAAACGTGTTCTAATATTGAGGCCAGGCAGCTATCTTAAGATCACAACAGCTTTAAATAGATGGTAAGACTGTAGTAGTAAGCTGGAGTAGACTGCTAGTGTGCGTCTCAGTGCTCTCGTTCTGCTACCGTAGGAATGACAGAGCTTTCTTTACTATTGCTAACTAACGGGGGGGAGTGAATAGCAGCTAACCAAGTATTGGTGTCAGCTTTGTTAAACATCTATAAAGAAGTGGAATTAACTAAGCTACTACAAGACAGTAGTCTAGCAACAATTAGCATGAACCTTGTTAAACATTTTAAGAACATTAATGAGCTCAACTAGAGACCTGAATTGTCATTTCATACCTGCTTCTTTTCCAGTGGGATCATTTTTAATAGAAATAAAATGTGATAATAATAACCTTAAACTGTCTTTTTAAGGGTAGAATATTGGATTTTATGACTTCTGAGGAAATATATTGGCAATACTCTTTGGCTTTTGATTGCTAGTGAGAACACCAACACAATCTAACTTAGATAAGTATGAACATGAATTCCGGGTTCCTGTGGGTTTTGTGGGATCGAACGCTCATTTTTGTTCTCCCAGCCCTCCTTTTCCATTTCCCTTTCAGGACTGTTGAGATGATCCCATTTGTAGGATTTTCCAAAGACTAAATAAAAAAGGAATTTGAACTATAAACCCAACTTTTAATTAAAGCCAGTTACTTAAAGTACCCAAAAATATTTTGAGACTTAATTTTCATTTACTTAGAGTATAGACTTTTAAAAAAGAAATCACAATATCGTTACAAAAACAGCTCTTGCAGCCAACACTGACTATCTAGGGAGCTGTCTTGCCAAGATTGAGCGCTTCACTAGACCGTGTATGTTTGCATAATCAAAGTATTAACAAGACGGTATCCCATTCTGGAGCCATTTCCATGTAGTCTGTGGCTGCCACTGCTGTTTGTTCCCAGAAACTGTTGTCTTTTTTAATGTGTAAACTAGCTAATTTATTTTTACATTGCTTCTGTTGTGTTTTAGGGGATTAGTTTTAACAAAACTCTCCTCCACGTTTTTCAGTTTAGGGCTTCTGGAAGGGTGAGACTTGCCAAATACACAACTGACTGGCAAAAAACGAACTTCTGTGTGTGGTCAGTTTCAAATGAAATATAAATGTTACAATGTTATAGTTAAAATATTTTAAAACCTCCAGTTACTCTTGAGAGTTTCCCCCCTCTTTATGCTTGAACAAATTAAACCTGATACATTTAACCCATGTTTTATGGGGAAAATGGGGCTCAGTCTGAGGAAGGTAAATTGGAAGTTTGAGCATGGAAGGAGCAATAAATACAAGCTTTTGGCTCTTCTGCAAGTGTGCTCAAAGATGGGGGAAGTTTTTTAAAAGGTCAGTGCTGAATAGCAAATGGCTGACATGCTCAAATGTTTATCTTGCAGCTCTCTCTGCTTCTTATATATGACCTGTGAGAAGTGTTCTTGCACTTCTGAAGTTTTTGTTTGTTTGTTACATAAAGTAGGTCTGTCTGAAAGTAGAATTCCTTTTTTTTCTACCCCCCCCCCGCCTTTTTTTTTTTAAATCTTACAAAACACAGCAGCACAGACTTCTATACTGCTGAGCTGTTCTTTGAGGACTCCTGCAAACTCAGGAGTCCTGCAATTCTCAGGAATCCAATACTTGCTCAGTCATCTGTTGTGTTTTCAGGATACCCAAGATTTGAATTGCTGTTCCTCCTAATACAGGGACCACAGTACCACCACAATTTTTAGAACAGCTGCTCTTATTTTAGTCACAAAAAAGCAAAAAAACCCTGCTGTTTTCCTCCTCCTCTCCATACAGATTTTCTTATCCTTAAAGAAATGCAAGTACCTTTCTGAGCTGCAAACTAGCCAACGGCTCTGAAGGCTACACCTTCCAAGCATTACTTATTGTTTGCAGCGTTAAGCAATACAGGAGAGAGACAGCAGTGAAACTTCTGCAGTAGGTTTTAGGTTGCTGTAAGCTGAATAAATCCATTGCTTTGTATCTCTGAAGACAGTATTTTCCAAAGCTGTTAAACTAACAAGCCAGTTCTACAAGATGCAACTTGCCTTTGGGAAGGAACACGTTGGAAGATGTCTACAGAGCCCTCCTCTCATTAATGGCCATCTGGGCCAGCTTGCAGCAGCTTCAGCACACTGCGTTAGCGTTGTACATGCATGATTCAGCTCTCCCTTGCAAGTTAAAAAGGGGCGATTATCCTAAATCTGGCCCATTCCAAAGGAAACTGCAGGAACTTATTTTCTGTTTGGGATCTTCTTGTATTAGCTGAAAGCAAAATGACAACTTGTACCTCTGACCCTTCTTGGATCTGTCATGTGCTCTTTCTCCAGCAACCTGCAGAGTCAGAGCCAAGCCATCTGCCTGGTGCCTCTTTTGTGGGAGATGCTTTGGATTGAGCCCCGGATTTCCAGTCCTTTGACACAACTAACCCACCTTAGCAGACCTCACCTCAAGCAAGGGCTTAACTGACCTCTTCAGTGCAAAGGGCCACTTGATTAGAAAAAAAAATTCTTGAGGAGCTCTGCAAAACAGCATCAGCCTGTGCTGCTGCCTCTGTAATTCAGCGTCTGTCTATCTTCCTCCACTAGAAGTCCCTGACAAAACTACGTCTCCCAGCGAATTCATCTGCAGAGCCTCTTTCATCTCTTCTTCCCATGAGAGGTTTCAGGCAAAGCTGTGGACAACCCCTGACACTTTTTCTTCCTAGGAGAGCCTCGCCAGCACCGCGAGATCTTGTCTGCCAGCCCTGCTGCTCAGCCACTGTGCTCTGGCCTGGAACCTGCGTGTCTGACATTGCTTTCCGAATGTTTTTCAGGTTGTCCTTACGAGTTCTATTGTGGTGTTTTCCTGTTTACTTCTGCAGCCCTCTGGTGTATTTAAGCAGCGTAGTTAAGTCAGGAAATTCTACACCTAATACGCAGTAATTTCCCTTCGCTGACCCAGTTGCTTGTAGCGCTTTGTGAAATAGCTGCACCTCAGCACTCAGCACGCTGCATCTGTGCTGCCTGTTGCAATTGCACAACGTAACGTGAGCGGTTTTATCACGGGAGGAGAGGCAAACCTTCCATGCCTTCTTGTTAAACTGTCCGTGGAGGCCTGACAGGCAGGCTCCGGTGAGCCTTGCTGGAGCACTACAAGGCATTGCTGGTGCTGGAGCCGAGAGGAGTGCGTGCTGTGCTCTCCTCCTCTGCCCTCACCAGGAGTTGCTGCCCCGTCCTCCTCCTCACCTTCACCTTTGAGACTCCGCACTAAGCACTGGCACACGTTGGGTTCTGCCGCCTCCGCTGCGAGAGGGTCACCTTTGGCAGAGGAGTGGGACCAGGGAGCCGGGATGCTTTTGCTTTAAACTGGTGTGCCGAGGCTTGCCAAGGCTCAGTGGTGTGGTGGGAGGAGGATCTGGAAGGAAACATGACTGTGTACCCTGGGCTCTGCCTGCCTCCACCTGTGGAGAAAATCAAATTGTTTTCATAGGAGCATTGCCTGAAGACTTTGAGCCCCTCTTTGCTAACCCTTCACTGTGGCTAATACCCATTTTAAAAAGTAAAAGGTAAATTTAACATTTCAAAACCTAACTGATATCCAGTATTCTACCCTTAAAAGCTTTTCACGATCAAGATTAGAATCATCAGTCCATCTTGATGGTTTTAATATGTGGTCGAGAAGTTACCCGTCTTACGCTGGCATCAAGTCACGTCATTCCCCATAATCTTTCTCCTGTTTTTTTTTTAGCCTTGTTGTTCATAATTTCCTTTCCAAGTGTTTCTTTATTTGAAATGCCATTTATATTTTGTTGCCTTTTTTTTCCAGCACATCTTACATCTTTGTTTTTGTTTTGTTTTTAATCTTATTTCTGGCGTTTTCCATCGCTCTGTGGCCATGATTGTGGATGTGTTTTGGTTTTTGCCTGCCTTGCTGTTCTCTCGCTGCACTCCCTAGATCCCTGTTGCACAGTCCTCTGTCATGGATGACATTGAGGAGTGGCTCAGTACCGACTTGGTGAGACCCTTTATATTTTCATTTTTCACATGGGCAATAGCACTTGTACGGATAACTTTCAATGCATTGCTGAGTTACTGGTACTTCTCGTAATGGGAGGCAGTGAAACTTCCAAATCATGTAGCTTATTTCCCTTTGAAGGGAATATCTAAGCAGGAGGAGATAGCATCATGTTCAGCAATTCAATCAAAACAGTTTTTTTCTGAGTTGTTTTATTTTCACTTCTCCATGTTAACACCACAGAATAGCATGCATTCCAGAAATCATGTTTCTGGTTCCCGTTTAGGAAAGCATTTAAACATGTGCTGAGGTTTACCTGTGTTCTGCACTGGACTTAAAGCATATGTTTAAGGCTGCATTAGCTTTGACAGGATCTAAGTACGTGCTTACGTTGAGGCATGCATTTAAGAGATGCTGGATCAGGGCTTAGATTCCTTTCAAATGGAGATGTTTTTTAAATTGGCAAGCAATCTTGACATGTTTCATAATAGTCATAATAAAAATTTATAACAGTCTCTCTTCAATATTTATAACTTTCAGTTTCTCCTAAATGATTATTGTCTGGTAATTATTAAACAAACAAGCAAACAAAAGACAGAACTAAAAGTAGCTTTGCCTTCATTCTGGAGTTTGTTTTCCTGTACCAATACACATTCGGTTTAAGCAGTGGTACAGCTAGTACGCATCTACTCCGGTCTTTTTTTTTTTTTTAATGTAAGCATCTGACTCAAATTGACCAAGTGCCTTTTGGGGACCAGTGGTGGGTTGCGTTTCAGACTGTTCTTTTAAACATGGCTTTAGTGAACTGAACTGTTTCCTTGTGGTCACCGTATCCCTAAGGATCATCTCCTTCTATTACTTCTTATGACTTCAGATACTGTCCCTAGATAATTCCCTACACCTTAAGGTCTCCCCCAGCCCCTTGCTATTGCCTGCTCAGCTCCTGGCTGGGAGTTGTGGGGTTCAGGCTCCGCTCCCCAGCTCTGGCAGCAGAGCTGCAGGCACGCTCCAGCATGTCAGCCCTCCGCTCCTGCACCAGAGGAGCTGACTGTACTGAAAGGAAGAAAATGCTCCTGCTCTCCAAAGCCGCCTGAAGTGCTTAAACAGATTCTGGGTTTCAGTGTTAGAGTTTGGCAGACTGACTGGCTGTCTTTGAAATGTCACTGGTTTTCAGCTGCAGGTAGTTTTCTCAGGCCTCAGTACAGGCAGTCATTTTCTAATTTAATTAGAAACTGGCCTCATTTTGTTAAAGAGATACAGTAAATGTAGCATGTCCGCTCTGCTTAAACAATAAACTTTTGTCTTTGCCATTTAAATTAATTTAGCAGGAGATAAGATCTTATGGAGGGAGATCAAGGTAGCTCTGTATATCTGTCATCCCCTAGACAGTCTTGCTCAAAAAGAGCAGAGAAGTGCCATGTAAATGCCTGAGCAAGCCTGGGGATCGCACACACTGCGGCTGTGACTGTACCGGCTTCCCTTCTCCTGGGTACCTGGGTCCCCATCCTGACCATATGTGGGTGCAGCATAGACATGCCCTCTAAGAAACTTTGGACTGGATTTTTGGTTTTCACTCTGGGTTCCCCTCCTCCTTTTTTTTGTTAAGGGTTCATTTCAGTTCTCTGCTTCCCAGCTGAGGAAGCTACAGATTAGGCTAGCTAATCATTATTTATTTCCTCACCCTTTTTGGGGTACATCAGAACAGTACCTCTGCATGGGAGGCAGTGGCTGCTGTGTGTACCTTTGGAAACCTCTGTGCAGTAGAAAGCTAGTAGATGCTAGGTGGCTTTAATGCTCAGGCATTAAAAACCTTTGTGAGGCCAATCAGTAAGTTTCCACTCTCCTGGTAAAGAAGCCACAGTACGGACAGATACTTTTCTTTTTCAAAGCAGGGTCAACATGAGGTTTCCAAGTAGTATTTTCATTCATCTTTAACATAGTGGCAGATTGAGAAGGATGCCACATCCTTGGACTTTTAATTTCCTTATAAAAGCACTATTGGAAATTTACATGTTGAAATGCACACAGCTGGTAGAAATGGACTGACCCCCTGGCATCCCAGCCCTTGTATCTCATGGATGCTAACTGGCCATCAGTATCCTTCATCCAGCCCACCCTAATCTCATCTTTGTACAGCATGGATGCCAGGAAAGCTGCTATATTTTTGTATGAAATCTAAAGTGAACTCCCATAGGAGGAACGTTGGCCCCAAGCTATTTTGTGGCATGTGTCCTTTGTCAGCTAAAAGTGCATTTTATTTGAAGACACAATGCAAACAGCAGTCCTGACTTTTTAAAGGACCACGTGACAGAAAAGATGGCATCTTGTATAGTATTTGTGTGACTCATGCAGCTCAGTTTTTGACCAAGCCTACTGTCTGAACTGGAAACAGCGCTGGACTGCCATTCAGGTCCAACGGGGAAAGTTTAGCTATCCACGAGCAATCTTCAGAAGCATCTCTAGTGCTCATCCTCTTGCTCCGCAGCACAGTGAAATGTCAATCACCATTGGCTTCCTGACATGGGAGCTGCGTGATTTCCCCAGGTCGCCCTGCTCAAATAGTTAGCATGTGGAAAGAAGTGGTAGAAACTGTCCAGTTGCATTAAATGTGCATAGAGGATAATAGCGAAGGTGAAGCACTGCCTGTGTGTTCACACACCTTTTTGTTCCAATTGCAGAAAGGAGACGAACTGGAAGAAGGAGTGACCAGTGAAGGTAAGCAGAGATGCCTGTAGCTATGAGCCATTCTCAGGTTAGTGCGCAGACTGAATTATCTGCTTTGATCCCTGCTGAAATGCTGACTTCTCCCAGCCTGATGTTCCCCAGCAAATGCTTCTGCACTCGGAAAGGCGTGAGGAGAGCATTTCAGAGCAAAAAGTTCATATTTATGGTGTGAGGAGCCCTCTCGGCTGTAAGTGCTTTCCTGCCATCTTTCTTGGCTGTGCACTGTGTTTGTGCCAGCAGGAATGCGTCCCCAGGCTGCTCAGCCCTTTGGAATGATGTTTCCCGCTTCTGTCACAGCCGATGGTGTAGTGTGGGTTTGATTCCCTTTGCTGCCTGAGCTAGGGTGTCTCAAAGGACGTCTGTACCCTTTCCTGAGGATGTCAGGCTGTACAAGTATGTGTGCCTGCGAACACAGCCCGATGGGACACCAGGTGCTGGAATTTCAGACCTTGCTAACCTCTGTCCCCAGGGCTAAATGTAGAGCCCTTGTTCTTACCTGTCTTCCTTCTTTTTTTGCATTGCAGAGTTTGACAAATTTTTAGAAGAGCGAGCCAAAGCGGCGGAGATGGTTCCCAATCTGCCATCCCCTCCCCTGGAAGCCCCCACCCCTCCAACAAATCCTTCCAGCAGGAAAAAGCAAGAGCGCTCGGAGGATGCCCTCTTTGCACTGTGAAGATTGCTCTTAGCCGCCCTCCCACCCCCGTGCTCTGCAGGCGAATGTCGCTGTACGGCCACTTTGTCCTCCCACCGTACTTGGCTAACAACAACCCCTTTCCCCCTGATTTCATAGATTGCTTCTCCTTCCCCCCCTCCCCAAACAATCCACCCCCACAAGCTGACTCTTTCTATTTAAGTCCAACACTATTCCTGCCAGACCACGATTCTCCAGCACTCGCTTAATCCCCTCCTTCCTATCCCAGCTGCACAAAACCAGCTCTTGATGCTGAAAACCCCTTTAGAATGCATGAGTACGTCACACTGTGTTGAAACAAAAGCCCAGAGGGGAGAGAGCAGCCTTGCCCTTCAATTTATGTGGGGATCATCCTCTTCTGTAGGCAGGTCCTGCCAAGTAGACTGCTCTGTCGATCAGCATGTAATTGACTGAGCTGGAATGTTCAGGAGGAGCGTGTCTTTATTTTTAGATAAAATGTTAATGTATTGGCTTTCGTGTCGGATTCGACAGCAAGGAACAACTGTTCCCCTTTCAACATGTGCTTCACAAGTTAAAATCCTTTACTCTCCCACTCACACATCTCCTGGTACCATATGGTGGTCGCTTTTCCCCACTTTGTGCAGCGCTTCATATTCTAAATCTCACAGGGTATTTTTTTTCCTTGTGTTTTATCTGGGCTTGCTCTAATTTGAAAGCAGTCTGTTGGCCATGTCCAGTAGCTCTGGCAGTTGATGAGAATGAAAAACGCTGAGCTAAATGGATGCTGTAACGTTAGCGCGTGAAGCATTTTGCTCTTTGGGAGAGCATTCTCACATGAGGATTTTTTCTAGTCTGTTTGCCTTTTAAAATAGCTAGGTTATTTTTTCCTTACCTTAGATTCCTTCTTCAGTGACTGTAGAGCTCTGCATTTGTCTCAGCTGTTGTTAATAACATCCATACAGATGGATGGGACTTGCTCATGGACTGGGTGTGAACTGAGGTTCCTGCATTCCCTGCCATGCCCGGTAGGATAGACACACTGGTTCTTGGTGGTAGGTATGAGAAAAAGAGGCAAACTTCACAGAGGCTTGTATGAAAATGCTGAGGGAGGTGGTTACTGTGGAGGGATTAGCCATGCCTGCCTGTGCTGGAGGTGAAACTCCTCATTTCCTTCTAGGTTTGGGCCTGACAAAGTGTTGGATGATTGTGGCCGTGCTATTTGTAATTTCTGGAGTGTCCTTTGATACCTCTGCCCCTTTATTAACTCCCAGCTCCTACGGGGCTGCAGTGTCCCTCCTGTCTGTGCAAACAAGCATATTCCCTTGCTTGCCAGAGGCATGGTCGAGAGTGCTGCTCTTCCTGGAGCTGCCAGAAGGGATTCCAGCATGTGTGCCTGCCTTGCTGGGCTGACAAGCAGAGCTGGAGCAGGCAGCTCCAGCCATCGCTGCATCCCCCAGCATGTTCCTTGGTAGGAAGCCAGTGGCGCAAGATGGCAGGATCAAAGAGAGAGCTGAATGCATGGCAGGGAGAATCTCCTGTCCTGACAGAGAGGCACTTTATCAGATGAACACCCATGCAGGCAGCAGCGCTCCAGCCCCTCTTCCTCAGGGCGCTCATTGTCTTAGGCAACCAGCCACTTTGTTCTGACTTGGCATGTCTGAGCTTCCCGGGATGCTGATGTGTGTTAAGCTCCCTCAGAAGTTGTTCTAGACCAAGAAGCTGTGCTATAAACAGCTGATGTGAAAGCGATAGAAGCTTTTCTCTGAGCATAGTTATTTCAGCTCATAACGTACTCTCTAGGGTTTGCCACGCTTTGGTAGGTTGTGACACATAAAACCTTTTACCAAATGGCCCGATTGCAGCACTGATGGTCTTTGAGAGCAGTCACATTAATCTTCGGAGGGAAGCATTGTTTGGGGTAGGATTTCCAGGCCGTCCCAGGTCCGATGTCACTCTGTGCTGTCCCTGCTCATCCTCTCCTCTGTCCTGCCCTGCCTGCATCCTCTTCCAGGATCCCTCTGTATGTAGCTGGGCCCAGGCAAGGCTGCCCTGCCATCCCCCAGTGCTCATCTCTGCTCTGTGGCTTGCTGCTCTGTAGCTCACTGCTCCCTGTCAGCTCTGCACTGTGCAGAAAGTAGCATGGCTTGCAAGTGGACAGGGAAAATCACTGTAAGGATGGAGATAGCTTGGGGATCAAGCTGCTGCTTCTCCCCACTTGCTGGCACTTTCCCCAGTTGAAGCCCTTCCATGTGGGTCTGCAGAGGCTTCCTCTCCATTTCATCTTCTCTGTGGCTAATGGAAAGTGCCAGGACAGTCTGCCTTGGTTGCATGTATGCACTGCTGCTCTTGCCCACTGCCCTCGGTGTTTAACACAAGGTGAGCCTAATGCTCAGATACTGGCTGCCAGACACCCCACTGCTAGCTCCTGCCAGACTCTGCCTTGCTGCAACATATCGGATGTGGCCACCAGCTCCCAGAAACCTGAGGAAACTTCTGTTGTGATGCTGATTTGATTTCAGACAGTGTCTGGTGACTGCCTGAGCAGTCTTGCCAGCATAGAATGAATTGTTGGTATTCCTGTCAAAGCAAAAAGCTCCGTGGGTGTTTTAAGTGTGTATTTGCTCTTCTAAATCCTTGAAACACATTGACCCTGTAAATGGCCACATCAGGTGATTCTAAGCATGTTAATCCAGCTTCCCTGCCAAGCCGGAGGAGATAATCGCATTGCTCAAGCATGGGGACACTGTCAAATGATGCTGAGTGGCAAGGATATCACCAGCGCTGTCATCGAGCCCCCCTGCAGAGTCCCACTGCTGTGGATTTGCTGGCCCTTCTTATCCCACCCCTAAGCAAAAAAAAAGGGGGGCAGAGGGGTGTGTGCGCTGTTAACACTTCTTTCTGTCATGCTAAACCTGTCCTGGGACTTCCAAGTTGTTGCTTTAAAGAGAATCTGGCCCCTTTCTGGAAGATCTTGCAGAGCTGTCAGTGACTGCTCCCTCTGACCGGGGAGGAAAAAAGATGAAACAGGAAGGCTGGGGCTGAGGGGAGATAAGGAGCATGTGTTGGCACAGCTCAAGGGACTCTTCTGTGCTTGCAACCTCAGGCACTCTGTGGTCCCCGCTGACGCCCCGCGTTATCTGCTGGATATTGCAGGGGGTGGCAGGTGCCGTCAGCACAAGCAGCGGCTTTGCTGGAAGTAGGGCAGCCCTCAGGAGATGCCTTCCTTGAGAGGTGTGTTCTCAGCCTGGGGCAATGGCTAAACGTCCTTTTGGTGGGACCTTTGACGGGTCTGGTAAAAGCACAGCCCTGATGTGAGTTAAATTTGGAGCCTGAATCCACCAGACCTGGCTCTCGCGGGCTGAGCATGCAGGGGCTGGAAGCACCGAAGGGGACAGAGCATGCGGCAGAACAGGTGGTTTAGCCCAAACCTTCTTTAACAAATGTAAGAGCTATGCTAGAGCTTCCCTAATGTCCTGTATCAGGATCTCTCATCTTCCCCATCCTCCTGTGGTCCGCAGAAAACCTGAGCGGTGGAAACTGTTCGAGGGAAAGGGAAGGGGTTTTTCGCTTCAGAAGACCGACCTCTCGATTTATTCTCCCTTCGCTTTCACTCTAAGTGCTTCCTCTGTGCAAGTGGGCAGAGGACTTGCGTGGCTCCGACGCTTGCGAGAAGAGGGATGGAGCTGCAGCCTGATCCACTTTCCATGAAAAATAACATCCCAACGCTTCCTAGGCATATTAGGAGTCACAGCTTGACACTCAATGACACTAAATTATTATTGGGGTCCTTTGTAAGTTCTAATCATACCCTAATCTAGGTTAAAATATTTATTTTGTCAATATATTTTCTTTCCAGTGTGTTTTTTAACCTCTTCTGTTAACCCTTCATGTGCTGAGATGTAAGAAATGAATGGTTTCTATTTAAATATATCCTTTCGGGTTTTTTAATTGTTATGTGTAGATTTCAGCTGCATCTTTGGCAGGTGTAATAGATAACAATGTGCTGTACAGATATTTAGGGTGTTTAGTATGTAGGTAAGGCTCATAGGAGAATTGCTCATAAAAACGTAGCATGGTGTCTCTTAAAGGGAACAACATAAATGCAGAGACTGGTCCTTACTGGGACCCTCACGTAGCCTCCCACATACCTTTCCCCTTCCAATTATCACAGCCTCCATCTCTGAAATGTGCTGATCAAAGCCGCTCTGCCATTTCCAGGGCTGTTTTTACACCTCCAAGCTGAAAAAGGATTTTAGTGGGGGTTTCTGTTCGTTTGACTTGGTTCAGCTTTTTTTATGGGATACATTGGCTGTTTCCACTTTTAAATGGAGGATGCAGCAGAGCTGGCTGAGGTGGCGAGATGTTTCCCTCCAGTGGTGGAAGAACAGATCCAGGCGATGGTTTCAGACCCAGGGCAGGGGTGATGGTCCCCCTCTGTAAGCTGCTGCAGGAGCTGGGCTCACCCTTCCCTGGCACCCTGGCCAACGCAGCCTGTTCCTGTTCCTCTCTATTCAATGCTCTCCTGCTTTCACCCATGAGGACAGGACTTGCAGACCAGGAGAGCAAACACAGCAGCATTTTCAACAGTCTTTTTCATCCGATGAGTTGTCAAGTCTCTTGCGGCTGCTGGGAGTCCTGTGGAGTGGGAACTGCTTGTGCTATCTCCATCCCCAGGCCAGCCTCATCCAGCTCAGTCATTGTTTACCTCCTAAATGCTAACCACAAGGCTTGCGGAGCCTACCCTGGAAAAAAACAGCTCAGGACAGTTATTTTTATGGAAATAATGAAGCAGGCAATCAGTGAGTGGATTTCTAGCTGCCTTGGAGGTAACCCTTCAGCTGCTGGGGGCACCCACCCACCCTTGCCCACCCCCAGAGGAGAGGAGGCAGCAATCCCCTTGCCAGGTGCCCAGAGGCATCGCTGGTGCCCGCACAGCACCTTCCACTCGTCCCTCCCAAACTGCAACCTCTGGAGCGGGCTGTGCCCGCCTGCTCCATCCCCAGGCTGCCAGCCCTGGCCTCCCCACACCGTGCCCCAGGTTGCTCCTCCATCCAGGAGAGAGGCGAGGTTGCGTTTCACCGAGAGCCGGCTGGCTTTCAAGCGGTGCCGAGCTCCGGTGCTGGTTCTCTTTAGCCCATGGCAAACCTACGCCAGAATTCTCACCCTGCTCTGTGTTTTTATGAGTACAAGCTCCTCATTCTGTACATGTTATTATGAGCTATCGTTAACCCTACAAATGTAACCTGTGTAATAGCTTCTCTGTATATTACAGCTGTAGGCTTTCCAGATAAAAGTGGATAATATTTATTTACTGAAGATATTGGATATTTTTTTGTTTGGGAATGGGGCAGGGGGAGAAGGGGGACGTAACTGTTTTAAAGAGATTGACTGTGTAAAGAGAAACAAAATACACAAAAAGCAAAGAAACCCAACACTAAAATGTTGCTGTATTCACATAGAAAGTGTTTACATTAAGGATGATACAACTGTATTAATCTGCCATTGTTTAACTTGCTCCAGAAATCATCTCTACTTTGGTTCCTGCATGTGAGATATTCCAATAAATACACTACTAGTGTGACCTGGAGGATGGTATCAGTCTGTCTCTCACGTGGTGTCTCGCTCTGCTTCGCTGCCCAGCCTGAACACACGGTATGAGTGAGCGGGGGAGACGCGCAGGGTCTGCAGCTGCCATTGGGTGCCCGTCAGATGTCAAAACACGACGCAGGCTTTTGGGAATCCTCGGTTTCCTCCAAATGACAGAGGCCTGGGTATTCTGACTGGGAGAAGGGGTTTCCCCAGCAGAAGATGCTCTTTGTGTCTTTACATGGGTCTTGCTGTGCACGGTGGTGTGTTGCCACTGCTGGTAAATTTGTTCCTCACTAAATCTTTGGTACATCTTTTGTGGCAGACATCAGACAGGCACACAGGTGACAACCTTGGTGCCTGGTGGGACCCCTGCCTGCCTTGCAGGGCTTGCCGGATGGTTCTCAGGGGGTAACTTCAGATCACCTGCCTTGGTGACCTAGAAAGTGACAGGTAAGTTGTTGTGCACTGCAATGCAGGTGATGTTCCCAGCCCATGCAATGGGCGACTTCCTGACTCATCAGCCAGGAATTTGTTCCAACATCCTTATTTATGATGGTGGTTGTGATGGACAGAGGAGAAGGAAGAGCAGCCATCTCAGAACCCTGGAGAAGTGACACGGCATTACTTTGGCCAAAGACGAACCAATTTATCAGAATGGTGCCCTCTGTCTCGCACACAAAGATCAAAACTAATGGTCTGTGGTTTAAAAGCTGCTTTGGGGAAGGGTTGTGTGTGGAACAGCTTGAAAGATGGGTCTCCCCTCCTTGGAGCTGCAGATTAGCATGCATTAAATCCAGCTCTGCCCTGCCTTGTTTACCATCGCACTGATCATGTGCCTGACTCTGTGTTGGATATATTCCCGTAGGTTCATGGTCCAGCTCTGTTGAGAAAGGTGCAGAGCTACCGCTGCCCTGACAGAGCAGAAATCGCACAAAAAGCACTGGGTCATAAATTTCCAGTGCTACGCAGGGCGAAGGCTGTCAGAGCCGGCGGCTGCTGCCTTCCAGGGGCGGCTGCACCACACTGTCTTCTGCAGCCCCACGGTTAAACGCATAAGGCAAAGATCCCTCTAACCCCAAATTCTGTCTCCAACAGGGGCCAAAGTGGGTGCATAGGGAAGAGTGTAAGAGCAGGACAAGCATGTGGGGACATTTTGCATGTGTGCAGCCCCAGCCTCCAACCACTGGTGACACCTGACTCCCCAAACTGAGCACGGCTTCCCTGGGTTTGTGAACCCTGACAGGCTTCTTGTCTCCAAACCTGCCTGGGCTCCTGCAGAGACCGTGCAAGCTCCCAGCATGGGCTGGGGGCTTCTGCAGATCACCGCCCTCCACCGCAGGCTGCTGAGCCCCAGTGCAAAGCACACTGCAGAGCCCGGTAGAGGCTGAGCCTCAGGGTGCATGTCGCTGCTTTTCAGCATTGGGCACTGAGTTTGGATCCCAGTGTGAATGGGAAGTGACCACACGTGCGTTTGCCTTTTCCCATTTCACCTCGGGGTAAATAAATCCTGAGCGGGGGCTGCACAGCACACTGGAGTGCTGCTGGTCTCGGCTACATGTTTACCCAAGCCTTGGCTCAGGAAGGGATAGTTGACAAAGAGGAGTTACAGGTAGTGAAGGAGAGAAGAGGCTTTGAATCTGTTTGCCACACAAATTAATGATTAACACCGCGCTCTGCCATAGCAAAACAACCCCCGGAGCACAAGGGGTGCTGAAGGCTGGGAGTGGGGCGTGCCAGCAAAGCCCTGGGCGGTCAGGGCTGCTTTTAGTGGAGGGTTAAGATATGCTGGCAGGCTGCAAACATCCTGGGGCTCACATCTGGCCAGGCACAGCGTTTTGGGGAAGCCCACCCAGCTGAGCGAGGAGGCAGCAGAATGGGGGATGCTCCACGCAGGGTGCCTGGGGCTGCCGCATTTGGGCTCCGCAGCTGAAGCACAGCACGTCCCGGAGCCTGTTGCTGCCACCAGTGCGGTTCGGGACGATGCTCTACGCCGCCGGCAAGCCCTACATAGCCACCGGAGCCAGCTGCAGCCGTGCGAGCCTGCCTGGCCGGCTCGGTGGCCAGAACCCAACCGTCTTGGGGCCGGTTTGTTTTCTGTCTCATCCCTGCGGTTTCCTCCAAGCCTGCGCTCAGGAAAACGTCTCAGCGACTCCGAAGCAACCACGTGGCCCCGCTGCCATCCCCGCAGGACCGACATGATGTAATCACGGGCCCTGAGCCGTGATGCAGAATCACTCCACTCCGGGCCGCCGCGCTTATTGGCTGCGTGGCCCTGGTCCTACAGGCGGGGTTTTCCCTACCCCACAACCAAGCTTACCCCGGGGAGCCCCACCCCGCGTGGCATCCATCGGCCTCCAAACCCACCCCGTCCCACGGAGCTGCCGGAGTGCTTAATTCTTCCCTGATGCACCGAGGATGCTGCTCGGTTTGGGTTTGGTCCCCCGGAGCAGGGGAAAGCATCATGTGAGGGTCCCCGGGGTATATGGACCCTCCGGCTTGGGGGAGGCTCGGAGTCAGGGAAGGAGCCCTGCAAAATCTGGCTTTGCCCGCAGCTTGTGCGAAAATAAAGCCATGTTTACACGTGCGATTTTCCCCCCCTCGGTGTGGCTCACGGGGAAGGCTGTGCCCCGGGTCTCGCGTGGGTTGTTAAAGGTGCGTGACCCTCACGTTTGCATGAGGCTGCCCTAAAGCCTGGCGGGGCCACGGCACATCCATCTCCCCAGCCCTGGAAACCTGCCCCTCTCCTCCTGCAGCACGCAGACTGCTGCAAGCGCTTTCCTGAAAGCGAAGGGAAACCTCCCACGGCCACGGAGCCCGGCTTCTCCCCCGTGACCTGAACAAAAATGTGAGGGGGAACACACGGCCCCCCCTGCACGCCCCATGGCACGTTGTGGATCTCTCAAGGGTTTTTCTTTAGTAATGTTTGCTGTGGGCAAGAGATATCCGAGTGCGGGTGACGCTGCCCCAGCTGTCGGCACGGAGCTGAGCCAGGACTCCCTGGGCTCGTCCCCAGCTCGGGCACAGGTTAATGTCCCCAGCTGGGGCACAGGTTAATGTCCCCAACTCGAGGAGGCTCAAATTGGGGTGAGGGTGCAGAGGAACCGGCAGGGCTGTGCATCCACGGCTCTGCCGCCACCATGTGCCACGCACGGGGTGCTCTGCGTGGTCCCCGGCGAGCCCTGTGTGTCACACCGGGGTGCCCTGTGCCACGCAGGGGATCCCCATATTGCACAGGGGTGCCCGCCGTGCCACCACATGGAAGGCAGTGAGGGTAGGGAGGGAGGTTGTTACGGTGCGGCCAGGTTTAATTAATTCACAGGTAGCCTCAGATTGCGCTGGGTGGCATAGAAGAGGGGAGGGCAAACTTTCAGGGGGCTGATGTTGCAGCGCATTTTCTTTTCCGAAATTATTCCCAGCAGTAAGACAAACCACGCAGCGCTGCAGGGCTTAGCGGCGCGGCCTTGCCCTGGCGTGAGACCCTCACGCTGAGACCCACGGGCAACCACGGGGCTGACCCCAACGGTACCAGCGGTTTTCCTGATTCTCACAGCTCACGGCACCTGGGAAGGTGTGTGGCCTCAGCTGGGGCTCACAGGGCAGCATCGGCGCTTCGGCATCCCCTAACCGGGGCCATGGGAGCTTCTCCCACCCCGGGCTGTGCTGTGGTTGGGCAGCGGTGCTGGGATGTGCTCCAGACCCCAGAGCTGGGAGGGCGAAGGCAGATGTCCACAGCCTGCCTCCGTACCAGGAACCTCAGGAGCCTCGAGAGGTGATGCAGTGGCCCAACCTCACCCCGGCACGTGGCTTCCACGAGGCGCTGGGGGCTTCCGCAGCCACGGCCACCACCTTCTCCCCATGCCGGCCCTCCTGCCTTCTCCCACGTGTGCCCTGATCGGGGGCTAAGTGATATTTAATGCCCAACCCAGGTATTTAGAGGCCAGCGCAGGTATCTGGTGCCTGTCCCCTGAGGTCGGTGCCTGTCCCAAGGGGTCTGTGACTGTTCCAAGGGGTCTGTGACTGTCCCAAGGACTCGGTGACTGTCGCAAGGGCTTGGTGCCTGTCTGCAGAGGTTGGTGCCTGTCCCAAGGGGTCTGTGACTGTCCCAAGGACTTGGTGCCTGTCCCCAGGGCTCGGTGCCTGTCCCCAGAGGTCGGTGCCTGTCCCCAGAGGTTGGTGCCTGTCTCTAAGGGGTCAGTGCCTGTCCCAAGGGGTCTGTGACTGTCCCCAGGGCTTGGTGCCTGTC
>NW_010972731.1:7231533-7231772 GCF_000737465.1 Haliaeetus leucocephalus | reverse complement strand
CGGTGTATAACCGGGACTCGGTGCGTGGCCGGAGAACCGAGCTCGGTGTACGACCGGGCTGAAAAGGGATAGGGTTCGGTGCACGGCCACCACACCGGGATATAACCGGAGAAACCGGGCTCGGTACCGGGTCCGGCGTTGGAATCGAGCTGCTGGAACGCGGAGTCGGTGCATGACCCGGCGGTTCGGGCTGGCTCCGTTACCGGGAAGGGGGGGGGGGGGGGGGGGGGGGGGGGAGG
>NW_010972731.1:7230404-7231523 GCF_000737465.1 Haliaeetus leucocephalus | reverse complement strand
CGGAGACCCCCGGGCTGGAGGTGCCGGTACCGGGACAGCCCCGACGGGCTCCCCCTCCCCCTCCGGCGACCGCAACATCGTGTCGCCTTTAGCCCCGCCCCCTCCGTGACGTCACCGGCGGGGTTACTCCCGGTCATTCCCTCCAGGACGCCTGAGTTCTCCAAACCACCGATCCCGGTGGTTGGAACCCAGCAGCACCCAACTCTTCGTCAAACTGGGACTGGGGATGTCCGTGGGATGGGGGATGTTGCCGAGGGGAGTCCGTTCCCCAAGGGGACCCGCTCCCCGCCACCCCGGCAGCGAGGTCTTACCGATGCCGGGTGCGGCATTAGCGTGGCTTTAGCCAAAAATTGGGTTTCCTAGCCCTCGGCCAGCCCCGCGCCCGCCTCGCCGCATGCTCCACCGGCTCTGCCGCGGGGCTGGCCGAGCTCTCCGACGCCTTCTCTGGTGCTGGGGGGGTCTCTCCCAGGGTTGGACCCCATCCCGACGGCAATCGGGGTGGATCAGGGCAGCTCCAGGTGTCACCTGCCTCCCCCGCGGTGAAGGTTTTGGCGTGAGGGTGTCCCCCGCCATGGGGTTTTGCCACGCTGCTTTGCGTTACGGCCACCCTGGGCCACCTCGTGCCCCACGGTTCCCCCACGTGGCCTGACGTTCCACCGGCCGTGGGTTTGCCACCCGTCCCTCGGTGGCCACGGGTCAGCCCTCATTCCCAGTGCCCACCCCGCGGTGACTGCGGGATGCGCATTCGGGGATGCGGGTGCCCCGTGCCCGCCGGGCCCCACAGCCATATAGCTCTGCCCCACGGGCTCCCATGGCGGAGTGGGGGCAGCCGTGGCACTGCTGGGTGCCTGTGTTGTGTTGATGGCGTGGGTGGCAGTGGGTGCCACGGGATAGAAATATTTGGTAGGTGCTGGGCGGCTGGGAGAGCCATGCCCACCCCCGAGGCTGCGCAGTAGGTAGGGGGGGGGGGCAGGAGGGAGCACCCCCTCTCTGCACCCTTGGACTTTGCTCTCTTGCCCCTGCACCATGGAGAAGCCTTGGGGGGGGTCTCTTGAGCAGGGTGGGGGGGTTGAGGGAGGCCCCCCTGGAAGGAAACCCACCCACGCAGAGAGGGGTGCC
>NW_010972731.1:7228470-7229698 GCF_000737465.1 Haliaeetus leucocephalus | reverse complement strand
ATCCCGGGACACCTCAGTGGGGGCATCTCCGGACACCCCGATGTTTTGGGTGTCAATGGGGCACCCAGGTCCCATTGAGCGGGGCAGACCCCCCCCCCCCGAGGCTATTTAACCCTGCGCTTGCCCCGCTGCACTCCTGGGGGGTGGCGTGGGTAGGCACACCTGGCATGGGGGTCTGGCACATCCCAGGTGTGTCACCCCTCTGTCCCAGCCCGAGCACCCCCTCCCCTCGATACAGGGGCTGCTTTGGGGGTTGCTGGGGTTCCCAGTACAGGATAAATGAACGAGCTGGCACAAGGCCATCTCTGCCCCCCTCAACCTCAGAAGCAGGCTGAGATCTACCCTGCCACCCCCAAACCGGGCTGGAAACCTCTGACCACTGGTGGCCAGGCCCTGGGACCCCCATTGCAGGCGCCGTGCCTCAGTTTCCCCAGTGGCAAGGTGGCTGGGGGGCTGGGAGGAGAAGGGCGCAGGAGATTCCTGGGTTCTCAGGGAATTTTGTCCCTGGGTTATGGAGAGCCGTCCCCAAAGTGCTGAGCCATGGGGTGGGCAGCATGGGGCTAGCTCAGAGAGTCCCAGGGCTTTGGGGGCATCTTGGGAGGTGAGGAGCCGGGGCAGCTGCTGACAGCATGGCCGGGGGGGGGCTGTTTTGCAGACATGCTCCAGCTGATCAACACGCCGGACAATGACTTCTCCGGGCTGTTTGACTTGCCGTTCGGTGCCCCCGACAGCACCGTGACCCCAGGGCTCTCCCCAGCCCAGGGCACCCTCGGCACCTACCTGGGGCCCAGCAAGCCTCCCCCCGCCGCTCCCACCGGCAGCGTCTACCCGGGGCCCCCCGGGATGGCAGCCTTTGCTCCGCAGCCCCCGACCCCGCTCCTGCCAGCACCGGCTCCGGGTGTCAAGGAGGAGCCAGCGGCCGTGCCCAGCAGCCAGCCCCAGTCCGGCGTGTTGCTGGCCCCCAGTTTCGTCCCCGCATCCTCTGGCCAGTTCAGCCCCCAGCCCTTGGTGGGCTACCAGAACCAGCACAGCTTCTCCGGTGAGGATTTGGGGGTGCGGGGGGGGAGGGTGTTCGGGGCTCCCTGGGTGGGGGCTTGTTGCAGGGGGGCTCTTGCTGGAGGAGGGGGATGCATCCCTGCGGGATGGGGCTGCCTGGGGTGGGCTGGTGCTGGGGGGTCTGGTAATGTTGTCCTCTGCTCCATGCCCAGCCGTGCAGCCCGGGGGTGCA
>NW_010972731.1:7225925-7228351 GCF_000737465.1 Haliaeetus leucocephalus | reverse complement strand
CAGCCCTGCTGACCCCCCCCCCCCAACCCCCCAGGTCCTACTGCAGCCCCATTTCATCAAGGCTGACTCCCTGCTGCTGACGGCCGTCAAGACGGACGCCAGCAGTGCCAAGACCTCCAGTATCGCCTCCCTGGCCACCAGTGCCAGCGGCTCTGCCACCCCACTGCAGGTGCCGGTAGGTCCCACTGCCGGGGAGCTCTGAGGTGGTGGTGGGATGCTCCAGGACCCCCACCGACACTGTCCCGCATCCCCACAGGCTCTGGTGAGCGGAGGGACCATCCTGGCCACGGTGCCGCTGGTGGTGGACACAGAGAAGCTGCCCATCAACCGGCTGGCACCCAGCGGGAAGCCGCCACTGGTGCAGAGCCGGGGGGAGAAGCGCACGGCTCACAATGCCATCGAAAAACGCTACCGCTCCTCCATCAACGACAAGATCGTGGAGCTCAAGGACTTGGTGGTGGGCACCGAGGCCAAGGTGGGAGCCTAGGGGTGGTGGGGCAGGGGTGGGCAAGGGGGGGCTTTGCCCGGCATTTGGGCTGAGCCATCCCTGCCCGCCGGCAGCTCAATAAATCGGCGATCCTGAGGAAGGCGATCGAGTACATCCGCTTCCTGCAGCAGAGCAACCAGAAGCTGAAGCAGGAGAACCTCGCGCTGAAGATGGCCGTGCAGAAGAACCGTGAGTGGAAGGGCAGGTCTCGGGGTGGAGGGGTGCTCAGCCTTGGTGCTGGGGCTGCCGTACCCCCCCAGCACCGCTCAGCCCATTCTGCTCCCCCCCACAGAGTCCCTGAAGGACCTGGTGGCCTCCTGCAGTGGGGGGGCCAAGGCGGAGACCCCCATGGAGGTGGTGAAGGCGGAGGTGATGGAGATGCTGACGCCGCCGCCCTCGGACGTGGGCTCGCCGTCCCACAGCAGCCCGCTCTCGCTCAGCGGGGGTAGCAGCAACAGCAGCAGCGACTCGGAGCCTGACAGCCCCCTCTGCGACCATGGCAAGGTGGGGGGTGCTGGGGGGGGTTGGATCCCCCACCCTGAGTGGGGCAGGGCATCAGCTGCATCACGCCTGGGGTGCCAAGAGCAAGGCGCACCAGATGCCGGTGTAGGGAAAGGAGCTGAGAGCCCTGGTCTTGCTCTCTGAGGCTGCTCCTCACCCGATTTGGGGCTGGAGGGAGGGATGCGGGGGCTTTCTGGGGTGCAGGGGGCTGCTGGACCCCTGGCCCATGCCCATGCCCATGCCCCGTGCTCTGTACCCCAAAATGTGCTCTGTACCCCATGCCCATACCTTGCACTCCATGCCAATGCCCTGTATCCCATACCTGTGCCTCGTCACCATGCCCCATGCCCGTACCTGTGCCCCATGCCCTATATCCCATTCCTGTGCCCCATCACCATGCTCCATGTCCATGCCCGTGCCCCGCGCCCATGCCCCGGGGCTCAGAGCAGCTCTGCCCGCACAGGTGAAGCAGGAGCACCCGCCACCCTCGCCCAGCAGCCAGGGCATGCTGGACCGCTCCCGCATGGCCCTTTGCGCCTTCGTCTTCCTCTGTCTCTCCTTCAACCCCCTGGCCTCCCTCCTCCGGGGCTCCGGTGCCCCGGCCTTTGTGGGGAGCCCGGGCACCGCTGGCCCCAGCAGGAGCATCATGGCTGAGTCTGGCACCATGGGTAAGCTCTGGCATGGGGTGGGGGCTCTTGGGGTGGAGGCCACTGGGATGGAGGCTGTCGGGATAGGTGTGGGGTGGAGGCTGTCGGGGTGGGCAAGGGGCAAAGGCCATTGGGATGGAGGCTGTCGGGGTGGGCAAGGGCTAGAGCCTGTTGAGGTAAAGACCATTGGGGTGCTGGGTGTTTGGGTGGGTGTGTGGTAGGGGCTACCTGGGTTGAGGCTGTTGGGGTGGAGCCCACCAGGGTGGAGGTTTTCGGGATGGGCCTGGAGTGGAGGCCGTTGGAGCGGTGACCATCAGAGCGGAGGCGGTCACGGTGGACGTGGGGTGAAGGGCATCAGGAGGGGGGGTCTTGGGGTAGGTCTGGGATGGGAGACGATTGGGGTGGAGGATGCTGGCGTGGGGCAGAGGCCATTGGGTGGAGGCTGTTGGGGTGGGCACGGGGTGAAGACCACCGGGATGGAGACCCTGGGGTGGGCGCAGGGCGGAGGCGGCGGGGTGGCGCTGACCCCCTCCCCACGCAGAGGAGCCGTGGGGGTGGTCGCAGTGGCTGTGGCCCACCCTGGTCTTCTGGGCTCTGAACGCGGCGCTGGTGCTGGGGGCGGTGGTGCGGCTCTTCGTTTGCGGGGAGCCCGTCACCCGCCCCCACTCCGAGCCCTCCGTCCTCTTCTGGCGGCACCGCCGGCAGGCAGACCTCGACCTCGACCGGGTAAGCCCACCCTGCCCCACCCTGCATGATGGCACCTGCCCCACCCACCCTGGCCACGCCCCACT
>NW_010972731.1:7223614-7224927 GCF_000737465.1 Haliaeetus leucocephalus | reverse complement strand
TGCCACCCCTTGGGCCACCGCTTCTTCGTTGACGGGGACTGGGCCGTCAAGGGCGTCCCGAGGGAGACCATCTACAGCTCTGCCGGCAACCCTGGTAACACTCCCCCCCCCCCCCCCCCAAGCCCCCCAAGCCCCCCGTTTCGGGGTGGAGGCGTACCCGCTCACCGCCCCTCTGTGCCGCAGTGGATCCGCTGGCACAGGTGACCCAGCTTTTCCGCGAACACCTCCTGGAGAAGGCACTGTGCTGCGTGGCCATGCCCGAACCCGGCCGCCCCGCTGCCCAGGGAGAGGGGTACGTGCTGGGGTGGGCACCCCGCTCCCTTCGCCCGGCGTGGGGCTGGCACCGCTCACAGCCCCTCTCCCGGCAGGCGCTTCTCCGATGCGCTCGAGTACCTCCAGCTGCTCAACGGCTGCTCTGACGCCAGCGGTGCGCCCGGTCCCGCACCCTCCATCAGCTCCGGCTTGGCGGCCATCACAGGTGAAGCCGGCCTGTGTCCCCCCCCCAATTCCCGGGGGACGCTTCGTCTTGGGGGCCACGGGGCCGCTGGACGCCCCGCTCCCGTGTCCCTCCCGCCCCGCAGGCACCGACCCCGTGTCCAAGTGGTGGGCGTCCATCATTGGCACAGTTATTCACTGGCTGCAGGGAGATGAGGAGGGGGCCGAGCGCCTTTACCCGCTGGTGGAGACCATGCCCCGGGCGCTGCAGAGCTCTGAGTGAGTGCTGGGGGGGGCATCGGGGACGGGGGGGGGGGGGAGCAAAGGGGTGCCAGCTCATCGCACACCTCCCCTCCTTTTTGGGTTGGCACAGCTCTTGCTAACGCACTCTCGAGCGCTGTGGCTGTGCTGCCCAGTGTCCGCTGAGTGTTGGGGGGGGGCACAGCTGTGCCCGGTGAGGGGTCTGCAGTGACTCTTATCCCCCCCCATCCTTGCAGAAAGCCCTTGCCCCGCGCCGCCCTGCACTCCTTCCGAGCCGTCCGAGCCATGTTGAGCAAGCAAGATGGGAGCCAGGCCAGCCTGAACCACTGCGAGAAGGCCAGCAGCTGCCTGCGGGAGAGCCTGGAGCTCGGCAGCCCCCCCAAAGGCACCATCGATAAGGTGAGCCGGGGTGGGGGGCAAAACGGCCGCCCACCCTGGGGTGGGGGGGAACGGGGGGGGAGAGCACCCAGCCCTCGCGGGAGGTGCCCCCGGCCCTCGCGGGGGTGCATTGTAGTTGCATTGCATGTGTCAGACTGGGAGTGCAATGCCCCTGCCATGCAGCCCGGCGGGGGCCCCGCGCAGCGACGCCTGCCCGCAGGGACGTCCTCGCCCCCCCC
>NW_010972731.1:7221787-7222467 GCF_000737465.1 Haliaeetus leucocephalus | reverse complement strand
GGGACGGGAGCCCTTTCTGCGGGACAGTGTTAGGGATGGGGTTTTGGGGGGGGGGGGCGGGAGGGGCAGGGTGATGGTCGGTGCCACCGGCAGCGGGTGTGGAGGCTCCATGTGTGGGACAGCCACGCGTGGGGGCACCCCGGGTGGGCTCAGCCACCCCATGGCTCTGTCCTTGTCCCCAGCCCGCTTGGGTGATGGGACGTGGGGACCTCTAGTGACACTGTCCCAGTATTGCATGGCACTGGGATGCTTGGCCAGCCTGGCCCCCCAGTGCCACCTCATAGCCCCCCCCACCCCAGTGCCCTGGCACAGGGTGGGGGCCTGTCCTCGCCCCCCCCCCCAACCTTCTCCTGGTGTCCTGCTGCTGCAGGGGGGGGCTTGGGGCACCTCAGCATTGCCCCCATTATGGGGGAGGGGGGGGAGATTTGGTCCCACGGTGGCAGCTAAGGGTCCTCTCCCCAACTGTGCCTGCGGTAGGTAAGAGGGGACCCCCAGCCTATCCCTCCCCCCCACCCCAGCACTGACCAGTCCCCCCCCAGTTAGGAGCTGCCATCACCCCCCTGGGCACAGCCGGGCCTGAGCGCTTTCAGAGAAGGGATGGCAGGGTGGCAACGGGGGTCCCAGGGGGCTGGTGGGTGCCCTCATCCCCTTGCTTTGCCCCCTCTTGTACATAGCCCCCC
>NW_010972731.1:7219558-7221774 GCF_000737465.1 Haliaeetus leucocephalus | reverse complement strand
CCCCCCCCGCCTTGCCTTTTTAAACGGTATTTTCATAGTTGGAGAGTTTTGTACAGACAATTAAAGCTGATTATTTATACCGGTGTGTGCTGGACTGGGGTGGGGGGCGGGATGGGACGACACAGACACTGAACTGGGGGGGCATGCAGGGCCTAGCTGGGGCAAGGGGGGGATCCTCCCCCCCCAGCTGGGCATCGTGGGTCCTGCCTTGCCCCCACAGGGCATGGAGGTGGGGGGACGACAACAAGGGTGGCAGGGTTGGGGACACTGGGTGCCAAGGGACCCCAAACACCCCCTCCTTACCCCAAGATGTTCCGGGGGTGCTGCCCCCAGCCCCCCCAAACCCCAGCCCTACAGCGAGACCCTTGGTACAGGTGGCACCTGGGGACAAAGGGCCAGCCAGGGGCTGGCACAGCCCGGGGGGGGACCCCCAGGAGCCCCCCCGGGAGAAAGAGAGGCCACAAGCAGGGCGCCACGTACTTCCAAAACAATCGTTGTATCTTTATTGACGCTCTGAATGCAATGACCTGTTTTTTACTCTTAAGGAAAATAAACATCTTTTAGAAACAGCTTGTTACACACAATCTTCAGTGTGAAGCAATATACTAATAAGAACACTAGTCTTAACATTTACAGTCTTCATATATATTATATATATGTATATGTATACATATATATACACTATATAATGAGGCAATATATAATACACACGGTTTACCATTTTACAGTCATATGTACAAGATGTCACTAAAAATAGCCATATTTCAGGCAACACTGCCAGGGACACCAGGATTTTTATTTTTTTTTCTTTAAATTAATTATTTTTATTATTCTTTCTCTCTTCCCCCCCCCCCCCCCTCCTTTTTTGTGTTTTTCACTCCTGTGTCCAAGGCAAGCTGCTGAAACAACAGACATTTTGTGGCCAGCAAACCTTGAGGGTGAGGACTGGGTGGGACGGAGGGGACACGACAGCTGGCGGGGACACGAGGTGCTGGCTCTGCAGGGTCCGGGATGGGGGACACGGATGGGGCCAGCACTATGCCACCCCCTCCCCCCCCGCTTTGCAAGTGGCGGAGCAGCTGGCAGCTCTGTTTTTAGGATGGGATTTGGGGTTGATTCACCCTGGATTGGTTATTTACTACCTGCGCCAGGGTGCGGGTGGTGCAAGGTTGGGGTGTGCAGACTGGGGAGTCATGTGGGGTACCCCCGCGGGGACAGGGGCAGGGGGTGATCCCAGTGCTGGGCAGCCCCCCAGCTCCACCGACGTGGCCGGGAAGGGAAGCGAAAGCCAAGGGAGCCGAGCGAACCCGGCACCCAGGGCAGCGAGGGGCGAGCCAAGGCCATGCAGAGGGAGGAAGCAAATGCCTCCTCCTCCTCCTGCAAGGACCCTGCTGCCAGCTGGAAGCCATTTCTGAGCTGCTTGCACCCTCTTACCAGGCTAAAACCCTGGGCTTCAGCACCCAGAGCCATGGGGTTCAGCACCCAGAGCTATGGGGTTTGCACCCAGAGCCATGGGGTTCAGCACCCAGAGCCCTGGGGTTTGCACCAAAGCCCTGGGTTTTGCACCCAGAGCCATGGAGGTTTGCACAAGCACAGGGAGCAAAGCCCGTCCCCAGCAAGAGGAGCTGCAGACGAGGTGCTGGCGAGGCCGAGCAGAAAGAGGAGGGTGGGTTTTTTGGGGAGGTGTCCCAAAGAGCAGGACCAGGTGTCCCCATCCCAGCAGTGCCAGCGCCCCATGGAGCGGGAGGGTGGAGGGTGCAATGGGCCGGGGTTCGGAGGGAGGGAGCGGGGCTGGGGCAGCCCGGTGGGCGCCCACCAGCCCAGCCAAGCACCCTTCGCCCCGGTGCGGACCCAGCTGCCCAGCGCAGGGGCTGGCACCCCGAGACAGGCAGGGGGGGAGCCAGACAGGAGATGGAAGAACGAAACGGAAAAAAGCAGAGTGGTGTTTCAAACAGCAGGCCGTTGTTTGTCTTTTTTTTTTTTGTCTTTTTTTTTGTCCTTTTTTTTGTCTTTTTTTGTCTTTTTTTTTTTTTTTCCTTTTCTCCGCCGCACGTATATACAGACAGACACCGTGAGGTTTGCTGAAGGCAACATCTCAGATCAGATCAGTGTGAGATATGGAGAGCCGGGACCCGCGGGGGGGTCCGGCGGCCCCACAGTAAGACAACATCGCCGGGACCCCCCCCATCCTTATACACGGCCCCCCCGCCCCCCCC
>NW_010972731.1:7216845-7219344 GCF_000737465.1 Haliaeetus leucocephalus | reverse complement strand
TCCGGCCCCGCTCCGCTCCCGGGGCGCTGCCTCCTCCGCCGGTCCCTCTCGTTGGCGGTGGGTGCCCACCGGGCGTTACACCGGCTGCCTCTGCGGGGGGAATTGGAAAGGGGGGGGGTGTTAGCCCCCGAGCCGGTGGGGATGTCCCCATCAGCAGCCACCCTGCCCACCCGTGAATAATCGTGCACCCACCCCAGATGCGGGTGCTTTTAGCTCCGGTTCAGTTGTCGCCCACCACCCTCGTTAGCGCTCAGGGAAAACCCCCAAGAACCCGCTTGGGGGGGGGGGTCCCAGACCCAGCACCCACTGGCCTAACCCCTCAGCGGAGGGGTCCTGGGTGACCTGGTATCCCCCCAGGGACGCGATGCCGTGCCCCGTGTGATGCCCCTTGCCACACGGGGCTGAGCGCCCTGCGTGGGTGTGCAGTGGAGCGGGGTGTCCCCGGGGGGGGGGGAACATGGTCTGAAGGCAGGTCCTCCTACCCCAGGGGGGCTGCGGAGCATTGGAGGGGGTGCACAGGGGAGGTCTGGGCTTACCTTATGTTTGGGACATTTCAGAGAGAAGCTCTCTTCGGTTAATAAGCAACCTGCGAGGAGAGGAGAAGGCTGCGTCAGGGGAGTCCCCACACTGCAGGACGGCTGTCCCCGAGTGGCAGGGACACAGCATCCCCCCTGGCCCACGGCCTCCTGCCACCCTCCGGACCAACCGCAGCGTTTGCATGAAGGGTTCAGCTGAGGCCGGCCAAACTCAGGACACCAGCCGGCACTGCCAGTGCTGCGGGCATCGCCGTTCCGGCAGGCAGGGAGCCGTGAGCCCACCCTAACCTTGGGTGGGCTTAAGTGCTGTAAGAGCAGCCCAGCCGTGTTGGAGAGTGCCAGGGGACCCCACAGCCCTGTCCCCACGGCCGGGCTCACCTGTGTCGACGGCACACGCGTAGTGGTAGGTGTGGGGACACCCCTTCTGGCAGCAGCCCACGGTGGCTCCCGCTTGCTGGCAGCTCGAGCACTTCTTTAAACGCACCCGGGAATTCGGAGCAGGGAAGGAGAGATGTGGAGAGACAGAGAGACCCCGTCAGAGCCCAGCGCAGGAGCAAAGCACCGCGACGGCCCCGGACACAAGGAGAAGGCGCCGGCGTCTCTGCGCCTCTCCAGCCCCACACTGCCTTCCCCCCCACCTCGCCAGGCAGCATCCTTCCTCCCGTGCTGGCACACCGCGGGCGACGCCGTGCCTCTCACTCGGCCGTCTGCAGCCACGCACGAGATTTCTACCCGCCGTACTGCTCCCCTGGACGGCACCGAGCCCGCAGCCATCCTCCACGGGGCAGAAGGTGAAGGGACACGGCCTGGGCTGGACATGGCTCGGTGGCAGCGGTGGTGGAGGACCATGGTGTTCCCCATCCCCAGCGGGTGCCGCAGGGATGGGAGCACCCGGCTCCGCGGCGTGGGCAGGGAGAAGGCAGCAGCCTCCAGACAGCCATGCCGTGAGCACGCACGCCTGAGAATACGGCCAGCTCCAAACCTAGTACCGGGGGGCTTGCTGGAGACCCCCTGCCTGGCCTCTGCCGGGTGGCTGTCACCTCCTTTTCCCCAGCACAAAACCCCACTGTCCCCTTGGAGGTCTCCCAGCAGCACCCTCCCTATTTTGCTCGCTCGATGTGCCCGTGTTCCTCTCGCTCTGGGAGAGGAGCAGGGCAGGGCTGTCCCCTCCCTCCAGCTCCCCTTCCCCTGCTGCCCATCACCGTGGCATCAGGCCACGTCGTGCCCATTTTCGTCTCCCATCCCGCCTTCACCAGGCTGCATCTGCCCCCCTCCGAGCCGCCCCATGCGACGCATGGCTGGGCTGGGGGGGATGTGACCCACTGGGCTCAGCATCCTCGCGGTCCCGGGGGGGCCCTGCCACCCTCCCAAAACATAACAACATAAATATGCTTCTAGGCCTAAAAGGTGGGGGGGGTTAGGTGCTATCAGAGACGCGGCAGCACAAATCTCGCAGGAAGCCAGCGGGGTTCATGGCACACGAACACCCTGCCCGCTCTCCCAGGGCGACTCGTCGGGGCCGACCCTATTAATTTTCATCCCGGCCGGAGACGCAGCCGCGGGAATGGCTTTGGCTGAAGGAGGCCGGCAGGAGATGCCGCCTCAGGATGCGGTGCCGGGCGGGCGGCCGAGCTCTTACCAGGTCGGCAGCCGCCTTGACGGCCTCCTGCAGCCCGTAGAGCTTCCCCGCCACCAGGAAAACCCCAGCGGTCCATACGGCACAGGCCTCGTGCAGCCAGTGCTCCTGCGTGTCGCCCGCCGGCTCCTGCGGCGGGGACTCGGCCTTGTGACATTCGTGCCGCCGGGGCTTTTCGGCCGCCTCCTCGCCCTCTGTCCTCTCGTCACAGCAGTAGCAGCTCTGCAGCCTACGAAACATGCCCCGCGGGCTGGAGCGCAGCGCGCTCTGCTTGGCCGCCTCGGCGGCACCCTCCGGCCGCGCCGCCTTGCCGCCGGCACCGCAGCC
>NW_010972731.1:7215744-7216835 GCF_000737465.1 Haliaeetus leucocephalus | reverse complement strand
CGCAGCCGCCCTCCGTCCCTCGGGGCGCCCGCTCGGCCGCGGCGGGGGGGATGGCGTCCTCGCCCGGCCCCTCTGCCCGCGCCTTCTCCTTCAGCCGCGACTTCTTCTTGGGCAGACAGTCCTCGGGGTAGTAGGGCCCGCAGAGGTCCCCCAGGTCCTTGTAGTTGGCGGGGTTGCGGCACAGGCAGCAGACCAGGCAAGCGGCGCTCAGCGCCTTCGACACCACGGGCCCCATGTGCATGGTGGAGGAGGCGGGCAAGGCTGCCCGCGGTCGCGGCGCCGGCCCGGCCGGTCCCCGTTGCAGCCGGGCCTCCTCGCCGGGCGAGTTGACGACGGTGCAGGCGGTGGTGAACTCGCCGCGCCGCTCCACGCGGACGTAGGGGGCAAAGGGGGGGGCCCGGCTGTCCGCCCGCAGCCGCTTGCAGGAGATGTACTTCAGCCGGATCTCGGGCTCGGCGGGGTGCAGCAGCGGGGCCTGCTGGGCTTGCCGCCGCCGCTTGCCGCGGCTCTTGCACCGCGCCGGCACCGCCTTGGCCTTGCCGTGGGCCAGACGCTTCCGCTGCCTCTTGGAGTAGCCGTTGTAGTTGGAGTGGTTGGCCCGCGGCTTCGGCCCCCGGGCCGGCCCGGCAGTGGGGCGTCCCTCGGGGGGACCCTCACCGCCCCCCGCCTCCTTCTCCTCGCTCTTTGGTTTCTTGCCCTCCCATGGAGCCTCCTCCTCGCCTCCTGGTCCCGCCGCCCGCTCCCGGGGCAGCAGCGGCGGCGCGGGGCCAAGGGGCGCCTTGGCCATGCCCAGCGCCGCCGCTTTGCCCTTGCGGTTCCTCTTCTTGGGTAGGAGCCCCAGGCTCTTGGCTGCCATGGTGGAGCTGGGCTGGGCCCCCGGGGCTGGCGCGCAGGCCTCGCCCTGGCAGCCGTCGGTAGAGAGCTTCTTCCCGCCGCCCAGCTTCCCCTTGGGTGCTCGGCCGTTGGGGTTTCGGCAGAGCTGCTCGACCGCCGGCGCGGCGGGCGCCTTCTGCGCCGCCACCAGCTTGGGCAGCCGGGCATCGCCTGCCGCCGGGGCCACCCCGCTGTGCTTCACCGCCCGCTCCCTCTCC
>NW_010972731.1:7181148-7215695 GCF_000737465.1 Haliaeetus leucocephalus | reverse complement strand
CCGCCGCCGTGGCCGCCGGTTTGCAGGCGAACTTCTTCAGGTTGGGCGAGGTGATCTTCTGGACGATGGCCTCCAGCTTGAGGCCGCGGCCCTTGCGGGGAGGCAGCACTTTGGTCTTGGTGGCCTCCTGGAAGGCCGCCCGGGAGGTGATCTTGATGCAGACATCAGGGGCCTCCTTCGGCGGGGGGGGCTTCGGGACGGCTTCGCCGGAGCTCTTGGGGGGCAGCTTGGCTTTCACCTTCTTGGCCACGGGCATCTTCTTGAAGAGGCTGGGGGGGGCCTCTGGCTTCTCCTCCTTCACGCCGCCGCTGTTGCTCCGCAGGACCAGGTTCCTCTTCTTGGCGGGGATGGGGGAGATGAAGGTGGACTTCCTCTTCAGCGAGTGCAGGGGCCGCTCGGACATCTTGCCCCCCATGCCTGGCCCCGCTTTGGGCAGCTTCATCCGGGCACCCACCTTGCCCTCCTTGTGGGGGCTGCCCGGGGCCGCCAGCTTGAAGGCGGGTGGGAGGTGGTTGTTGGAGATGAGCTTCTTGGGCGCCTTGCAGTTCTTCAGCCGGACGTCGGCCGCCCGCTTGCCCCGCCGCCTCTTGGTGTAGAAAACCTCCTGCGTCTTCGTCCGGGAGCGCAGGATCATCGACCGCTGGTCCCTCTCCCCCGCCTCCACCGCGTCCCCCTCCGGCGGCGTCGGCCCCGCCACCTCCTCTGCCGCCACCAAGCCGGGCACCAGGAGGGTGGCATCGCTGGCGTTTTGGACCACCTTGGGGGCCGGTCGGCTGCTGCGTTTCCTGGCTTTGAAAGCCACCCGCTGCTTCACGCCGCAGGTGGGCTTCTTCCCCAGCTTCTCCTGGTGTGTGGGGGCCTTCAGCCCCTCCAGCGGGGCCGGGGCACGGGGCTCAGCGAGGGCGGTGAAGGAGCGGGTGCACATGCGCGCCGGCAGACCCTCAGCTGGAAACCGGGGCGTTTGGCTGTGGGCGTTCTTGCTTGGTATCTCCGCCTGGCCGTCTGGTCCGAGGCAGGCGCTGGCCATGCCGCCGGCTGCCGGCAGGTCATCGAAGGGGCTCGGCACGGCGCTGCTGGGGCCATCCCCCTCTGGCAGCCGGCAGTGGACTCTCTTGTTGCGGAGGCTCTTGCCCCGCGAGACAGGCTCCGTCTTTCCCAGCGTGTTTTTGGGGGCGAGTTGCTGCTTCACCGACGGGGCAGATTCGGCGTCAGCCGCCTCCAGGTGGGATGTCTCCCCTCCGCCGCTCTCCTCCTCGGGTTGGATGTGGGGCAGGGAGGACTTGAACCAGCTCTTCACCTTGGTCTCCGTGCCCACGGCAGGGCCCAGCAGGATGACGGACTGGCCGGAGAGGCGCGCGGCGGGAGCTGAGCTCTCCTTCTCCACCGTGCTGACGGTCTCCTCGGCGGACACGGGCACCTCGCTGGAAGACAGCACGGCGGGCATCTCCGGGGGCTTGGGCGGCGAGGTGTCGTACGTCACCGACTTCTGCTCTGAGCCGGCCAGCTCGCAGAGCGAGGAGTACTCCTCCGCCTCCAGATCTGACTCCTTCAGCTCCGGCGAGGAGATGATGGGGATCTCGCTGAAGTCCCCAGCTGAGCAGCAGTGCCGGGTGTCCTGGAGCCACCTCTCACTGTCCGCCTTTGCCGCTTCATCGTAGGTCAGCGTCTCCTCCTCCTCCTCCTCCATCGCCTGCTGGCCGAAGTCCCGGGCTGGCTCGCTCTTGGCCGGCTGCTCGCCATCACACAGATCCAAGCCGCAGGCATTTTTTTTCTCCTTGCAGGAGCCCACCAATTTGCTGGGGAATAAGCCCTTGGGGAGGTCAGCGGCTTGCAGCTCCTTCCACCGCAGGCACGCCTCGCCCAGGCTTTCCTCCGGCCACTCGAAGTGCTCCATGGCGTTCTCGGACCCCACCGAGTTGGCGGTGGTGTTCGAATAGCAGCTGTAGCTGGCGGCTCCCGCACTCGACGTCGCTGCCGGGATGCTGGGCTTGGAGTTGAAGGCCAGCGGGGCAGAGTCCTTCAGTGCGTCCTTTGTCTCGGCGGCCGTGAATTCCACCTGGGGACCCTCGAACACCTCCTCGCCAAAGTCCTTTCCCGTGCTGGCCCCCGAAGCCTTGTCCAGCTTGAGGGGCTCGGTGAGCGTGCTGGAGTCACCCTGGCTGGGCCAGGCGCCCTTCACCATGGAGTCCAGGCAGGGCCGGTGGTTCTCCAGCTGGAAAGGGGACTTGGTGGCCTCCTTGCTCAGCATGGGAGAGTTGGCCCAGGCTTTGTCTGCCTTCTCGCTGATGGCGTCCTGCAGGACGATGATCTCAGAAGCCAGCTCCTCCTGGGACAGGGCGCTGAGGAGCAGCCGGGGACAGTCCCGTTCATTGGTCACATACTTGGTGAAGGTCTCCAGGGGCAGGCTGGCATGGATGCTCTGGAAGGAGTCGTCCGATTTAGTGGACATGTCGTCCGGGGAGGTCACGGAGCAGGTGGACACCGACTCGGGCTTCGTCTTGGAGTTGCTGTTGACGCGGGCAGGGCTGCGGTTCTGGTTGCAGTACAGGAAACTCCTCTCCAGCTGGTCCTCCGACCCGCTGAGGTAGTCGGTGTCCTGCGTCTCGGCGTGGACGGATTGGGGGGTGCTCAGCGGGTCGGACAGAGGGGTCCCCACCTGCTCCGCCGAGTAGGTGCTGCTCTCAGGGCTGCAGTGCTGTCCCTTGAGCTGCTCAGGGGTCCTCGCCGGGGTCTTGATGCCCTTTTTCTGGGGCACGGCCGCTTTGGAGAGCAGCAGCTGCTGGACAGTGTTGGAGATGTTCTCCACCTGGGAGGTGAGCGCTGTCAGGCTCTGCAGGCTCAGGTCTGACAGCAGGTTTTCAGGCAGCTTCTCCTTCTGCAAGTTTTTGCAGTTCCCCGATTGAGCATCGGGGCTCGTTCCATCGGTGGGAGAAGGGTTCAGCAGCGGCATGAAATGGCTGTGGTCGGCGATGCCGGCCGGGAAGGCGCCGGCGCTCAGCGGCTGCTGGCTGTACTGGAAGTTCTCCAGGTTGGGCATCAGCGGGGAGGGAGTGGAGCTGTAGGACGGGGACCTGCCGACTGAGCGAGCCGGCGAGTGGCTGGCGCTGGGACTGAAGGTCTGGTAGTACTGCTCCGGCGTCCGGACAGGCGGCGCGTCGCCCTGGCAGTAGGTCTGGCCCGGCTGGTTGTAATGTTGGTACTTGGCCAGGTTTTGGTAATGGAGGGTCTCTGGGGCGTGATGCCGCCCCTGCAAGGGCTGCGGCGGCTGCGGGGGCTGCGGCGGCTGCGGGGGCTGCGGCGGCGGCTGCGGGGGCTGCTCGTAGCCGATGCGGTTGGGCTGGTAGCCGTGCAGGTTGGGCACGCGGGGGCCGGGGGCCAGGCTGGCGGCGCTGCCCAGGGGCCGCTCCAGCGGCGGCTGCCCCGAGGGTGCCGTGCAGCTCTTGTAGGAGTGTGCCGGCTGGCTGCCCCCCGGCACCGAGGAGTAGGTGGAGGAGGCGGGGAAGGACTGCGAGTGCTGCCCGAAGTGGGGGCTCTGCGAGAAGGGCATGGGCGAGGAGACGTCGTTGGGCAGCTTCTGCCGCTGCAGCTTGGGGTAGGGGAGCGCGGGCGGCTGCTGCTGCTGCTGCTGCGGCTGCGGCTGCGGCTGCTGCTGCTGCTGCTGCTGCTGCTGCTGAAAGTGAGGCCGGAAGGGCAGCGAGGCGGCCGCCGGCTCGTGGTACGGCCGCCCACCCGCCAACGCCGCCGTCTTCTTCATCAGGCTGTCCTCATACTTGGCCACGCCGCCGGGCAGCGCCTGCGGCTGGCCGCCCCACGCCTGCAGGCTCTCGTCCCCCGAATATCGGGCCGGGTAGGGGCTGTTCTCCTGCACGGCGTAATTGGAAAAGGCCGGCCTGCCTTGCAGCTGCTGCCCCGCTAATTGCTTGTTTCCCCGGTGGTATTTCTCCACGGCGCTGTTCTCGTAGCCCGAGTACGGCAGTTGCTGCTGACTGTAGTACTCCTTCGCCACCAGCCTCTGCCGCTCGCAGTTCGGCCCTGCCTGACTTTGATGCCTGTAATTCTCCAGGCGTGATGTATCTTGTGAAGTCGGCTGGTAGCTCTGCTGGTTGCCATGGAAACCACACCTTTCTCGAAAGGACTGCATGGCGCGGGCTCGTTATCTGCGAAGAGAGAGAGGCGAGAATTCAAATGAAGCATCGCCACCGCGGCGGGCCGGGGAGCGCGGCCGCGCTCCGAGAGGGGCGACGTCGCGTGCGCCATGGGGGCATCGCCTCGCCTGCCGCGGCGTCGCTCCGCTGGTGCTGGCGCCGCGTTGCCTCGCGTCGCCCTGCAGCACGTCGCCCTGCATCGCCTCGCCTTGTGTTTCATCTCCCTGCATCGTGTTGCCTTGCGTGGCATCGCCCTGCAATGCATCGCCTCGCGTTGCCCTGCAGCGCGTTGCCCTGCATCACATCGCCTTGCATTGCATTGCCTTGCAGCGCGTTGCCCTGCATCACATCGCCTTGCATTGCATTGCCTTGCATCGCATCACATCGCACCGCCTTGCATTGCATTGCATCGCCCTGCATCACATCACCTTGTGTCGCGATGCCCTGTATTGCCCTAGATCGCAGCAGCTGGCTTAGCATCACCTCGCGTCACTCCACATCGCAGCGTGTCGCCCCACATCACATCGTTCGGCATTGCATCACCTCACCTTTCATCGCCCTGCATCATCCTCTAGCCTACCTCCTTGCATCACCCCTGTCCGCAGCACGGTGCCCGCGAGCTGGGGGGTGGCTGGGGTCCAGCTTGCTCCTCCCTGCCTGCGGTGCACCCAGCCAGCCCTCCTGACCTTGCTGCTGGGAGCTTTCCCCATCTCTGCTGCCTACCCCAGCTTTGCAGGGCAAACAAACCCTCTCCCTGCCTGCCCCACGGGGCGCAGCAACCCCCCCTGCACCGTGTTGGGGTCCCCCAGCCCCGGTGTTCTGCATTTCACGCGCCCGCCACCCCTCGCCTCTGCAAATCACTTACCCGCCTCCTCCTTGCTCGCCCTCCCCGGGGATGCTGGGATCCTGCGAGCCCCTCCGAACACCCTGCTTATCACCATTCTTTTTAATTATTGGGCTAATTACTGGAAGCAGCAGTGTGGAGGGCTGCAAAAAAAGTCATTTCAACTTGCTGGCTCTGCCCGTCTCTGCCTGCTGCTGCCCCCCGCAGCCCCCCTGGCCCCAGCCGATCCCCCCTGCCCCGGTGCGATACCATCTGGAAGCTGTCTGCTCCCGCCAGCAGACATCTATTAGCCGAGCGCCTCGCCACCGTCGTCATTAAACCTCCCCATCTCCTAGCCCAGCTTGCGTTGGGTGCAGGGAAGCACCCGGGTCACTGGTTTGATCTCAGAGGCAGCCGAGTGGCTTGTGGGGGCTAATGAAGGGCTCGATGGAGGTGGGGGGGGACACATCCTGCCCGTCCCCAGCACCAGTGGGTGGGAGGCGCTGGGGTGAACACGAGTCTGTTTTGGCAGCGGCTTGAGATTTGGGAGCCCGGGTTAGGGCAGCCCCAAGGGTCTGCAGCTCCCCGGGGACTTCCCCGGTGCTGCTCCCTTGGCACCGTGCCACAGCAGTGACCCCAGTGCTGTCCCCTCTGCCTTCATTAACGCAATGAGCGTAACGAGGGGAGGGGATGAGGTGCTGGCGGCGTGTGGCACCCGGCACCTGCCGGCAGAGCCGAGCCTAGCCCCACTCCCCGGCACATCTCCCCGCGGTGCCAGCCACGCCAGGCAGCCCTAAGCCGGGATGGGGACATGTGCGTGTCCCCACGTGTCCCCACGCCGCCGTCGTGTCACCGCCACAACGTGCCAAACGGCGCGTGGCTCCGGACGGTCCCTTTGTCGGTGGCTCTGCCGCACCCGCACAAACCGCACCGCTGGCTTGATCAGTCCCAGCTTGGCCTCGTTTTCTCGCAGCGCCCCGTGGATACCGGTAATGTCTCAGCACCTTTTCGGGGTCTGTGTACACACAGATGGGGCTTTATTTAATTATATTTCCATAACCGCCGGCAGCTCGGGGATGCACTGATCACATGGTGCCCTTCGGCACCACTGGAGCCGGGCTCGGTGCCACCCACAGCAGCCCAGCACCCCATCCCCTCCATCCCCTTTTTGGATCCTTTCCATGTCGCTCCTCTGTATCGCAGCTTCATCTCGCAGTCTGCACGGGCAACTGGATGTGGTTAAAGCCGAGATCCCGGGGAAAAGACAGGTCAATTAAAAATCTGGTAAGGCCGGCACAAAAGCCCCTACTGCGGCACGGGCGCGGTGCTGCCCTGTCCTGTGCCGGGGCTGCCTGAACAAAGGCAGCAAAATCAAAGCCAGGCCTCTGGGACAGCCCCAGGCAGTGGCGAGAAAATTAAAGGGAGAAAAGGGCCCCTCACACTCCACATGGAAGCAGGTTTGAAAAATGAAATTGGCTTGAGAAGACCCTGGGCTGGTGCTTTAAGGGGAGCTTTTTTCCCCCCTTTCGCTTTTATTATTAATTATTGTTATTAATTAATTATAGTTAATTTTCCAAACAGCTGGGGCAATGCCAGCCTGAGCAAAAGCACCTGGTGCAAGGGGACGGGTCACTCACTGGCACGCAGAGGCGGGGATGCACGGAGGGAGCAGATGTGCAGGCTGTGCACGCGTGCAGGCTGTGCGTGCATACGGGGTTTGCACACTTGCAGGGTGTCCGTGCCCACAGGGTGTCTGTGCATGCAGGGCGTGCATGCAGTGGGGTGTGCAGCGCCGTGCACACAAGCTGTGTGCGTGGGTGGGAGGAAGCCCTCGGGCAGGATCGGGCCATGGTCAAGCCTGTAAGATAACCCCCGGCTGGGGACAGCCAGCTGAGGCCACGTCCCAGTGCGTGGCAAGGCCTGGGGCTCATCCTGCACCCCTGGGCATCTTCTTACAGGGGTCACACTATGAGGGGCTGGATGAGGCCCACCAGGCAGGAGATGGAGCTGGGGCTGCCCATTGCTTCCCCATCTGAGATGAGCCGAAATCCCGTACCGAGCGAGGTGCCGTGCCCAGAGCCACAGCCCCATTTCCCCGCAGACCACCCGGGAATTGGGCTCTGCTGGGGGTCGGATGCTGCCGTTCGGGGCCGGGAGGGGACACACTCATCACCAACAGCACCCGGACCTGTCGGCAGAGCTGGAGGCCAGCTCTGCCCTCGGCTCTGCCGCAGTTTTGCCGGAGAAGGGCCTTAACAGATGTTGCCGCCTGATGTAGGCTGTTTCCGAGCAAACGCTTTAATGGCATCAAATCAAGCTGTCGACAGCAGCAAGGTTACGGCCCTTCCCGGGAGGGGGAGGCAGCCGCAGCCGCGTCCCGGGGGCCCTGCACACTCGCTCCCCCCGCCACGTCCCTGCCGGACGTGCTATCCTGGCCGCAAAGAAGTTTCCAGCCCGGCTCCTGCTGCCCCCGCAATGGGAATCGATACGGGGCCGTCGGCGTACAGCTGCAGCCGGACGCCTGCCTTCGGTGGTCCGGCAAAGCCACCGCAGCTGCAGCCGGGGGTCACGGTGTGGGTCCCTGGGAAGGGGTCCGCAGGGCGTCCATCGGAGAAGGCAGGCACTCGGGGCCATCGTGGTGCCCAAAGCCAGTGCGACCCCGTCCCCGTAACGCATAGAGCTGCACTCGCCTCTGGCTACGGCCACCCCGGAGCATCCGTCACCCTTCGGGGATACGCAAGGAGCCGCTGCACCTCCCAGCACCGGTGCACGACCCGGGACCATGCTGCGGTGCACGAGGCCATGCTGCAGCGCATGGGGCTGACGCGGTGCCCGGGGCTGATGCCGAGAGCCAAGCCGGGGCACTGCGTGGCACTGCCAGGCCAGCGCAGCCCCGTCTCTGCAGACGCCCGCTCGCACGGTGGCTCGCAGCCTGCCTGCTGCTCGGGAGGATTTGTGCTGCGTGGCTGGGTTTGGTGTTATTTTCCTCCTCCCCCCCCCACTCCATCCCTCCTTCTTTCCTTGCTTTCTCCCCAGGGCCGGATCCGGAACCCTCTGAAGGCAGCCGAGGACTCTCCATGGCAGGGGACCCTCGGTAAGCACCCAAGACATCCCCAATGCCTCAGCCCCCCAGGGGCAGCAGGCATCTCCCAGCCCCCCCCGCATCCCAGCCTCGCTTCCCAGCTGCTGCTCATCCCACAGGGCCGGATCCAGCACCCCCCCAGCCCGGCTGCTCCCTCGCCTTCACTGCTGCGCCATCAACAAGGACTCAGCGTCTAAAAATAGCAGCGCGCTCTCGCAAGGGGATGCTTCGCCATCGGAGCAGAGCTGGCACCGTGGACCCCCCCCGCCACCAGCTCCCCATCCCAAAACCACTGCACCAAATCCCCTCCCAGCCCTCTCCCCCCCACCCACCCATGGGTGCAGCCCCACACGGTGAGGCAGCATCGGGGGGGGGAGCAAAGGGGTAGGACACCCCCCCCAGCCTCCCTTGGTGGTTCTCGGGGTGGCGGGGGGGAGAAACAAGTGCCTATCAAGGAGTGTCAGCCTTGGATTTGTTTAATTGTGAGCTGGTGGAGTTTAAAGAAACCCTTTCTGGCCGGCTGCCACACCGCAAACTGCTCCGGAGAATTTGATTATTAAGGGAGGAGAGAAAAGGGGAGGTTGCGGGGAGGGGGGGTGGTTGGGGTGTATGGGACAGCCCGAGAAAAGGCATCCTGCCACAGGAGCTGGGAATGAGAGGAACTGGGGGGGACGGACAGACAGACGGACCTCCCCAGCAGTGCGGAGGGACCCACAGGGCTCTCCCAGGGCAGGGTCAAACCCTCCAGGTGGTTGTGAAGCTGCCGCCGTCCGTCTGTCCCGGCACCCCACGGACGCCCCTGCGGTGCCCGGCAGTGGGTGATGGCACCCAGTTCCGAGGGGTTCAGCACCCCCCCGTCAATGCACCCCCCCTTCAATGCACCCTCTAATGCCCCCCGTTAATGCACCCTTTCTCCAGTGCACCCCGCTAATGCACCCCTTCTCCAATGAACCCCTTTAATGCACCCTTTTCCCAAAGAACCCCTTTAATACCCCCTCTCTCCAATGCACCCCATTAACACACCCTCTCCCCAATCCCCCCCCCCCCACATCAGCACCACCATCTCCCGCAACGCCAACGCTCCATCCCAGTGCAGCGACTGGGGCGGATGGGATGGGATGGTACCCACAGAGGCAGACCCCAGCCCCCGCTTCCCCCCGATCACTGCGTTGTCGTCGTCGTCGGCGCCATCCTCCCCCCCCGCGCCCCGATTTCGGCGCTCAGCCGACCGGAGCAGCTGTTCCCTGCACACTTCACTTGCCCGCAGATGATGATAAATGGAGCTGGGGCTGCGCCGCCCATTGCGCGAGGGTGGGCGGATGCGGGTAGCGAGGAGGAGGAGGAGGGATGGGGTCCCCATCTCCTGCAGCCCCCCCAGATCGTGCTGCTCCTCCCATCCAGCTGCTGGGGAATTCCCTGGGCAGGTCCCCCCCCTCCAAACCCCCCCAGACCTGCCCAGGGAATTCCCATCGCAATGGGGTGCATCCCCATCAACAGCTCAATGCCCCATTTGGGGGGCACAGTCCTTCATTCCTCCCCCCACCCCAGCTCTGCTCCTCCCCAGCAAGGAATTTTACTTGGGGAAAAAAAACATCGCCTGCGAACCGCACTCATGACTCAACGTTTCTGCTGGCCCTGGTTTCTCCGTCACTTGCCAGGGGAAGCCCGTGGCCTCCCCAACCTCATCCCCCCGCATGGAAATCCGGCTCATCTGCCAGCTCCATCCTCTCTCCCCTTGGTTTTTCCTCCTTTATTTTGGGGGTGGGTGGGGGGGTTGGGTCCCTGATGTCAGGGCTGGGAGGTTGGCAGAGGGTTGGGCTGGGGAGGATGGGGGAGGCTATGAGAGCTGGAGCAAGTTGGTGTGTTTCTTCTTGCTGCTGGAAAACGCCAGCTGGCAAGGAAGGATTTGAAAAGGAAAGGAGGAAAAAAAAAAAGGGAAAAAAAAGGGAAAAAAAAGAAAAAGGAAGAAAGAAAAAAGAAAAAAGGAAGAAAGAAAAAAGAAAAAAGGAAAAAGAAAAAAGGAAAAAAGAAAAAAGGAAAAAAGAAAAAAGAAAAAGAAAAAAGAAAAAAGGAAAAAGGAAAAAAGGAAAAGAAAAAAGAGAAAAAAGAAAAACAAGGAAAGAGAGAAAGGAAAGAAAAAGAAAAAACAAGGAAAAAGGAATGAGAAAAAGAGAAAAAGGCAAAAAGGCAAAAAGAAAAAAGAAAGGAAAAAAGAAAAAAAAAAAGGGAAGAAAAAGGCTGGTGGCTCACTGCAAAGCAGATGCTCAGCCTGAGCCTTCCTGAGCAAATTCCCTCTCCGGCAGGGAAGCATGCTCCGGAGCAAAATTCATCGCCGGACGTAACATGGAGGGAGGGCGTCGCGTGTTTTCGCTCCCCAGCGAGGGGATTGACATCAACCTTGAGGCGCTGGCGGGGAGAGGAAAACAAGCCCGTCATGAGGCTGGAAATATGGCTGAGGTTAAGGAGGGACCCGGCTCTCCCAGCCTCTGCACCTAAATCCTGCTGCAGACCTGCCTGCAGCTGCCGGCGCGGGCAGACAGCGGCAAGGACGGGCAAAGCGAGCCTGTGCCGGGAGCACCGACGGGCACAACCGTGGCCGTGGGGCAGCCACTCGCCACCATGGTGACCTTCAGCCAACCCTCCAGCCTCAAAACAAGCGAGCAGCACGGTGCCAGCGCGGTGCCGGCACGGTCCCGGCATGAAGCGGCAGCCTGGTCGGGTCTCGGCACGCTCCCATTTTTCTTCTTTACTCATTTTCTGCCTGATGGGTCGGGATCCTTCTTCCTTCCTCCCTTCCTTCCTCCCTTCCCCCGTGCTCCCGGCCTGACTCACTTCAATTCTAATAATAATTAACCATTCCAACCATTACTGCGACCGCTAATATTACCCCCCCCTTCCTTCTCCCACACCCCATTTTGCCCCCTGCCTCAGTTTCCCCTTGAAGCCAAATAGAAACCGCATCCCTGCAAGGAAAGCTGCAGGGAGCAGAGCAACCGGACCGATGCCGGCAATCGCCGCCGGTGATGAAGCGCTGCTCTGCGGTCTCCGGTTGCGGCCCGTCGGCTGTGCTGCCCAGGGCCAACACTGGCTGATTGCTTGCAATATTTCATGCGCTGCTCGTATGCAAATCGCTGGCGAGACCCTCCCCGCGGAGCGGCCTCCCAACCACTCGCTCATTGGCACAGCCGTCGGACAAGCTGTTTTGCTGAAACTATATAAACAAGATGCTGGTTTGTTACCGGCAGGGAAGCGAGTGCCGGACCCCCGAGATGTTGCCGGACCCCCCCTTGCTAGGCAAGGAAAGCGGTGTGCCCCATGGCATCCTCCTTGGTGATGCTGAGGATGCAACTGCCTGCAGTCCCGGCCCCGTGGGGTTCATGCTGCTTGCAGCAAATACAAAAGCAAATAAAATCTTTCCCAAGGATGGGAGAGCAAATGGATCCTCGTCCCGGTCCTGGATCCGCTCGGCACGTGGCTGTCTCATGAGCTGGCTGCTCACGGCTGCTGCAAGCGGATGCAGTTGAACGTGCGAACATTCCCTGGGGAATGCGATGGGGATGGTTCATAGTCCCTACCCTGTGCTGGCCCACGGGCACCCACCGAGCCCTCCGGCTTGGCAAAACCATGCCAAACCTGGCAGCAGGACCTGGCACCTGCCCAGCACCGCAGCTCAGAGCTGGCCTGCACCCCACATGGGGAACCCATCTGGGATGGGACTGGGGATAGGTCTGCTCTCCAGCTGTGCCTCAGTTTCCCCACCTCTGGGGTGGCCCACGTTTGCGCACAGTGTTGGTCCCATCCCTGGCCAGCACCGCCGGGCTGGGAAACGCCAGCCCAGGAGCATCGGGACGGAGCGGGCTTGTGCCCCAGCCTGTGCCAGGGTCCCAGCCCTCCTCCCTCGGTGGTTGTCTCCGTCTCCAGCAGGACTGGAGACCCCAGAGGGTGAAGGGTGGCCATCACCCCCAAGACATTTCCAGCTCTCCCGAACATGCCGCTGGGTCCATCGCCTCCAGCTTTGGTGGGTTGGGTTCTGCCCGGTCCACAGCCATTTTTTCTACTGGGAAAACTCAGCAAATTCACGTTGCAGCGGCCAAAACCGGGAGGCACTTGGCTGCTGCAGGATGGGCAAAGGATGGACCCCGTCCCCTGGCTGCACCCCGTCCCCCTCCCATGCTCCGAGTCCCTCTCTGGGAGGTGATGGGGCTTTGCCACCGGTGCCCCCATGTCCCCACCATGTCCCCTCGTGGCTGGCAGGCACACGGGGACATTTATGCCCATATTTTACTGGTGGTCCCAGTCCTGTTGAGACCCCCTCACCGAGACGCACAGTTACGGAGGGCATTACCCCATCCCCCCTTTGCCTTCTCACCGTCCACTTTTGCGGCACCTCCTGCCTTTGCTTTTGGGGCAGCCGCTCCGCCATGCCGAATCGCACCACCCAAGCCGGAGAACCACCGACCATCGGCTCCCCACCGCCAGCGCGGCAAACCCCCCGCCCCGGTCATGGGACCCCCACGGATGCCACACTTTGGTGTCTGCCTGCAGACAGGTCTGTCCGCCGGAGATGAATTCGGCTGTGCCGCTGCCAGGCTCTGCCCTCTAAGTCATCTCCCGCCAGCAGCAGACAGCTCGGTAATGAAGCGTAATGCTCCGACACTCCCCTGAGTGACAGTGGCCAGCACCGGCTGCGTCCCGGCGGCTCGGCACAGCCTCCTCTGCCTGCCAGGGTGGGGAATAGAGGAGGAAAAATGAGCATCCCCTTGCCACGAGTGGGGCTGGGGGCTGCGGAGCGGCACGTCTCCCCAGCCAGCACGGTGGGAGCCGGTACCAGCGGTTGGACCTCTGCTAGGGGATGCTGAGCAGGAATCCCCTGGGAAAAAGAAAAAAAAAAAAAAGAATAAAAGGGGGTTGAAAAAAATATATCAAGGTAAAAAAAAAAAAAAAGAATAAAAAGGGGTTGAAAAAATTAAATCAAGGTTCAGCGTCGTGCGATAAATTATTTCGGTATTATACATTCCTTGTCTCCAAATCCCGAAGACAAATACTGGGGCAGGTGAACTGGGGAAGCAGATTTCCATAGGCCTTCTCCTGGTTCCCGGTTATTGACTCTGTCAATCACTGCGGGCGCCATCCCAACCTTTCGCACCCCACAAAATCTGCTCCTTTTGTTCCTGCTGAAAAATCGGAGGGGGGGAGGGAAGGGAGGGGAGAGGAATTTGGGGCAGGGAACTTCCAAAAGGGATGATTAAGGAGTTAATCTGCCTGAAATAGATAAGGAGCTTAGAGCTGCTGGTATTCGACTGTCCAAGTTTGGATTCAGCGTGTCTTAAACACTGGCTGGAATGTACTTAGATATGACCAAAGTACATGTCCCCCCGAGGAATTACCAGGTTGCCAATTAGATTTGCTTCCCAGATTCACTCAAACCTTCACAAGCTTCTTCAGAGCAGGAAAATTGCTGCCTGTCCCCGGGGAGGCAGTGGAGCAGCCGCTGCCGCCCAGCTCCACAGCCGGCATGGCACGGCACAGCAGAGATCCCGGTGGCACGTCGGCAGCCACCGGGATTTTCAGGAAGGTGGCACGGCCAGGGTGATGGCGAGGCAGGGATGCCTGTGCTGGGGCACTGGGGTACAGGACATGGCTTGGTAGGTGCTGCCAAGGGGGTTTGGGTGGTTTTGGGTGCTTGGGGATGTGGGTGCGAGCCTGGCCGCAGTCACGGCGCGGCACCGGGGATGCCAGTGTGCCGGCCGGGCTGTCACTGGACCAGGCTCAGCATCCCGCCGGGCTGCAGAGCTATGGCTCTCCCTGCCTCCAACCAGGCTCCTGGTGCTGCCATGCACCCAAATCCAACCCAAACTACCCCAACCCAGCTCCACGTGAGCCGGCAGCAGCCAGAGCCATCCCAGCCTCCGGGCAGGGGCCACAACACAGAGCAGAGCCACGATGACGCACGGGGAAGGCGAACGAGCACCGGCGGTGAACACCCGGCTCCCGGTCCCCACGGGCACCCGGCACACCACGAGCTCACCACAAGCCCAATGCTCAGAGCAGCGAGACCCACTGCCTGTGCCGGGGTGGGGGTCACCACCCGGGGGGGCACAGCTACAGCCAGCATCGGGGCGAAGCGGCGGTAGAAAAGCAACCACCGTACCCTGCAAAAACATCTCTCTATCCATTTATTTTAATTACCCCATTCCCATCCTCGTTATTTACGGTCTTCCATAATGTGATGGTGAAAGTAATTAAGTCTGGGGGGTTACACGACCATCACGGAGGTAGGGCCATAATGGGGGACCCCCACCACCGGCTCCTGCACCCCAACACAAAGGCACCAAGCTTCCTTCCTATCCCAGCAGCGCGGCTGGGCTGCGCTCACTAAGTCCAAGCTGGGTTTCTCTGCTGGCATCCCAGTCCCACAGAAAGGCATCGGGAGCAGCAGAACGTCGCACCAGGCCGCTCTCAGCATCGCCGGAGCGGCTGCGGCATGATGGAAAGTTGCTGGAACATCAGCTTCGGATGCCGAGTCCTGGTAACAGTTGCTATGTGAAACATTCAGAGGTGGAATTTACTGTCACAGTTAATAATAGATGAAGGTTTTAGAATTTTTGATGCTTTACATTTTAAGCTGTTTGATTTATAATGTTTCAGGAAAGGAGGGGAGAGAGAGGGAGGGGAAAAAAAGGCAGGAGCTGAACGGCAGTGCGTGGTAAACACACCAAGTGGGGAGGCAGGCGGGGGGCTCCATCCATCCCCCTGCCCATGCTGGGGACATGAGCGAGACACCCCACCACAGCCATTGGGATGGGGTCTCCCCGCCAAGCACCGGGACCATGGAGCATCCCTGTGGAAAACCAGGGAGCGATTGGGACTGAGCCCCTCAGTTGCCAGATTGCAGTTCATTTTTCTCCTTTTTTTTTTTTTTTTCCCCTTAAATCGCTGCATCTCTTCTCATTCTGCCCGCGCGCCCCCGCCGGTGTTTTTATTCTGGCGGGTTGCTGGGTTATTTACTTGCTGGCGCTCCTCTCCCCTCTTGCAGGTGTATTTCAAGTAGGCTCCTTAAATAGCAGCGAGCCGCGCGCCCGCGGCGGTGCGCGCTGGGTCGTGCTGATTAGCAACACGCTGCCAAAAAAAAGAAGGGTCTTATTTCCCATGTTTGCTGCCGCTGTGTTTGTACAAAGAGGTGCAGATGCCCCAGCATGTGGGGATGCTGCGGCCAGATCCAGGGGCGCTGGTGTTGCCATGTCCGCTCTGGGCCTGAGCTCTCCTTCTCGGAAAGCAGCAGTGAGCACCAGTGCCGGCACCGTGCGAGGGACCTCGGCGTCCCTTGGTGTCCTTCGGCATCCCTTGGTGTCCCTCAGTGTCCCTTGAAGGGCTTCAAAGCTGCCCAGTGCTTGGGATGGCTTCAGCTCCAGCACCTTGTTCCAGCTTCTCCCAAACCCTGGAGCATCCCAACATCCCAAATATGTGTGTGGAGCATCCCAACACCCCAGATATGTGTGATCAGGAGGATTTCATCCCAGCTTAGCAGGGCTTCAGGTCAGGCACAAGGCGGGGAGCAGAGCAGGACCCCACACCTCTGCTACCAGCGCTGGGCATATGGTGATGTCCTGATAAAACTGGGAGGGGGGGAGGATGGATGAGAGGGGATTCCCCCTCTGCTCCCTCAAACCAAGAGAGGTGCCACGGTGCAGAGGGCAGGAGCCGCATCGCGATGCTGTCGGAACAACTTGAAGCGGGGAGGACGTAGGGGCTGGAGCTGGGATGCTGGAGCCTCTGACACCCGGAGACATCCCAGTCCTAAACAGCTCCGTGGCTCCTGCCAAGACCCCGAGTGGACACAGGGGCTGCCGGACCCCAGGAGGTGGCTGGGACATGTCCCCCACCGCTGGCACCCTCTGGGCCCTCCAGAACCCCCTGCTCCCCCCCCAGGATTGGGGATTCCCGGGGGTCCCGGGCTGAGCTGCCCCGTGATGTCTCAATCAGGGCTTGTGCATCGCTCCATTTACATATGCACAGCCTGGCCGGAGCCGAGTATAATTTCGTTATAAAGTGGCTTTGACACACAGGGTAGCTCGCCTTAATGAGGAGGGTTATTCCACAAAGATCCGTTACTAATGGGCTTGGGGGCAGGCAGCTCCTGTGCACAGATGCCTGCTGCCAAAACCAGTGCCACGATGCGCCCGACTCTCCCCCAACCATGGGGTCCCCACCAGATTTACACCCGTGGCTGAGCCGGTGCTGGCGACCTCCGGCTTGGTGAGCTCCCACCTGGGTCCTGGCAAGATCCCGATGTCCCCATGTCTCTGCTGGCTGCCCCTCTGCGATAAAAACCGCTTGCAGGTCCAAAAACACAACAGCACGGCACGTCTTGGCATGGAAACCATTCAACCCTTCCCAAAAAGCAGGTCCAGGAAGGGAGATTGAGGCCAGCGCAGCTCCGGCATCCCCCGGTACCCACGAGGTCCCCTGCTCGAAACACCAAACCCCTGGATGTCCCCGACCGTGTGGGCACCCGCTCTCCACCGCGGCCCCGACCGAAGACACCGCTCCCACCAGGCACGGGCTCAGCCGCCGCGGCAGCTGCCAGCGATCAGCCCGTCATTACCAGAACCGCCTTATTAAAAAACATAAAAAGGCTTTAAAACCCAAGACTCCCCCAAGAGCAAGTCCCTCCCAGCAGAGCCCCGACAAATTCGGTGCACCGGTTCAGCCCTGCCACTCCCCCTTGCCCACCCACCCCCCCCGGGGACCCCCGTTAGCGGCGGGTGCCTCGTTAGCCAGCGCCATGCCGGCGATTGGCTAAAACTCGTTTGCGGCGTCAAGCGGCTCTGCCCCAGACACCTTCTCATACGACCGGAGGCGCAGTACGTCCCAGGGCACTGTCACAATATATTAAGACGCGGCGCTAAAAATAAGCAACAGCAAAAATAAGCAAGGAAATCGCAGTCCCTGCCTGCCCCTGCCGGCCTCGCGCAGGCAGAGCCCCCGCCGCCGCACGCGAGCTGGGGAAGCACAGCAGGAAAGAGAGGATTTTGCCGGGTTTTATTAAAACGACGTGTTTTTTTCCCTTCCTTCCGCCTCCATCTCCAGCCTCGCCAGGGAGCGAGCCCTGCGGTGACACGCAGGACTTGGTGACAAATCATCCCGGGGGAGGGTGTTTCTCCACACACCGATGGTTTGGGGCTGAAGCGGACCCCTCGCCAACCTCACGCAGCCCAGGACGGGGCTCTGCTCCCCACTGGGGCTGTCCCCAGGGCTGCCACGCTGGGAGCCGTGGCCACAGCACCACGTGCCCAGCCACGGTTTGCCGTCGAAGGACAGCTGGGTTTTGGCCAGCCCTGTGTTAAATGCAATGCCCAGGCCGGTGCCCCGCGGCCGTCCCTGTCCCGGCAGCTCCCCGGCAGGGTACCACATCTGCAAACACCCCATCTTCCCTGCTCGATGCTACCCAGGCATGTCAGTGCTGGTGTGGCACAGCCCATGGGATGGGAGCTGGGAGCATCCTCCCCTCCTGGGGATGCATTTTGCACCAAAGCACCCAGGGAGGGGGGCAGATGCGGACAAGATGCTGCCTGCACCCACCCCGCTGCCTGCACCCATCCTGCTGCCCGCACCCATCCTGCTGCCCGCACCCCGTGGGGTACCATCCTCTGTGCCGGGTCCCGTGGGGACATCGGAGGGAGCAGCGGGGACACAGCCCCTGCTGTCTCTAGGAGATGAAAGGGCAGATCCAAGCTCGGGGACGGCTCCGTGCCTTCAGCCGAAGGCGTGCGGCCGCCCTGCTGCCTCGGCTGCGGCTGGAACGAATGCATGCACATACCTCTGCCCCGGCACGGGTGTTTGCTCTTCTCTTCCGCGGCTGTGATTGATTAAAGGATCAGGGACATCTGAGAATGGAGGCAGCAGCGGCAGCAGCAGAAGCAGCTCCCTTTGGACTTGGAGAGCTTCCTTGCCTGCTGCTTGCTGCTGCCGTTGCCTGTCAGGCAGCTTTTAATCAAGGTTTGCTTATATCTGCAAAGGCCTTTCCCAGAGGGATGAAGGGAGGAAAAGAGGGGGGGAGAGTATATTAACATGCCAGCCACCCTCCCTCTCCCTCTCCTTTGTTTATGGAGAGGGTCAGTGCTTGGAAACGGCTGGCAGGGACCGGGAAAGGCGCTTTGGGGGTGCTGGGGGTGTCAGCGGCACGGTGTGGCTCTCGGCGGGTCTGGGTACCGTGGCATGGCCACTGGTAGGAAGGGCATCGCCACCCAGCTGGGATGCGCTCGGCAACAGTAACGGCGTGTGGAGGGAGCGGGACCTGGCGGCCAGGGCTCGGCGGCTTCTTCCAGGTGGTTCTGGACGCATGACGCATCCCCACGGGTGCTGTGGTGGGCATGGCGGGGATGCAGGGACCAACCCAGACACCCTCGAATTGGGGTCTCAGCCCGGAGAGACCAACACCATCTGTACACCGAGACCGGCACCATCCGTACACCGGGTGGGGGGAACCCAGGCCCCTCCATCCCTTTCCCGAGCCCACGGAAGGTCGGGGTCTTCCATCTTACAGCAGCACCAGTGCCGCAGCTGGGAGCCCCTGGGTGGCCACGTCACAACATCCCATCTCCCTTCTGCGGCGTGGGCTTGGCCAGCGATACCGGGGCTGCAGAGAAACCAGCACCAGCCCCAAACCTGCCCCGCAGACCCCCAGGGATGGCTTTGCCCTACAACGCTGGGATTTTGGCACGCACGGCCAGGCTGGGAGCAGCACTGGCAGCAACCGCCACATCACCATCACCCACCACCAGAGCCCGTGCACACCCGTGAAAGTGGTGCGGGAGGATGGGTGACCCCCAGTGCCGCATCCCCCCATCGAGTGATGTGTCTGCTGCCATTCGTGCACATCACTTAGGCTCTCCATGTTATCTTATTGCTCAGCTAATGACCTGCTAAAAGTATTATGTGAAAAACCGCACTCTTAGCCAGCCATTAAACTGGTTAGGACCAGCGGGTCATGCTTTATTGCTTTAATAACTGAGTTTATGAAAGGTCGTCTCATAACTGATAACATGCATAATTTTTGTAACTTAATTAATGCTGCTAATATACTGGAGTCTCCATCAGTGCTGTTGCAACTGACGTGCAGTTTGCACCCAGAGCGGGGCCAGGTAGCATATCCCGGGCCAGGTTCTGCCCCGTTGTCCTTGCCGAATGGCACCCATGGTGGGAGCAGGGTTCAAATCCATGTCAAAACCCTGCCTTGCCACTTTTTGGCACTGAAGCATCCTATTCGGAAATGCTCCAGCTGGGAAGGGGATTGCTGTGAGTGGGCAGAAGGGAACGGGGCCAGACCCCGGCTCCCAATCCAACAAGGCTGTAGAGAAGCGATTTCTTTGCTTTCCCCATGCCCAGCCCGTGCAGCAGCTGAGGGCGGACGTAGAACCTACAATCAGGGGGAGTTTTGCCCAGGGAAGGACCAAAAACCTCTGTGGGATGGGAGTCGCTCCAGCAATCCCATACATCTCTGCCTGGAGTTAAAACCAAGCAAAGGAGCTTTGCCCTGAGTGGGGATTTGGGGTTGCGCCCCAGGAGGGTTTCCCCTGGGAATCCTGGGACTGACCCCGCTCCTCCCGGCAATGCTGCGGGCAGCCGGGCTGGCAGAGGGCAAGCTCCCGGGTGCTGCACATCAATCGTGGCCCCGCAGAGGTAAATGTCATGGAGCCAGCTGCCTTTCTTCCCAGCGCTGTATTTTTTAAGGACAACCTCCTTGACAAGAACACATTTTTCTCATTAAAGGGGGAAAAAAAAAATAAAGCAGCAGACAACTTCTCCCCACCGGCCCTAGCGCACACCTGAGGGGCTGAGTGTCTGTGGGGGGAGCTGGCAACTGGAGGCATTTTCCAGGCAGCAAAACCGGGCCCTTCCCTTGCAAAAAAAAAATGTAAATAGGAGCCCAGGTGCATGCGGTGTGCAAGTCCCTGATATGCTGCCACCAGCAAATCTGGTGAGCTGCGAATCCCCGGCACCGCGCATCCAACGCTGCAAATCCGAGCTGCTCCAGTCGCCTGCTTAGTTTTGCAAATTCTTTCCTGCTGGCTGAGAAAAGCCAATATGTCTGCTGCTCCCGCTCCAGCGCAATAATTGTTCAGCGCTGGTTATCATCCTGCCAGAAAGGCACGAGCTACCGCTGGGGCACTCTGCTTGCTGTAAATGCAGCTAGATGATTTCCTAGCAAATGCAAGTTTTCCAAGGAAGTGGGTGGAATCTGCTTGTCTCTGATTAGACAGCTTGGGTTTTTGTTTTCCTGGTGCTTTAGAGAGAGAGAAAAAAAAAAAAAAGAGAGGCATAAAATATGTGGCTTTCCATCCCCTCTGCCCTGAAACACAGGCTTGCACGCATCCCGGCGATGGTCCCCCTGGGACGCGCAGCTTTGCCCACACTCTGAGCAATGATCCTGTGGAATGAGGCTATGATCTTTCATCAATCATTGCCGAGCGCTTCTCCCTCCCGCGCCCGCTCCCTAGGCCGTGCCCGTTGTGAGCGTACAGCCCTGCCGCTCCGCTTTCCCTCCTCGCCTCCAAAAATCAAAGGGTGTAGGGTTGGCCCCTCCAGTGCCCATGAGGTCAAGACCCTGCTTGGGGCCGGGGGGGGCACAGGGCAGCCCCTCTGCCACCCTCCCGGCTCCGCACGATGGAGGGATGCTTAGGAGGGGATGCGGGATGCCGGGGAGCCCTTCCGCAAGGAGAGGCTTGCAGGACCGCTGCTCGCGGGTAGGGTGAATCCTGAATCCCGGGGCAGCATCCAGGCTAACAACCGGGATGCTGCGAGGGAGGTGGGATCAGGACAAGGCCTGAGGCTGCAGAGAGGCAGGTCTGCCTCCCCGCCCTTGCCAGGGGAGGAAAAATGACTTGAAATTAAGATTTCCTGATGTTTGGGGGCTTGGAGACCTTGACACCCCCTGTGTCCATCTGGCTCTTCCCCTCTTGCGGCAGCTCGCTCCCGCGTCCCCGTCTATCTGTGAATACCAATTATGGTTTAGGAGAATGTATATCTGAGATGTGCAAATACAAAAGGCAGGAAATAAAAGTCATCTCTTACTGAAGAGGAGAGGTAACCATGACTACCTGGGACCTCATTTAAAACTGTGCCGGCCGCAGGCTAAAAGGCAACGCTTCCTATTGTTACACACGTTTACGGAAAGCTTTGAAAACCCGTTTCCCCCCCAAAACCAGCTGGGAAGTAAGAATGAAAACGAGAATTGGAGGGGGGGAGGATGTAGAAGATATTTATTGGTGTTTGCGGGCTGGTTTTGTGTCCCCCCTGCATGAAAACAGTCGGCGAGCTGAAACTTCAAATGAGCAACTCGGAGGGAGACGGAGCGCCGGCGGCTGCGGCATCGTGGCTCCGGCGCCACGTGGCAGCCGGCCGGGAGCCCGCACAGCAAAGGCAAAGCTGCAGCTTGAGCGCTCAGAGAAAGATGCGCCCTCAGAGGCAAGCGGGGAGCAAGCGGACCTGCGAAGGACTCCCAACACCGCAAGCGCTGCCGGAATGTGCTGGGGACTTGGGGGGAGCTGGGAGGAGATGGTGGCTCTCGGTGCCGGCCCCAACCATACCACACCGTTGCTGCTCGCCAGCACCCAGGCATGTTTTGCTCGCTGGCATGGCCCGCGGTCTGTGGGATCTCAGGGGTGCCCTGGGCAGCCGGGGTTTGCTGAGCTCTCACGTTCTGTGGCTGCTGTTTGCATGCCGGATCCTGTACCCTGCAGGAGGGATGCCCGGGGCAGGGGGGGGATGACCGGGAAGCGCCGGCTGCCCAGCCAAACCTCTTTACCAGCCAGGTCCTCAGTGCCAGCGGAGAGCTGGGGGACACTGGCTCGCTGTCCTCAGCTGCCTGCAAAGACACCCAGTTGCTCTGAAACACGTGTAATCGTGATCTGCCCCATCCCCATCAAAGACCGGGAAAGCTGTTCTCCAGCCACCAGCCTAGCCGAGACCTCGCACCACTGTTGAGCTCGCAGTTACAACAACTGGGCAATTAAATTCCCTGGTTTTTGGTTCGAGAGCCATCCCACCTGCCACACTAGCAGCGTGCCGCTCACCAAGGTGAAGCTGTTGGGAAGCAAGCCTGTGCCAGTGCTTGCCCTTCCCTGCCAGCGCATCAGTCCCTGAGGTTTTGGGGCTGGCCCCCCTGCATCTACCACAGCCAGCCGCTGCCAGCGAGGGATGTCCCAGCAGGACCTTCGGCAGGAGCTGGTGCTCCTGGAGAGGAGCCAGCGCGGGGCAGAGAGGGGAGCAGCCGCTCCGGCACATCTGGGTCCTTGGGAGGTGCCAGCAGTTCCCAGCTGGGTGATACAAGGTCCCTGCTCCAGCCTTACCCCGTCTGATGCAAGCAGCAGGCGATGAAGATTCGCCTCCCTACATGCACGGATTTGCTACCTATGCCCAAAGGAGGTATCAGTGCCAGATGGTGCCGTGCCGATTCCCCACCAGGATAAAACCATTTCCCCATTGGACTAAAAACCTGCGATGGGCGATGTGATGGGTGGGATGGCGGGAGGACCGGCAGCTCTCGTCTCCGCCGCCGGGCTGCCGGGAATGGAGAACCCCCACCGCCTTGCCGGTGTAAAACCAAGCAGAATGGTGCAGGGGGAGGCACAGCAGCGGGGTCCAATCCAGATCCTGCTGCAGCGTGGGGTGCAGCAAGCAGCGCTCCCCTCTGCGCCTTGTCCTTTGCACCTTCCCAAATCCCTACCCTATGGGGGGGATCACAAAATGCCTTCCCAGCCCGGAAGGGGCTATGGAAAGGCCCTGCAGGTCTGGGTGTGCCGGAGCCGCCCTGGCACGGCTCGCCAGCGCGCACAGCCAGCGGGAACCACCTCAGTGCGCCTCGAAACCAGATGCCGCTTTCACAGGGAGCTGCATTCGGTGCACGGCGCCAAGAGGCATCGCTGCGGTTGCAGCCGAACGCGGCGCTCGCCTTCGTCCCCGCCATCCCCGGGCGCTTGCTGCAAGATCCCACTGGCAAAGCTCTCCTCTGCCCGCTGCTGGCTCGGCCGTGGCCCCCCGTGCCCCTCTGCCAGCGCGCCAGACCCACACCTAGGACCACACAACGGGGCTGCAAGCAGGAGCCCAAGCCAGGAATTATGGTCTGTACAAAAGACAATGACAGTGAATCTTGTTACTGGCTTTTCAGCAAACGTAATTCCTTTTTATTAGAAAATTAAAGGGTATGAAAAGCTTTCCAAGGCTGAAGAGCTGAAATGTGCTTTCATAAAATATGCGGCGTCTGATAAAACGGATTTGCTTGTCTGCCTGCCCCAGCCCCCTCCCCCTCCTGGTTATTATTCCTACCAGCAAGGTGATGCCTTTTGCCAAAACACTGATCCTGACGTGGCCGTCTCTCGCCCGCAGAGACCCCTGGGGACCAGCGCTGCTCCTCGGCACCCCGGCCATACGGCCGCAAGGCACGACACAGCTTGCGCCTGTTTGAGGGTTGGTTTTGGTTTTTTTTTTTAAGCTAAATAAAACTCTGAGGGGCAGTTTTCCCCTCCAGGGTTGCAGATAAAGGCTGATGACGATGCAAAGCATCACCCCAAACTCAGCCGTGAGGATGCAGCAGTTGCAGGCAGGAGGAGAGGTGAAGCCACGCAACGGCAGACAGAAAGCGATGGATTCCCCCCAGATATTGCACAAACAGCAACTATTAAAAACCTCCCAGGGAGCCCTCTCCCGAAGAGAAAGCCACGCTACCCTCCTGTGCACCGGCACTGAGCTGCATGCGAGAGGTGCTGAGGGCCTGCAAGTTGCCAGCATCAAGCAGCAGGCAGCTAAGGTAACGCGAGGAATCTCGTTTTCTTCCCTTTAATCGCTCCCTCTCTCTGGCTCTTTCGTCTTTCCGATGGTCCAAGCCAAGCTTTCAGGTTTGCGAGGTTAAAGGTTTTGTATTTCCATTCCATTGCCGGGATCAGTTTTGCCTCTGCAAGTCCCTGAGGATGAATGGGACACATCCGTCCCTGTGTGGAGAAGGCCACGGCGCAGGGGTGGTGGACGGGGACCTCGCCGTGACCACCGCGCTGGCAGGTGTGGGGCTGGCACCCTCCGACAGTTTGTCACCCTTGTCCTGGCAGAGACTGGGAAGATGAAACAACATCCCCTGGGTGCCATCAGGGAGCTGACGCCTCGGCTGGGAGAGGACCCGGCAGCCCTGGCCACCGTCCCCAAATGACTCCGGCCCTGGCGATGTGACACAGGGGCAGGCGGCGAGGGGACGGCGGCACCGCTGCAGCGTGTGGGGCGAGCTGCTGGACACGCGGCCACGGCGCTGGTGGGGACAGGGACAGGCGGCATCCAGCCAGCTCCCTGTCACCGTGCCGGGCACCAGCACCATCGCCACGGGGAAAAGCAATCCCGGCGGCAACACCACTTGCGCCACGGGAGCGTGCGTCCCCACGTGCCCCCTCCCTCCCAACGCAAGCAAGCGTCCCGCGACCCAGCTACGGCGGCTTCTCCTTTCCACTCCAACCGCCCCGGGTGGCCGCGGCCTTCCCGTGCCGCCGGCAGCGCCGTGCGTGTGACGCCTTGCCGGCTATTACCACAGGAAGAGCTGTAACGCTACAGCAAACCTCCCCGCTCAGCCCTGCTACAAATCAGGGTCAGGCGGCAGCGCTGTTAGACAGAGCCTGCCGCTACGTGCTCCTGCTCCTAATGTCCTCCCCGGCACGCTTAATGGGGACGCGGAGGAGAACGGCCGTGGCGAGACGCCGGCTCGGCCCCGCTGCCCATCCGGGGGTTGCTGCCCTCCGATCCGGCTCCCCCGTAGCCGCACCGGCTCTGAGCCAGGGCCGGCAGTGCTGAGGGTTAATGGCAGGGAGGCACGGCCGGGGATGTTTTCTCCCCTGTGACTGCTCCGGCTTTACCTTTAACATCTGCAAATGTGGTTAAAAGTTTGCTGAGCCTATTTTTAGAGCCTCTCACCACATGCGATTTCTCCATCGTGAGACAGGAAACACTGATGAGGTTGTTCGCCACGGAGCTGCTTTCTCCTCCCCAGACGGCCTCCGAGTTCCTCCGATCTGCATGGTGCTGCCACGCCACCGGCCCCCCGGCCCCCACGTCCCGGCGAGGGGACCGCATCCTGCAGCGGCAGCTATGGCAAGCCTGAGAGCCGACGGCGACAAACCGTCGGAGGGTGCTGGCCCCGCACCTGCCAGCGCGGTGGTGACGGCGAGGTCCCCATCCACGGTCCCTGGGCAGCGGTGAGCTCTGCGTGGGGACGGATGTGTCCCGCTGCTGTTCGGCCCCAGGGATTTGCAGAGACAAAACTGACCCCGGCAATGGAAATACAAAACCCAGAGGGTCGAGCCAGGCCCTGGCGCTGCGGCCCTTGTCCACCAGCTTGCCCCGTGCCTCAGTTTCCCCAAAGCAACAGCGTTTGGCTTCGCTGCCAACCCTGGGGCAGTGCTAAGGGCTTGGCGGCTGCTGCATCTCCTTGACCACGGGATGCATCGATGCATCGGCACCGGGCACGGGGGCTGCCAGCGAACAGACCCCGGCACGGATGCCCACCACCCATCCCCATGCCCGCCGCCCCCAGCATGGGTTGCTCAGTGTGTCCTCGCTGTCACGCTTAATACAAAATGCTTTGGAGCCGAAGCAGAGCCCGGCTGCCCCGTTGGGCACTGGCCTTTCTGCCGCCTGTCATAGCCCCGTGCCTGAATCCGTGGCGCGGGCTCAACAGCCCGCGAGCGTGGCTGCGGCTGGGCGGCGCGGGTACCTGCTGTTTGAATGTCAACACCTCATTTATACATCTTGATTGGCTCTCATCAGCCATGCTGCGTTACACCTGATTGCTCCGAGCCGACGCGGGGTGCCAGACTGCAGCGCGTAATTTCATTTAATTGGCCCTCCATCCGAAGCAAAACAGAAATAGAGGAATAAAGAAACAATAAAGCATCCTCCCCCCTAAAAAAATTAAAATCTCTGCATTTTGGGGGTCGGTTTTATTTTGCAACCACGGGCAGGTCGTGCTGCGGGCTGTGGGAATCCCTTCCCAGCGGTGCCGGACCCCGCATGAGCCATGAGATGCTTTGCCACCCCACGGGCTAAGCACGCTCGCGCTCCCCCTCGTCCCACGACGAGCCCCGTGTTCGTGTCACGCTCGCCTGTGCTCCTTCTCCCGCCCGCTCTCGCAAACCACTGAGGCTGAAATTTCAATTAAGAAAGAGAAATAATTACCCGCCGCTCCACATTTCCTCTAAAATGGTAGCCAATGCCAGCAAGCCGAGTCACTGCCTCCCACCGCGTCCTGGCGCTCACCGGTGGGCTGGCGTTCGGCTGACATTTCGAGGATAATGCCGGCCCAACTGCCACTCGCCAGTGGCCGCTACCGCAGCCGTGCTGGGAGGTCAACGCAGTGTGGATGCTTGGAAGAGATGCTTGCTTCCTTGGCGAGAGTGGGGCTGCCACAAGCCCCTGCTGCCCTGGCTTGCCCTTGCACCGGATCCAAACTCTCTGCCCGACGCTGCCCGCACCCGGCCACGCTCCGGGCTGGGGTGCCAGTCCCCTGCTCTCTGCCTGGCAGAGGTGATCCGTGATAACAACTTGTCTCGTCTCTTCCCAGCCCCAAGTTGCACGCCGCAGGGAACCGCCACACTGCCATCGCCGACAGCCCCCGTGCATGGGGATGGGGCGCACGGGAGGGCAGGAGCAAGAGGATGGGCAGCACCGGGGCAGGCAGCAGCCTTGACCGCACTGGCGGCACTGCGGGTGCACAGAGCAGCACTGGGGAAAGGCGAGTGGATGCTCACAGCCCACCTTTGGGACACGTCCCCAGCTTGGGGATATTCAGCCGTGCGGCTGTATCAGTCTCCCCACGGTGCTGCTCCGAGCAGACGCCCCGACCCAGCGCTTGCCGGGGCACACGGGGCCTGCCCACAGCCCCCGGGAACGGGTCTGCTTTTATTCACCCCGATGATGTCCCAGAAACCACATTTCTTGCATTGTTTTATTTTAGCACAGCCAGAAATAAAAGGGGAACAAACCCCATCGGGGCTGGAAAGGGCACAAACCCCGATCGGAGGATGCTGTGGTATCCCACAACTGCTCCTGCAGCTTCTCCTCATCAGCCAGCCTATCCCAGCTCCAGCTCAAGCCCCGTTGGAGTGGCACGACCCTGTCACAGATCCCCACGGTCCGTCCCGGGCCAGCGCAGCCAGAGGTGTGAGATGCAAACCCCAGGAGAAGGCAGAGACGGACGCTGACCTGGGCACTGAAGGCTCCGCCATCATGAGGATGAGGATGAAGATGAGGAAAGGAGGAGCATGATGCAGAGGGGTGGCCTTGGGTTTTCATGCACCTTGCAGGGCTGCGGTTCCCACCCGCTCACAACGTCCCAGGCTTGAGCCCCTCCTGCTTCAGCCAAAACCTCCACTGGGCACCAAACCAGCAAGAAGGACCAACCGGCTCTTGCCAAGCTCGGCTCGGGGAGATGCCACGTTCAGGCAGTGGGGGCTGAGATGAAGCTCCAGGAGCAAGAAGGGGGCAATAGCGAGACCCGCTGGGGAAACGGGTGCTCCCTGCACCCTGAAAGATGCAAGTACGCTGCTGCCCAGCGATGCTGTGGTAATCGGCTTGTGCCACCATGTGTTACAGGAGCTGTACCTTGAGTGAATAGTAATTATGCTCCTACAGCCCTGGCTGCCCAGGGAGCTCCATGGGTGCTGCAAGGATCCACGCTGCTGCAGAACAAGCTGGTGTGGGCGATGTGATGTGTCCCCCCCAAGCTGGACCCTCTGTAATTAATGGGGACGGCATCTTATTTTGTCTGGATGTTTTTCCGTTCCTCTTCCCATAAGCCGGAGGGCCAGGGGGGTCGCAGTAAAGGCTGCAAGTCCCATGACTCCGTCGGCAGGAGATGCGGGAGCCCCAGGCAGCGATCACAAGAACAGGGAAAGCAGCAACCTCAGGTTGCAGATTAGCTTCATTTTATAGCCAGGGAGGCAGAAACCTCCCGTGGTTCAACATCTCGCTGGAGACCACACAGGGAGCCTGGGGAAAGCCAGGGAGAGGTCGCAGGTCTCTGCGGGGCAAGAGCATCCTCTCCCCGGGGAGCTCGCTCGCTTGCAGACAGCGGGACCACTGAGCTCCCCCGATCCATTGCTGCACCCCAAACTTCACATGGGGCCACATGCTGCACCCCTTCCCCCTATGACCCCAAACATCCACCCCTGCAATACAGGCAGGGGCTGCAGAAACCAGTTTGGTGAAGACAGGCTCTTTAACCAAGTTTAAATGCACTTCCCTTGACTCAGTTCCCAGTTCAGCATAGAGGAGACCCAACTTGGCCGGCAGCCACGGCGCTCAGCTATGCACGTCCCTACCGAGAGACACATTCCTCAGCACTGCAGCTAAGTGCAGCACAGCCTTTGAGGCCTTCACCCCTCCTTCAATGATAATTTATGCCCTCTGACCCAACTCCCCCTTTTAAATCAGGCTGATCAATACAGAAATCAGACAATCCTTTTAAGAAACTATCTCATCTTATCCTTCCAGCTAATGATCTCTGCTCTTCTTACAGCTGTTTGCAGATATGTAGCCCAGGCTGCTGGGTGAAGCAGGAGGAAGAAGAGCCACCGGGCCAAATTTCCCCTTCCCCAGTCCAAGCAGAAGCAGCGGCGTTGCTGCCGATTTGCACAGGAGCGAAACGGGCAATGCCAACCCCCGTCTTTCGGAAAAACAGGACTCCTATCGGCAGGCTGTTGGCTCTGCTGGCAACACCATACACCAGCGCTTGCTACTGAGCATCGTGCTGCAGGGAATCACTGGCTCCGAAAATCTACCCCCTCATCCATCTCACCGCCAAACGTGCCCTTCTCCCAGCCTGGGAGCCCTCCGAGGATATTCTCCTTCATCCTCGCTCTTCCTGCAGGCTCCAACCTCCCGGCATGGCTTTGCATCACCTCCCCTGCAAAGAAAACCCAGCAAAACAAAGCAACAGCCCCGAATCTGGTTCCTGGCCGAGCCGCAGTCGCCCGTACCCTGTGCCATGCACTACCATGGCACCACGGCTCCCGGCTCCTCTGTGCGTGGCGGGGAAGCGGTGAGCACTGGGCATCTCCATTGCCTGGCCAGGAAACCCTTGCCCCTCGTGGGGACCCTCACTTTCTCACGGCACCAAAAGCTCACGGGTACAGCCACCTTCTGCCGACGGAGGAGCTAAACCGGATCAGTGGAAGAGGGAGCGATGTCCAGCACGGCACCTCCATGGGGAAGAGAACAGTACGCCAAATGTCCATGGCGGAGCCTCCAGAAGGGCTTTATTAATGACGGCTGCATTTCTGTTTAACTGGCAAAGGAACAGGGTTAACCAGCGAAGAGGGAAGCATTGGAGAACCCTTTAAGTCTTCAAAGTAAATCAGCTCCTGGAACAAACGCGCTCAGTAGCCAAATGTCTCCTTCTCCTTTGTGTGTGCTGGGCTTTTGACATTTATTACGCTGCCCGAGAACCACCCAGAAGAAGGATGCTTTTCTTGCATCTGAGGGCCATTTCTCACCCTGGCACACTCAGATGGGGATTTCTCCCCTGCCCAGGCAGGGTCTGGCCCCCAGCACCCCCTCCCCACAGGGACCTCACCCTGCAAACCACCCAGGAGGCAAGATGGGACCATGCCCCAGGGATGCTCAGCACCCTCCCCGTGCCCACTGGGAGCTGGGGAGTGTGGTCTGAGCCCAAGGCACCTCCAAGGTCCCCCCCTCACATATCCCCTCCCACCCGGCCCTTGCTCCGAAGCTAGAAAACAGATGCAAAAGCCAAAGGGTCTGAAGGGCTGCCGCAGCGCAGCATGGTGCAGGTCCTGCCACAGCAGTCACAGTGAATTACAAGGTATTAGAGCCCCGTGCCGCCGCGCCTCTCGCGCAGCAGCAGTCACGGTGAAGGACATGCTATGATAGGACTAGAGTCTGCTCCGGAGAATCCAGTCACCGGCCTGGTGAAAGGCGGTGGTATGAACAGGCCAGCCTTGTTCTATAGATCATATAGCGACAGGCATGGTGAAGGACACGCTATTACAGGACGAGGCGGTGCGGGGGGTTTACCCAGCGACAGCCAAGCTGAAGGACGCAGCGTTTGGGGGGGGGACGGCCGTGCCTCGCTGGATCAGTGAGTGCCCACGCCTCTGCGAGCCAGCAGCCGTGAATGTTTTTAATTAGTCTTTCTCACTTTATCGAGCATCTAATTTTCATTTACGTGCTGGCCATCTCCACCTGAGAACGCGGCCAGCGCTGCTCCTTTCCAGCACTGCTCCTGTATCCTCTCCCGGCACAAGCCGGATGGGACCCAGCGGAGCCAGAGGTCTGTTCCCGGCACAGGGGACCCATTTGGTGACCGACCTGCCCTGCAGCTCCTCTGCACGCCCCACGCAATGTCGAGGACCATAACGGAGCTGGGCAGAGCCTCCCTGATGCTCAGCATTCCTCCCCGTTGGAGCACAAGCACTGAGCGCCAATTTTAGTGGCTGCCATAAATGCAGCAGGAGCGGTGTCCCCTGGTGAGGCATTGAGCGGTGACTAAGAGCGGAGATGACAATAAAGCAGAGGAAGCAAGGTCTGACTGCAAAGCAGCAAACCAACCCCCCGAATCCAGCTCGAAGGCACTGACTGACGATGCTCTCCCAAACCAGCGCGGAGCCCAAGCCCTGCATGGGCACGAGCCGAGCCAGCGACGGGGAGCCGGGCTCGCTTGGGCTAGGGCTGAGCTCAATCCTGGCACAGGCTCGGTTTGGGTGGAAATCCCATAATTGGGAGGGGAGAAAGGATTGCCCGCATCAGGACGCTGGGACGGAGTTCAAGCCTCTTAGCAAAGCACACAGGGAGACTTCTGTACAGCCCCTACATATAAATCTACCCCCTTAAAATGTTCTCGGTGGTAAATGCGGTAGAGATCATGCACGACTTGACAGATCGAGGCGTATTTATGGTGCTTTGGCACAAGGGATACAACCAGTTGGGATTTTTGCTCGGCTCTACCACTTGGGCATAGTGCAGCCACAACAAACCCATTTGAATACCTCTTGTTTCAACCAAGGCAGAGATCCAGGCTATTCCCCACGGAGCAAGCGCCAGACCTTGGGCCAAATTAATCTCCGATGGATCTCCATCAACTTCATGGAGTTACAACCACAATTTGGCCCATGCGTGACATGTAAATCTGTTCATTTTTCTTCCGAATCGTCCAAATACCGCAGCATTTGTTAGCACAGGAGAGGGACGCATCCTCCGGGAGAGATCTCTTTGGATACCGCGCCAGCCCTTCCTTTTTTTATTTCCTTTGCTGCCTGGGATAAAAGGCGAGTGAGACGGCCTGTAGTACGTGTCTGAGCTGTTTGGGAAAGAAATAGGAATTTCCTCCTGCCATTCCCAGTCTTTTGATAGGCAGGTGGGATGCGAGCAGGAATAACTCAATCAAGACAGAGCAATTTTTAATTAATTTGTGGATCCCTTTGCCGGCTGATTGCCTTGGAGACAAAAGGGAAGCCTCTCCTTTAACACTTGTGTGTGCCTGGTACTCTGAGCCTCCCCTTTTCACTGGCGCATCTTTGGTCTTGAAAGCTGCACAAAAGGGAGAATTCCTTGATCTTTTGCCTCGGCTTTTGCTAAGACGGAGACACACACGAGGGGGAGCTGGGTTGGGGTTTGGGGGGATTTCTTTTATATTTTTTGGAGAACATGAGAGCCCAAAATGCACACAGAGCAGGGTGAGGAAGGAAAAAAAAGAAGGAATGGGGAAAAAAAAACCCTCAAACCTAAGAAAGCAGAGCGTTTTCTGTCGACACCTTCTGCCCAGCCTGCTCCATCCCCAAGGGGAGGGAGTTGAAAGGTTCAAGCTACATCAAGTGGTGAGTAATGCAGCGGGAGGCTCCTGCTCAGGGCCGGGCTCTCGCCCTCCGCAATCGCTCCCTGCCCCGTGCCCGATGCTGCGCGGGGCACAGCCGAGCTCTCGCCCTCCCCTGCTCCCCCCCTTGCCAGCGACAGTGGGGATGCGGGAACTTCCTAGGCAGTGACTGACACTACAATTATCGATTGCCGGCTGCAAAGGCTTGCTCTCGCCTCCCCCCCTCTTCTCACTTGTTTTCTTCTGTGCAGCAGAGTGCCAGCCTTCAGAGACTGCTGCTGTAAAAGGCTCAGATTGACGGGGTGTCAAGATATCCGCTGCCCCTGGCTTTTAACGTTCCCTTGCAGGGGAGAGCGGGAAGAGCCCCTGCACCAGCAAAGGGAGCTCAGCTAGCTCCAAAAGAAAGGGAGGAATGAAAAGCCTTCCTCTCTCCTCTGTCGAGGAGATGCTCTTGAACCACAAGCAGCTTTTTCAGTCTCAGCTTGGCTGCGTGCATCTCGGAAATCTCAAGATGCTGGGAAGGAGGAGAGGCGGCGTGCCAGCCGGCCCCCGCCAGCGGCTTCGTCCTGCCCAAAATCAAGGCACCCAAGAAAAACACCACCCTCCCCCCCAGGTCTCCGTGGGGTGGCACAGACATGTGACCACATCCCCATCGGATTTGGCCACGGCCATTTCGGAGGCAGGGAGGGCAAGAGGCATCCTGGCCAAAGGAGGTCATCTGGCAAAGGCTGCAGAAGGACTGGGACTCCCCAGCCCGGGTACATCCTCTGCTGCTCGGCACCGATGGCACGGGGGGACCAGACCAGAGGGTTTTCCTAGCAAAGACCGGCAAAACAGGAGCTCCAGGTGCCCCCCTGAGTCCTCCCCCAAAGGTTGCGATGCTACCTCGGGAGACCACCCTGCCCGATGGCCCTGGGAGCCAGGGGTCCTGGGTCCTCCATGAGCCCCATCCCCAGCTCAGCTGGCCACCGCCAGCAAGTGCCATCGTTGCCACAAAATGGGGATGGCAACCTGCCCGCGATGGTGTTTGCAAAGCCTGGCGGCACCTTGGGACCACGGCTAAGTGTTACGTGCTGGAGCCAGAGGCCTGAAATTAAAGCCGGCTCCACGACCGTCGGTGTCGACACCTGGTGATGGGAGGAGAGGGATCGATGATGGAGAGTCTGTTGCTCCTGATGCATCACTGTCAGGGTCAATACACAATTCTCGGGGAGATCAGATGTCCAGGTTAACTGCTTTGCCTCTGCGCTAAGCCAACGGGCTCTGTCCTGCTCACACATCCTCTTCCCTGGCCAGATTCAGCCCCACAGCCACCAAGTGCCACCAAGAGCATCCCCAGGGCTTGTGGCTCTTGCTTTCATCCATGTAGAGCTCAAGGGTAGCTGCGAAAGGTGTCCAGGGCTGGGAAAGGGACATGTGGGCAATAAGGACCTGCCCTCCAGGAGCTTTCAGCTGCACCAAACCAGCCCGCTGCCACACGCAGCATCGCCGTGGGACCACGTGGGGACATGGGGCTTGGGGACAGCCACCACTTCCCCGTGGTCACAGAGACACTGGCCACCCAAGGGGGCCTGGGAGGGGGAGTGGGGGTGACAAGATCCCTGTGGGGTCCCCCTGCCCATTCCCATCCCAAATTGCTGGGCAACGGAAAATGCAGGAGAGGGGGAAACCTCACCTTTCCTGCCCGGCACAGGTCCTGCCGGCTTGGTGGCCGTGTCCCACTCTGCAACCTGGGTGGGCAGAGGATCCATGTGGCTTTGGCACGACGCCTGCCCCTTCCAGGTGACGCTCCAGCTGCAGAGAGCCACCCCAGACCTCTGCGGGCCACGAGAGCCACGACGACAGGGCTGCATTGTGCCCTCTGCACCAAGCGGGCTTGCGGCACCCCACGGCACCCCACGGCACCCCGCAGCCACGTGGGGTTCCCCACTATTGCAGCAAGCCCAGGCAGGAGGCTCAAGCCCTGCCATGCACCCTCACCGCCGGCCATCCCCGAGTGCCACGCCGGGCAGGATCCATCCCACAGCCCAGGGGGTCCTGCGAGGACGAGAGGCACCCGCAGCCAGACTGCAGCATCTCATCCCACCGGCTCCTGGGGGGGTTCGGCCACCCATCTCCCCCTCAAGCACGACACAGCCAGCAGCAGCCACTCAGCCTACCTGGGGGAACCCGGCATGGCCCCCCCCGGAGGGGACCAGGGGGTCTTACCTGCTGGCAACCCACGGCGCCAGTTTGGGGGGGACACAGCATTGCACCCCAACCCCAGCGCAGACAGACTTGCGCCAGCCCCCCGCAAAAACCCAAGAAAACAGAGCGCGGCATGAATAACAAAAGCAGCGATCAGTAAAGACTCTCCCAAGAGGCTGCAAGTTCTTCAATTAGAGCTCTCATTATAGGAACGAGAAACTCCACGCCGTCTTCTGTACGGATAACACTTTTTTCCCCCTCTCTTTTAAAGAATAAAGGGAGGGAGGGAGAGGAAGGCTGCATCTCTAATGCAACAGACAGGTCTGCTGAGATTCACTTTGGCTCTTATTTTGACTTTCATCTAAAAGAGCTGCCCTGGGAATCCATTAAGTCCAATTTAAATCGGCTCTCCGCCCTCACGGCTTCTCCCCGCCTTCGCGTCCCCCC